>NC_057407.1:5538332-5849588 GCF_019320065.1 Cervus canadensis | reverse complement strand
AAGAATGAGGAAGCTCTGCAAATAGTGATGGGACGAGAGCTCCAGGCTATATTGTGAAATGGGAAAAGCAAGATACAAAACAGTCTGTATCAGTGAATGCAGCATCCTAAAAAAATGGATTTGTTGAAATACCGTTTGCCTATCATAAGGTTCATCTGTTTAAGGTGATGATTCAACGGCTTTTAGTATATTTAAGGGTTATACGACCATTGCCGTAATCTAAACTTTATAACATTTTCATCAAAGTTCCAATAGGAACCTTAGTACTCTACATTTCGTGTAAGAGGAGAAATAAGAAAATAGACATGCAGGCATGCATCTGCACCCACAACATGCATATTTGCATGTGCTTGTATAACCCTAGAAGGAAACACAAGACACGAACACAGTTGTGGCGGACACTGTAGAGTCACGTGATGTGGCTGCTGCTGTGTGCATGGGAAGGGCTGGTGGGAAATGACCCGGGACAGGCCAGCTGAGGTGAGATTGCTTAAAGCCTTAAGTACCAGGCTAACCAGTTTGGATTTTAGCTCATAAAGTCCAGCGCTGTCCAGGCAGAGCTTTTGGCAGTGAGTAAACATTCTATACCCATGCGTTCCAATATGGTAGCCACGTGTGGCTCCTGAGCACTTGAGATGTGGCTCACGGGACCGAGGAAGTGCATTTTACATTTTATCTCACGTTAGCTAACCCACATCTAAATGGCCACCTGTGTCTAGGGGCTGCCTCGCTGGACAGCACAGCGTAGACTGGGGAGCCATGGAAGGTTCCACAGGTGGGGAAAAACACAGCCTGATTTTAGTCTGAAGGGGTCTGTGAAGGATGGATCCCAGGGAAGCCAACAGAGGTTGGAAATAGTTGGAGGGGAAGGGCTACAGCAAAGTCATCTAGAGGGGAGGAAAACTGACCCTGACCTTAAACCAAAGCAGGGGGCCAGGGCTGGATAAGAAGGGATGGGTTTGAGAAACTTCTAGAAGGGGATGTGAACAGATGGTGAGGCTGAAGGCAGAGTTGAAGATGACTCTGCAGGTCCAGCTTGAGTAGCTAAGGGGGTGGGGAGGACAAGAAGGGAGGGGCCCTAGGGGGTGGGGTAGGTGAGGGTGGGACCAACCAAGAAGCTCACACTGGGTCTCATAGTCTCAGAACAACCAAGGGCGTCCGCATTTAGAACACAGCCTCAAATGCCCCACAGGGCACTGGGGGCCACCAAGCTCTGGCCACCACCCACTCCTCCACGCTCATCTCCTGCTCCCCCAGCTTCCACTCATGCTGGCCTCCTTTCTGTTCCCCAACACACCAACCCCCTCCCTCCACAGGATCTCTGCACTTGCTACTCCACTTATCTCAGGGCCTGGCACACAGTAGGTCTCCAAAAATGCCTGGGGATGAACAAAGAAGGCAAAGGGCCAGCTTCCCCAAGAGGACTTTCCAGAGACCTAGGGAGGAGTGCCGTGACTACCACGGTGACCACCACCTGCGCTGACCACTCAGGGGACGGGGTCCCGGCCTTCGCAGCCTCGCAAGATTGAGAGCAGTGACGACCTGGAAGATCAAGTCCACACATCTCCCCAAAGCCATTGCCTCTTGCTGAAGAGGGTGGGTACGCTATCAAAGTGAGATGGGTACGCCATCAAAGTGAGATCCGCACGCCCATCAGAAAGAAGCCCCAAGGAGAACAGACCAGTGTGAGCACCGCAGCGGCCAGTGAAAGTGGAGGTAAAGAGAGCTCTGGCCCCGGTTTGATTCAGGCTCTGCCTCTGGCCAGCGTGGGAACCTGGGCCTCAGTTTTCTAATCTGAAAACTGGTGGTAATAAGACATATATTGAGGGACGGTTGTTAGAAACACAAAAGGCTTGAAACATAGCAATGAGTTAGTCACTCAGACTCTTTGTGACCCTATGGACTGTAGCCCACCAGGCTCCTCTGTCCATGGATTTCCCAGGCAAGAATACTGGAGTGGGTTGCCATTCCCTTCTCCAGGGGATCTTCCCAACCCAGGGATCCAACTCGGATCTCCTGAATTGCAGGCGATCTCCTGCATTGCAGGCAGATTCTTTACTGTCTGAGCCCCTAGGCAACCCCCTGATACATAGTAGATCTATACTCTCTACTACAATATAATCTCTACTACAGTAGAGCTATAATCTCTACTACGTGGTGACCTGTGAAACTCCAACCCTGTAATAAAAAAAATGTCACAGAGAGTGCACTTAGGGAGGAGTGAGGATATTCTGCCTAGAAATGACATGTCATAGTAGGAGAGATAATCATAAAAACAATGCCGATGATAAATGGCGATTATGTAGCTCTTGTATTGTGCCACTTAAAACAGGTTTTAAGTGGTTAAGTGGTTGGCTTTTATCAATTCATTTAATCCTCACAAGATCCCACTTCACAGATGAGGAAGTTGAAACACGGAGAGCTAGAGATACTTGCCAGATCACAGCCTTTAAGTAGCAAGATGGTCCCGTCTGTGTTCTGAGCCAAGACTCTCCTGGCCCCCAGGAAACAGAGGCTTTCAGGTGTAGGACCCATCTCTGCCCCTGAGCCAGACAACTGGGCCCGCATGGGCATCAGCCATCTGGCTGGTCCTGTGTATTGCATGAGAACCAGCCATTAGAGTGGAGTACAAACACTGTTGTTGTTCAGTCGTTCAGTTATGTCTGACTGTTTGTGACCCCATGGACCGCAGCATGCCAGGTTCCCCTGTACTTCACTATCTCCCAGAGTTTGCTCAAACTCATGCCCATTGATTCAGTGATGCCATCCAACCATCTCATCTTCTGTTGATTCCTTCTCCTCCTGCCTTCAATCTTTCCCAGCATCAGGGTCTTTTCCAATGAGTGGGCTCTTCGCATCAGGTGACCAAAGTATTGGAGCTTCAGCATCAGTATCAGTCCTTCCAATGAATATTCAGGGATGATTTCCTTTAGGATTTACTAGTTTGATCTCCTCGCAGTTCAAGGAATGAGTTGGACATGACTGAAGTGACTTAGCATGCATACATGCAGGATGGGATCTGAGATGTGAGCTACCGTGGGGAAAATCTGATCTTCACTGCATCAATCAGTCTGCTGAACTCCTGGGGGACCGGGCCCCATGCTGGTTGGAAGGAAACCCTCTCCTTCTGGTCCAGCACTCACAGGACTGCGTGAGATTGAAACCAGACAGGCAGACAAAGCATGGCCGGAGAGGCCTCTGGAAGGAGGAGAGAGCTGGAGGAGTTCACTCTCAGGTGACAAGCAGGAGTCACACAGGGCATGCGCGTAGGAATGAGTGGGTGGAAGGACCGGCCTGGCAGTAGGAACAGCAGGAGCAAAGGCAGTGAGGTGGGAGGCGGCCTAGCACGTGGAGGCGACTCAAGCAGCTCAGTGTTTGGATGGAGTGGGAGCTTGTCGAAGGGGAGATGAGGCCTTGGAAACCCCATGAGGATGGCAGGATTCCACCCTGAGGGTGTTAGGAGCGGTGGGTGGGTTTAAGCTTCAGTGACAGGATCACAGTGACAGCAATGTGCGTTTCTGGGAGAGCTTCTGCCAACACACACCCTTGAGCATCCAACGCCCCTGAACGCCGCGGCCACACGTGTGGCCTCAGGACTGAAGTCCTGTCCTTTGGGCGTCCACACCTCCCTGGCGATGGCTGCCACCCACGACACAACGTAACACAACCTCAAGAGTCTTGAGGTTCAAGGCTCCAGGTTCTGTGAAAATGAATCAGTGACTTCTTTTACATGACATGAGAAATTTGATGAAATAGGTGTCCCTGTAGATTGTCCCGGGAAAGACGAATGGGGCAGAACGAGGGCGTGTGAGTCTAAAGCCAGGGAGGCAGACGTGGAGAAGGCGCATGTTCTCACGGTCAGAACTGCCCGGTGACCAAGCGGTCATCCTGGAGTCACCCAGCGGAGGTGCCTGGCAGAGCCGGCTCCCCAGCTTCCAGACGGGCCCTGGCTGGACAGTCATCCGCCAAGGCGAGCACTGGAAGAGCGGGTGTGACAAGGACTGCACAGAGACAGGGCTCTGCCAGGTGAAAAAAGGATCACCTTCAGCGATTCCATGGCTCCACTTCTCCAAACTGTGCTTACTGCTTTCAGAACAGAGCCTCTTAAAGGTCTGCTAAGAGCGGACCAAGACCTGTCAACAAGTCTGAACCCACTTGTTAGAGGTAGTTTGTTGAAAAGTGAAGCTGATTCGCTCTCTCTTTTTTTTGTTTTGCTTCCTACTGTATATATTTTTTATCTCCTCTGGCATTCAACTAGACCAAAAAAGAAGTTGACGGGCGAAAAAAGAGAACTCTGAATAACAAGTTCTACGTGGGGTGGAGGATATGTTCATTTCAAAAATAATCAGAGAGCATGGAGAGACAGTCCTCATTCCTCAAGGACAAGGCAAAATCTAAGTGACCCCCTTGAGTGTCCCAGAAACTGAGTCGCGTTTAATAGACGCCTCCTTTCCTCACCTCTCATCGTAAATGTATTTGTTTTGCTTGGTCCTCGGCTTCCTTCCCGGACAACATCACACAAAGCGGGTGGTACACGCACTTCTCTGGCCACTGCCCGGCTGCCTCTGACCCTTTCCCCATCTCTCATGTTCCCGAAGAGTCTCAGGTTTCGTCCCTTCTCTGTCTTGAAGCCCCTGGACCACTGCGCCCGCAGGACATCTGGACCGTGGTGGAGGAAGCACTAGAGCTGGAGATAAGAAACAAACCCATGTCCGAGTCATGGCTTTGACCCTTGGTAGCCGTTGGACCTTGGACCTTGGACAAGAGGTTGGCCACGCTGAGCCCCAGACTCCCCAGCGGCTGAGTGGAATTAGTCACCCCTCCCTCCCCGTGGTGCTAGAGAAGAGCGTGACGGAGGAGCCTGCGAAGCCTTGGACGGTTCCAGGCATGCATACTGGGCTGCTTGGTGAGCCCAAGCTGGGTCAGAGAGGCCCACACGCTGGTCACGGCTTGGTTGTGGAATAGCAATGAGAGGCCCTGAAGAGCCCAGGCCCCCCTCCTTTGCCAGCCCGCCTTGCCGTCAACTTGGGGCTGCCATGACCAGCCCTGGCAGATGGGCCCCAAGCCATGGGGATGTGTGCGCTGAGGGCTGAAGCAGGGACAAGCAACCGCCCCTCCCCCTTCTCTTCCTTCTGCGCCACGGACACTTGTGGGGCCACAGTGCAGAGGATGGAACCCGGAGGTCCTGGAGTCACCAGATGGAGAAAAGACCTTCTGTGAGCAAGAAATGTACCTTTTTAATCTGAAGCCACTGAGATTTTAGAGGTTTGTCTGCTCCATTAATTAACATACAAGGTAAACCAAGCAACATTTATTGGGCAATTATTGTATATAATGATTTCCCAGGTGGCTCCGTGGTAAAGAATCCGCCTGCCAGTGCAGGAAACCCAGGTTCGATCCCTGGATTGGGACGATCCCTTGGAGAAGGAAATGGCAACCCACTCCAGTACTCTTGCCTGGGAAACCCCATGGACAGAGGAGTCTGGCAGGCTACAGTTCACGGGGTCGCAAAGAGCTCACGGCTGAGCAAGCTCGCACGCGTCACACATAATACATGCCAAGCATTGTGCCAGGTGTCACGGTTACAGCAGGAATTGAGGGGTGTGTATGACAGCAGAATCGCACATGACATGGAGGTTGGGGAGACGGAGCCAGGATGGGCACTAGACCCAGAGTCAGACTTTCCCTGGAAAATACTAACCGTTGCAGTGGTTTGGAGAGTGGAACTCTGCGTGGGTTACTCTTAGGTCCAGTAAAGTTAGCAAACCAGTGAGCCAGATGAGAGGGAGAAACACAGGGGGAAAGACAGGCCCCACACAGGGGCCTGGTTGTTCCAAAACTTTCAGGTGACAACTGCAGGCCTACGGACTGCACATGTTCGTCCACCTGTCTGCACCTGTCGGCTCTGTGCTCATACAGACCTTCCAGGCACTGCTTGCTCTGAGGGATGTTTCTGTGGGTGGAGCTAGCGTGGGGCATCTAAACGAAATGAATAAAGTGTAATTCCACACCACTGTCCCTGCCCTCAGGGGATCACAGAGCAAGGGGTCGCCTCCAGGCAAGATGAGGTTTATTTGCAGAGGTTTCTATGCAGCATATTTTTCCATGTGGGGTTGGGTGATGGTACAGTCTTCACCACTGCAGAGGGTGCCCTCATCTCTCCAATGATCATGTCCATGAGCCGGGCCTGTCGTGGGTACCAAGGGATGAAGAGAGGTCAGGGAGCATCTTTGAGACCCAGAGACTCTGCCCTGAGCTCAGGGACTAGGACAAGCTGGGAGCTAACTGATGCCCCGTTGGGCCCTCTCTGAGCTAAGAACATACAGATGGCCCCAAGCAATTTTTATTCACTGCACAGAGTCCACCACCAAACCCAGAAGTGCCTGCCCTCTGCTCGCTTCCTAGTTCCCAAAGAACTTTTCCATAGCAAGACTGAAGTCACTATCTCTCAAGTGGGAAGATGCACCGTGGAACAGTCACACAACCAGCTGGCGAGACCGTCAAGACCCAAGTCCACACGGTGATCCCTAACCCAGGCTTCTTTCCAGTTTACCAAGAAGGAACCCAAACCTCAAACCTGGACGGAAGAGAAGACGGGCCCTGCCCCCAACCCTGCAGCCTCCTGTTTACACGAGGGAGTGCCAGCCCTAAAGTTAGCAAAGAGAACCATATCCCCGGCTTTAGCCTCCTGTTTCAAAGTGCTCAAGGGGCCGGATGTTTTCTCAAGCACCCCAGAGGCCCTGGGACACAAGGTACTATTTGCAGCCTGAATACATTAATCATTTAAATCCGAGATCCAGTTTGGAGAGTGGCTGGGTGTCCACTCATCCATCCTCACAAAGCACAGCCCAGGTCGATGTGTGCCTTGGAGCCGAAATCTGAAACGCAGCCAGCCTAACCACGCAGCCCATTACTGGGAGCAGCTCAAAGTGGAAGGATTCAGGGAGGCCGCGGGCCCTGGGCGGGGGCCAGCCCTCCATGGTAACACGCCACAGTAGCACCAAGCGCAGCAAAGCGCCCTCATGCCTCAGGCCCGTTCTCATGGGTGATCCTCGCAGCACCCCGAGAGGGGGAGTCACACCAGCCCCTCACAGATGGAGACACTGAGGCTCAGAGAGGCTGAGGGACCCCCGCAGCCACGCAGCCGGCCAGTGGAGCCACCATGGCAGGCAGGGCTGAGCGCCCCACTGCCCTTCACAGAAGGACCCACAGTGGGCTCCCTGCCCCTGCCCCGTCTCCCGCGGGTCGTCAGTTATAACACCGCGATGCGCCCTGCATCATGGCCGGCGCTATGCATGCACCACGGCCCGGGTAGGAGCTACTGGAGACACAATCCTACCTCGGCTCCTCCCAACATTCCCAGGTGAGCCGTGGGACTCTGAGGGGCCAGGATTTGAGAGAAGGGTGGGCACTGGACTGAAAGGTGATTTGGGGGCACATGTGAGAGAGGCGCCAGTCGGAAGGCTGGGGTCTGGGAGGAGGGACGTGCTGGTTGCGATTGTATTCTGGGGAGGCCCCTCCAGATGCACTGCAGGGGCTGGGTCAGAGAGACAAGGCTGCAGGCAGTGGGGGAAAGAGAGAGCGCTCTGGGCAATAAGAAGCTAGTGCCAGGTGGTGTGACCTGGAGGCTGGAGGGTCAAACAGGCGGCACATGGGCTCTAGAGGAAGCATCGGACCGCCACTGAGGGTCAGTGTGAGGGGGAAAAGAGCGGGCAGAAGGAGCTGACCACCACGCCAACCTCGGTTCCAGGAAAGGAAGAGGAGAAGCAAATTGGCTCATTCAAGGCAGATTTCCTGAGCACCTGTTCTGTGTTGGGTCCTGAGGTTGAGAATTCAGTCTAGAATAAGAAGACCCTTAGAGAGCAGTCGGTTCAAACCCAACATCACGTAGGGAAACACAGACTCAGAGAGGGACGGACACTGACTCAAGCACACAAAGCGGAGGGAGCAGACAGGAAGACACAGCCCCCTGGGCCCCCGACCAAAGCCCTCCGTGCCGCCCCAGTGCATCCTTCTTGACACACCGTCTGGGGCCAGACAAGGATTTCCGGAAGGCATTTCCAGGTCTTGGATCCAACCCAGGGAGCTCAGTCTTTGCAGCTATGCAAAGATCCTGTGTTTACACACAAGTTTGGCATCATCAGTCTACTTCTTGGGTACAAGGCGGCTTTGCCTGGAGGTCGCAGAGGATCAACTCCCTAAGCTCCCTGAGAGAGGATGCCAGTTTTGCTTCTCACTGGAGTTTTCTGACCTACCTGACCTCTGCATCTTTTATTCCTGCCTTGGAGCTGGGATTCACACCATCTCCCTGAGCTCATTGCAATCACCTCTGCAGGCTTTCTCTTGGGTAAATGACCTGAAGGGGGAAAATAGAGGAAGAACTCGGCTATTTCACAATCCAACAAGGTGATCTCAACCAAATTACCTCCTCCGGGCCACAAACAGGTTTCGGAACCTGTGTTTAATGAGGTCTATGTTTTTATGAGGTCTTTCGAGCCAGAGATCCTGCTTGGGTGGCCAGGTACTTCACTGTGTCAGGCCTCAGCTTCCTCATCTGTAAAAGGAGGGCAACAGGGCCAGCACGTCTGCGGATCCCAGAGCGAATGTCAAGGAAGGGTTCAGCCCGGAGCCCGGCACACGGTTGGGTCCCGGTGGATGCAGCCATCACTGTGACATGCCAGGACCTCCTACGGGGCAGGCTGCCTGCGAAAAGGCTGGCTGTTCTGCCAGTTCTCGGTGCCATTCCCACACGTTAGCCTGCCTAAAAGTCATCTGGGGAGACTGTGAAAACTTACAACCTACAGACTTAGATCTTCCCACCCCCAGAGTCTGGGATGCGGACTGAGAACCTACGCTTTCGCCAGCTCCTCCTGGGTGGCTGAGGACGCCAAAGGCCAGGCCATGAAAAGGCACAATGTAGGTCACCGCATCCTCGGGTGACCCTGCCGTGACGATGTGGCCTGTGAGAAGCAGAGCGCGCCAGCCTGACTCCACATCCTCCCATGACGAGGTGACAGGACAGGGAGCGGAGGACGGAGGTGGCCTTGGGCGCGTGTTCTCCATAGAGCAGGGAGGAAGGAACAGGAGAAGCAGGGACACTCGGGACCCCGCAGGTGAGTCGCACCTGGGTGCCAGGGCACTTCCTCACTGGTCTCAGGGACAGCTGTGACCGTGCCTCAATTCCCAGGCCCCACAGGACAGTCATTTCTGTTGATCCCAGAGAGGCTTTAGGACCCAGATCTGTGCTTGGTTTCCTCATTCTGTCACTCACTTGCTCAATCAACAAACACAACCTGAGCCCTTCCTTGGCACCTGGACTTAACACGTGTTTGATGCCAGACTCTGTGGCAACGAAAGCAACGTGACCTTCAACTTGTCACTTCTGTGAACCATCCATAAAAGGGCAAGGCGACACCATGTTTCAGAGGGTTGCCACGAGGATTCTGTGAGATAACGCATATGAAGTGCCGGGTCCAGGGCCCGGCCCCTTGAATGTCAGGACTGCTCATGATTCCTGAAGCACGTGCACCACACAGGCCATCTCATCCACCCCCTGAACCCCCTCCACTCTCCGTATCCCAGAAGCAATGAGCTCTGCTCAGTTCCTCGGGGCATCCTGTTCTCTGTTTCTTCCAGGCCTTTGCAATGCTGTTCCCTCTCCGGCCCCCCTAGTCCCGTTTCCACAGATGTATTCACAGCCTGGCCAACCTGTCCTTGCAGTTTCTGTAGTTACTCCTTCCAGGATGCCTTCCCTGATGCCCTCCTCCCCAAGCTGAGGACCCCTGCCCTGCTCCCATAGCAGTGTCTCTCAGCACTGAACTTCTGACACTCGGGGCTGGGCGGTTCTTAGTTGCGGCAGTTGCCTGTGTGTTGCGGAATGTTGAGCAGCACCCCGGCCTCTATCCACAAATGCCAGTAGCACCCCCCCCCACCCCTCACTGCAAAGCTGTCCAACCAAAGGCATCTGCAGACATTACCGAATGCACACTGCGGGGAGGCAGGACCGTCCCCAGTTGAAAACCACTGGGTCAGCGCCTTGTTTCTCCATCATGAACACACAGCCTGCAGGTCGCTGCAAGTTCAACACCCATCCTTCCTGAGAGACTAGGCTCCATGAGGGTAGGATCTGAAATTGCCTTTCTTACTGATAAAATCCTCAGCATAGAACTCTCTTGGAGGCACAGAAGGTTCTCAAGAAATGCTTTTTGAATGGACAGACAAAGGATGGTGGATGAAGTGATTTGCCCAAAGCTGCACTCCAAGCAGATGGCCCCGCTGGACTTTGAGCCCACTCTCTGCTGGTAGGACCCTCAGTTCTTCGACCTCACCTCCCAGGGCTGGCTCATGGTCAGGCATCAGAGCACGTGAGGCCTCCTGAGATGACAACCAGCATGCACCTAGCTCAATTCATGACCCAGGCAGAGGGACCAAGAGAGGTCATCAACGCTGCTAATGCTGCTGCATCAGGAGTAGTGGCTAACACACAGGGAGGGAGGGAGGGGGCCCTCAGAGAGTACTCCAGACTAGTGGAACATCATGATCCTGAAAACAAAAAACAAGCGCCAACAGGAGGCAGGAGAGAAACAGTAGACATGAAAAGGCAATGTCAACAGAGGAAGGAGCCCAGACACAGGAGAAAACGATCCAGGGGTCACAGAGGCTCACAAGGCGAGTCAACAATAGCATGCTGTTGGCACCCCTAACCAGCTCTCCTTTCCTCACCCTTTCCCCAAGCAGACCCAGATTTTATTTCCCCAAAAGCCACTCAGAGCTCACTCCTGTTTCATAAACCTTCTTTGGTCCCCTTTGCCTTCAGACCAAGTTCAAATTCATCCATCCCAACAAGCCCACCCCACCCCATCTCTGAGGCACCTTCGTACCTCAAGCTACCATGTAGACTCAATATTAGAGTTGTCCTGAGAAATAGGAAATAAGAGAGAATTCTCCCTTCCTCTGCCTTTTTGTTCTGTTTGGGTTCAATTTGGAAGAATTGGCTAATGCCCACCCCAGAAGTTGTTTCCCTGCAACCCTGAGACACCCTGAACCAGAACAATCCAGCTGAACCTTTCCTGGTTACCTGACCCACAGAAGCCATGAGAAAGAACAATCTGTTGTTATTTTAAGCCACTAATTTGGGGGTGATTTATAATGGATAGCCAGAACACTCACCCTGGCCCATTTTCAACTCCACAGCTTTCTCACTCAGTTCCTCCTGGCTGGTATACTCTTTTCTTTTTCCCTTTTCATTACTTCTTTACCAGATTCAACCATCTCTCTCAGAGGCCCAGCTTGGGTTACTCCTCTTCCATGCAGACATCCCTGAGTGCTTCAGTTCTTGGCCTCACTCCCTACATTACTCCCCGTAGCACTTACCATCCCTTCTATTCATCTGCACTTAGCAGATGGATGGCTTCTATAATCACCGTCTTTCTATGTTCATTTTCCTGCCCATCTTCAGGGACCAAATCTTTTCTGGCCATCCCCTGAGACCAATAGCACATGAGTTCCATTACCCAGAGCTGCCCATGAGTGAGATGCTCCCTCCACACACACACACTCCTGCATAAGAGTGACTGTGTGTCCACAGCTGGACTGATGCTTGAAGGTCATGGAGAAATCAGGAGAAGCAAAGAAGATCCTGCAGGTGACTAAAGGGGACGATCAGCAGGTCCTCCAGAGAAAGAGGAAAGTAATGAGGGTCACTTGTCCCAGACAAAAAGACTACAAAATAATCCATACAGGTTTCAGCTAGCAGTGAACTGGGCTGAGGGGGACCAGGCCTTAGAGACATATGATGCTGTAGCTCTCAGCTACCTAAATAACATGGGGCATTTGTTAAATTACAGTTTTCTGGGTCTCTTCCCAGACCTGTGATGGAGCCTATAATTCTGCATTTTAAATAAACATCCCAGTTGATTCTTACAAGTCTGGCCAATATTGCTCCTTGTTGAGAAGACAACATGTACAAACTAGAGTGAGAAGTGGCAAGCTTTCTTTCATTTATCAAGCATTTAATGAGCACCTACTGTGTGTCAGGCCCCATGGTAGGTGCAAGGGAATGAGCAACAAACAAAACAGATAGTTTCTGCCTTCAGGGAGCCCATAGTTTAGTGGACAAGACTTTAGTGACTTAGTGACATAGGTCATTAATTAATAATAGCTAAGAAGAAGTCAGGGTTACTATAAGCATGCAAGCAGGAAACCTAAACAAGACAGATATTTTTCATCCATATAGCAGCTGTATTCTGTTTTTTTCAGCACATGATGTAACTCCTACCAATCAAATGCTCTCACTTATGAGTTTTTTGTATCTGGAGTGAGGGAACAAAGGAGCAAAGAGAGTGATTCTTCTTGAAGGGGCAGGAGGTAAGCACGAATTATAGGTCTAGTGAGCAGAGCTTCCCACAGTGGTTGCATTCTGTACTAGTTATCTATTGCTGCATAACAAATTACCCCAAACTAAGCAGCTTGAAAGAACACACATAACAAAACTTAAAGGAGAGCCTCAAAGGTATCAAACTGTTTCTTGCTAACTTAACTGTATCTCCGAACAAAGCTCAAAAATATTTAAAGAAAAGTTAAGAAATCCATCATCCAACATTAAATCCAGAATAACTTTTAAGAAAAGTACTAGACATGCAAAGAAGCAGAAAAAAAGTGTGAGCCATAATGAGGAGAAAACTCATTCAATTGAAACAGATCCAGAAATACTGTAGGTGATAGAGGTACTGGATTAACAGCTATTTAAAAATACTCTATATGTACAAGAAGATAAAGAAAAGCATAGGCATGTAAAGGAGAGATATGGAAGAGATAAAAACTCCCAATCAAACATCTAGAGATTAAAAGTAGAATGTCTGGGATATAGACAGGATTAACAGAAAGCTTGTTCAAGCAGAAGAACATATTAGTTTTATGAATATTTTTGAACTTTATGAATAGTGGTGGAAACTATCCAAAATGAAATACAGGAAGAGGAAGAGGAGAAGGGAAAGGGGTTGAATACAGCATTTGGGGCTATGGAACAAGGGGCCTAATATTCATAGTATTGGTGTCCCCAAAGGAAAGAAAAAAGAAATTGATGGAAGCACTGAAAAAATATCCTAAGAAATAATGGCCAAATATTTTTAAATGTTGATGAAAACTATTAATCCACAGAATCAAGCAGCTCAACTAACTTCAATCACAGAGAAGATAAAAATACACCATTAGCAAACTGCTTAAAACTAATGATAAAGAAAAAACTTTAAAAGCAGTGAGAGAGAAAGCACAAACTGTAGAGACAAGGGGAAAAGAAGAATAACAACAGACTTTTCACTGGAAACACTGAAAGCTAGAAGAAAGTGGAAGAACATGACCAACGAACAAAAAGGAAACAATGTCAACCTACCATTCTATCCACAGTGGGAACGTCCTACAAAAATGAGACAAACAAACAGCAAGGGATGGCAAAGATGCAGAAAACGGGAACCCTGGTACATTGCTGGTGAGAGTGAAACTGTACAGGTGCTGTGGAAAGTAGTCTCATTCAAAAGGGTAAATACATGTGTGCATGTTAAGTCACTTTAGTCGTGTCTGACTCCTTGCAACCGCATGGACTGTGGCCCACCAGGCTCCTCTGTCCACGGGATTTCCCAGGCAGGAATATTGGAGTGGGTTGCCATGTCCTTCTCCAGGGGATCTTCCCAACCCAGAGACTGAACCTGTGTCTCTTATGTCTCCTGCATTGGCATGAGGGTTCTTTACCACTAGCGCCACCTGGGAAGCCTATGATCAAGCAACCCCACTCCTAGGTATATACTCAGGAGAAATGCAAACAAATTTCCACACAAAAACATGTACGTGAGTGTACATATGTAACAGAACTATTTGTAATAGGCAAGAGTAAAGACAACCCAAATCATCATCAACTGAGGAATAGATAAAATATGTAATGCCCCTATGATGGAATATTTTGCCATAAAAAGAATGAAGTACTGATACATGCTGTAACATGGACAGACAACAAAAACACACTAACTGAAAGAAGTCAGACACAAAACACCACATACTGTGTTTCCAATTACGTGAAATGTCCAGAGTAGGCAAATCCATAGAGACAGTAGAACAATAGTTGCCCAAGGTGGTGGAGAGGTGGAGAATTAAGAGTGGGTGCAAATGGGTATGGGATTTCTTTTGTGGGTGATAAAAATGTTCTAAAATTAGGTAGTGAATTGTACATCAAAGTACACATTTTAAAAGGGTATATTTTATATGTAAATTATGTTTCAATGCAACTTTTTTTTTTTAATAAAGACTTTTCAGACACACAAAAGCTGAAAGACCTCATCACAAGCACTGAAATGTTAAACAAACTCCTTTAGGAGGAAGGAGAATTATAATCAGATGTAAAATAAGGGCCAATACAGTGGAATGAAGAGTACTAAAAATGAGAAACAAAAGGGTATGGGACACTGTAAAAGCAGTGCTAAGGGGAAGGTTCATAGCATTACAGGCTTACATCAAGAAACAAGAAAAAAGCCAAATAAATAACCTAACTCTACACCTAAAGCAATTAGAGAAGGAAGAAATGAAGAACCCCAGGGTTAGCAGAAGGAAAGAAATCTTAAAAATTAAAGCAGAAATAAATGCAATAGAAACTAAAGAGACCATAGCAAAAATCAACAAAGCTAAAAGCTGGTTTTTTGAAAAAATAAACAAAATTGACAAACCATTAGCAAGACTCATTAAGAAACAAAGAGAGAAGAACCAAATTAACAAAATTAGAAATGAAAATGGAGAGATCACAACAGACAACACTGAAATACAAAGGATCATAAGAGACTACTACCAGCAGCTCTATGCCAATAAAATGGACAACTTGGATGAAATGGACAAATTCTTAGAAAAGTATAACTTTCCAAAACTGAACCAGGAAGAAATAGAAGATCTTAACAGACCCATCACAGGCAAGGAAATCGAAACTGTAATCAAAAATCTTCCAGCAAACAAAAGCCCAGGACCAGATGGCTTCACAGCTGAATTCTACCAAAAATTTAGAGAAGAGCTAACACCTACCTTACTCAAACTCTTCCAGAAAATTGCAGAAGAAGGTAAACTTCCAAACTCATTCTATGAGGCCACCATCACCCTAATTCCAAAACCTGACAAAGATGCCACAAAAAAAGAAAACTACAGGCCAATATCACTGATGAACATAGATGCAAAAATCCTTAACAAAATTCTAGCAAACAGAATCCAACAACATATTAAAAAAATCATACACCACGATCAAGTGGGCTTTATCCCAGGAATGCAAGGATTCTTTAATATCCGCAAATCAATCAATGTAATACACCACATTAACAAATTGAAAGATAAAAACCATATGATTATCTCAATAGATGCAGAGAAAGCCTTTGACAAAATTCAACACTCATTTATGATTAAAACTCTCCAAAAAGCAGGAATAGAAGGAACATACCTCAACATAATAAAAGCTATATATGACAAACCCACAGCAAGCATCACCCTCAATGGTGAAAAATTGAAAGCATTTCCCCTGAAATCAGGAACAAGACAAGGGTGCCCACTCTCACCACTACTATTCAACATAGTGTTGGAAGTTTTGGCCACAGCAATCAGAGCAGAAAAAGAAGTAAAAGGAATCCAGATAGGAAAAGAAGAAGTGAAACTCTCACTGTTTGCAGATGACATGATCCTCTATATAGAAAACCCTAAAGACTCTACCAGAAAATTACTAGAGCTAATCAATGAATATAGTAAAGTTGCAGGATATAAAATTAACACACAGAAATCCCTTGCATTCCTATATACTAACAATGAAAAAACAGAAAGAGAAATTAAGGAAACAATACCATTCACCATTGCAACAAAAAGAATAAAATACTTAGGAGTATATCTACCTAAAGAAACAAAAGACCTATACATAGAAAACTATAAAACACTGATGAAAGAAATCAAAGAGGACACAAACAGATGGAGAAACATACCGTGTTCATGGATTGGAAGAATCAATATTGTCAAAATGGCTATTCTACCCAAAGCAATCTATAGATTCAATGCAATCCCTATCAAGCTACCAACGGTATTTTTCACAGAACTAGACCAAAGAATTTCACAATTTGTATGGAAATACAAAAAACCTCGAATAGCCAAAGTAATCTTGAGAAAGAAGAATGGAACTGGAGGAATCAACCTGCCTGACTTCAGACTCTACTACAAAGCCACAGTCATCAAGACAGTATGGTACTGGCACAAAGACAGAAATATAGATCAATGGAACAGAATAGAAAGCCCAGAGATAAATCCACGAACCTATGGACACCTTATCTTTGACAAAGGAGGCAAGGATATACAATGGAAAAAAGACAACCTCTTTAACAAGTGGTGCTGGGAAAACTGGTCAACCACTTGTAAAAGAATGAAACTAGAACACTTTCTAACACCATACACAAAAATAAACTCAAAATGGATTAAAGATCTAAATGTAAGACCAGAAACTATAAAACTCCTAGAGGAGAACATAGGCAAAACACTCTCCGACATAAATCACAGCAAGATCCTCTATGACCCACCTCCCAGAATATTGGAAATAAAAGCAAAACTAAACAAATGGGATCTAATGAAACTTAAAAGCTTTTGCACTACAAAAGAAACTATAAGTAAGGTGAAAAGACAGCCGTCAGATTGGGAGAAAATAATAGCAAATGAAGAAACAGACAAAGGATTAATCTCAAAAATATACAAGCAACTCCTGCAGCTCAATTCCAGAAAAATAAATGACCCAATCAAAAAATGGGCCAAAGAACTAAACAGACATTTCTCCAAAGAAGACATACAGATGGCTAACAAACACATGAAAAGATGCTCAACATCACTCATTATCAGAGAAATGCAAATCAAAACCACAATGAGGTACCATTACACGCCAGTCAGGATGGCTGCTATCCAAAAGTCTACAAGCAATAAATGCTGGAGAGGGTGTGGAGAAAAGGGAACCCTCTTACACTGTTGGTGGGAATGCAAACTAGTACAGCCACTATGGAGAACAGTGTGGAGATTTCTTAAAAAACTGGAAATAGAACTGCCATATGACCCAGCAATCCCACTTCTGGGCATACACACTGAGGAAACCAGATCTGAAAGAGACACATGCACCCCAATGTTCATCGCAGCACTGTTTATAATAGCCAGGACATGGAAGCAACCTAGATGCCCATCAGCAGATGAATGGATAAGGAAGCTGTGGTACATATACACCATGGAATTTTACTCAGCCGTCAAAAGGAATTCATTTGAACCAGTCCTAATGAGATGGATGAAACTGGAGCCCCTTATACAGAGTGAAGTAAGCCAGAAAGATAAAGAACATTACAGCATACTAACACATATATATGGAATTTAGAAAGATGGTAACGATAACCCTATATGCAAAACAGAAAAAGAGACACAGAAATACAGAACAGACTTTTGAACTCTGTGGGAGAATGTGAGGGTGGGATATTTCAAAAGAACAGCATGTATACTATCTATGGTGAAACAGATCACCAGCCCAGGTGGGATGCATGAGACAAGTGCTCGGGCCTGGTGCACTGGGAAGACCCAGAGGAATCGGGTGGAGAGGGAGGTGGAGGGGGGATCGGGATGGGGAATAAGTGTAAATCTATGGCTGATTCATATCAATGTATGACAAAACCCACTGAAATGTTGTGAAGTAATTAGCCTCCAACTAATAAAAAAATTAAAAAAAAAAAAATAAGAAATATTCTTTTAAAAATCTCTTTAAAAGACAACTGACCATTTGAACCTAAGATAGTAATTTACTATGGTTTCATAAAATAAGGAGAATAAGATGCATGACAGTAATAGCTCAAAAAGTTGATAGAAAATCAAATGTCCTATTGTAGGTTCTTCCATCCATGACAAGTGGGCATACTTGAATACAGAGACTGTAATAAATTAAAGATGTAGTACAGCACAGTGGTAAAGAATCTGTCTGCCAACGCAGGAGACACGGGAGACACAGTTTCAATCTTTGGGTCGGGAAGACCCTGGAGGAAGAAATGGCAACCCATTCCAGTATTCTTGCCTGGACAATTCCATGGACAGAGGAGCCTGGAGGGCTACAGTCGGGAACCCGGAGGGGTCAGAAAAGCATTGGACACGACTGCTTGTAACTGAGCACGCACACATGCAAACCCAAAATCAACTGCTTAACAGTTGGGCATAAAATTAGCCAACAAGGGAGAGAAAATAGAACCATAAAAGTAGTTGATTGGCCAAAAGAAAGGAAAAGCAGAAAAACAGGTGAGGGTGAAATAAAGAATAGGTAGGACAAGTTGAAAGAAAACAGCAAGATGGTAGATATAAACCCAATCACACCAATAGTCACATTAAATTTAAATAGCATCTATACAGGAGGTAGATATTGTCAGACTGGATAAAAAAGTAAGACCTAGCCATATGTTGTCTAGAGCAACACACTTGGAATATAAAGAAACAAATCAGTTTAAAAGGAAAGTACAGGAAAGGATCTACCCAGCAAACACTAATCTAAGGAGAACTGAGGTGGCTATAATAATATCCTGCAGTGAAGCAGGACTCCTTGGGGTAAGCTGGTGTAAAAGTGGCTTCCTAGATTCTACCTGGGGCCTAGATCACCCCCAGAGGACTAGGAGGTAGTGAGCCTCGAGTGCCTGGCTTAGGAGCAGGCACGGAGCAGGCAACAGTGTCCTTGCAGGGCTTGGAATGCATGGGGGCAGTGTCACGGGAGACTGAGAGCCAGTTAGACAAGCATGATGGAGGCCTGGACCACCGCAGAGATAGCTAAGGTGCGTGATGTGGTTGACAGACCACATGCGGGGACTGAAGGGCAGAAAGTGGAGGACAGGAAGAGGAGAGAATCTGAGACAGGGAGTAAGGAGATTCAGATCGGAGAAAGGATGCTGATCCATTCAGCATTTACTGTGCATCTATGAGGGCTTCCCAGGTGTCACTAGTGGTAAAGAACCCACTTGCCAATGCAGGAGACTTTAGAGATGCAGGTTCAATCCCTAGGTTGGGAAGATCCCCTGGAGAAGGGCATGGCAACCCACTCCAGGGGATATTCTTGCCTAGAGAATCCCATGGACAGAGGAGGCTGGCCGGCCACAGTCAATGGGGTCGCAGACAGTCAGACATGACTAAAGCAAGCAACTTAGCACACACACATGCATGCATCTATCATGTGACAAGCCCTGAGCTATTGGCACTGGAGAGAGTTCAGAGACAGGGAAAGCTCAGATCCCAACTTCCAGAAGCAAAATATGTCTGTGTGACCAGCATCTGTATTATCCCGCTCTGCATCATGAATCTTCAAGAATGCTCCAGAACGCAACATGTCCCAAACTCATTCAACCATCTGAAGAGCAGAAGCATAGGAGTCGTCGTCAGTCACTGAGCACTTCCTGTGTCCCGGGAGATTTCTCTGTAGCCCGGCTTTCAGGGAGTCTCTAAGATGTCAGGGGCCCCCTTCACAAAGCCCCAGTGGCACGTGTCTCATTCCTATAGGTGTCCATCCTCCCCCACGACAAGGTGTTGGAAGACAGGGAATAAATGTCAAGTCCTTTTGGCAGGAAGAAGATGCCAACTCCGACGGATCAAGCATCCCACTGGTGAGCCCAAGTGAGTTAGGGTCTCTAACTCAGCCCTGTACACTCTGCAGTGGGTCCAGGAGTCCCCTTCCCAATTTCCCAGCCAGTCAATTTCACCTGCTGGTGCTGGGGTGTTACATCAACGGCAGCAAAGTGAGCTCTGGAAGACAGCCACCCGTGTTTAGGAGGGGGCTCCCTCATTTCTTCCCCTTTGAGGCAGTAGGACAATTGTGCCCATTTTACAGATGAGGAAAGGCTTCTGGGGGTTTGAATGAGTTGCCCATGGAAACAGTAAGTGATGGGATCTGAACCCAGGTCAGTCTGACTGCAGAGTCCAGTTTCTTCCCTCCTGTATAGTGAGGCTTCTGAGGGTTGGCGGGTTAGAGCAGAGTTTGAAAATGCCCCTCTGCGGGATGATAAATCCACATTCCTTCTAAGTAGAGAAAACAGGGGCAGGAATATAAGATCAGCCTGCAACACTCTGTGCCAGAAAGTAAAGTGTTAGTTGCTCAGTTGTGTCTGACTCTTTGCGACCACATGGACTATAGCCCGCCAGGCTCCTCTGTCCATGGGATTCTCCAGGCAAGAATACTGGACTGGGTAGCCTATTTCTTCTCCAGGGGATCTTCCCAACCCAGGAATCAAACCTGGGTCTCCTGCATTACAGGCAGATTCTTTACCATCTGAGCCACCAGGGAAGCCAGAAAATAAGGAAGTGTCTAAAAAATGTGGATGCATGTCTAAAGCACACAGGAGGCAGTGTTAAGGAGCTCCCACTGGCCAGACCTGGGACCGTTTGAGCATCGAAATAAACAATCACAGTAACAGATCATAAGTTATTAAACACAGTGGGAATCCATGCATCCACATTGAGTCCACACGTCAATGAGTGAGTAACTGGGAGAGGAGAAAGCTTTTCCTTATGGTCGAATTGCCAATCGATCCATTTAGAAGGGATGGCAGAATCAGAAAATCACCATTTGGCAACTGTCATAGTACTAACACTTGATTCAGGGGAGAATCAAGTATTGATTCCGATGTGGGGGCTTGAGGTGAGGCAGACAAAGACTTTGTTTTTGTCACCACCAAAATATCTGAGGTTGATAAGATATCACATTAGCAACTTACTTTCAAATGGTTTGGGTGGGGGGGAGCTCTTTATACTACTGCTGCAACTTTCTGTAAAATGTGAAACGATTCCAAAAAAGAAATGGAGCTACTTTGCAGGAACCTTGCTGAGCCATCAGAGAATGAAGGTGTTTGCCGTGGAAGGAGGTAGGGGACTAATGCATGCATGCATACTAAGTTGCTTCAGCAATGCTCAACTCTTTGCAACCTCATCAACTCTAGTCCGCCAGTCTCCTCTGTCCATGGGATTCTCCAGGCAAGAACACTGGAGTGGGTTGCCATGCTCTCTTCCAGGGGATCTTCCCAACCCAGGGATCGAACCCGCATCTCTTATGTCCCCCGTGTTGGCAGGTGGGTTCTTTACCACTGGTACCACCTGGTAAGCCCAGGGCCTGTCTAGGGAGACCCATAAAAAGTCTTTCCCTTCCCCTCCCCGGTAGGCAGGCACCAGGGGGCTTCCTAGGTCCTTCCCACCTCAGGAAGCACCAGCAGCTGCCAAAGGTGGGTCGGGAGGCCAGCAAACTGCAGATATCTTGGGGAAAGCCCTGGGGTTCACTCCAGAGACCTCAGCTTGAGGCCAGCCTTCTTCGCTTGCACACCTATAGCAATGCAGAGCTCACCATT
Source organism: Cervus canadensis (assembly GCF_019320065.1). Lineage (NCBI taxonomy): Eukaryota > Metazoa > Chordata > Mammalia > Artiodactyla > Cervidae > Cervus > Cervus canadensis. The sequence goes on along the minus strand of NC_057407.1, from coordinate 5,828,202 downwards.
GAGCTGACTGTCATCGTCAGCAAGTTCTTCCTCTTATGCCCGACAATCTGTGCCCTAGAAGGACTGGGTCCCTTCTGACTTAAGCATCAGGTCAGTTTCACTGGGAAGTGCTCTCAAAGTGGGGGCTGCGGTGACAGCGCCCCCTTGTGTCCAAGAAAGGATGTGCCGTTGCCTCAAGCCAAGATCCTTCCAGGGGAAAGGCATGATATCTCACAATTGTCCCCACCCCAAATTTACTCTCCCTTGGACTAGCCAGTCCACTTATTCCTATTCATTTAGGCATTAATTCTTTGCTTTGTTCATTTATTCATCAATTCAAGCAATCACTGCTCTCTAGGTAGCTGGCTGTACCTCACCCAGGAAGTACATACTTGGGTCATTCCCAGGCCTTAATATCAAAGAGCTCTCAGTATGATGGAGGGATAGAGTACTACACCACAGCAGGGTCTGTGTCTTGCGACAGGTAAGTGCAAGGGGCTCTGGGAGCACCCAAAACAATCTTGGAAGTCTTCCAGGAGGAGGTGAACACAATTCAGCTGCTTTCTGTCCCCTGCTGCCACTTGCTGGGAGCTCTCCAAAGCTCCCTGCCCTCTCCTCTGGGGCTTCTGGGTCTGCCTAGGCCTGGCTGAAGCTAACAGAAGCATAAGAGATTAAGAAGAGGTGGCAAGAATACACAGAAAAACTATACAAAAAAAGATCTTCATGACCCAGATAACCACAATGGTGTGATCACTTACCTAAAGCCAGATACCCTAGAATATGAGGTCAAGTGGGCTTTAGGAAGCATCACTACGAACAAAGCTAGTGAGAGTGATGGAATTCCAACTGAGCTATTGCAAATCCTGAAAGATGATGCTGTTAAAGTGCTGCACTCAGTAAGCCAGCAAATTTGGAAAACTCAGCAGTGGCCACAGGACTGGAAAAAGGTCAGTTTTCATTCCAATCCCAAAGAAAGGCAATGCCAAAGAATGTTCAAACTACTGCACAATTGCACTCATCTCACACACTAGCAAAGTAATGCTCAAAATTCCCCAAGCAAGGCTTCAACAGTACATGAATTGAGAATTTCTAGATGTTCAAGCTGAATTAAAAAAAGCAGAGGAACCAGAGTTCAAATTGCCAACATACATTGTATCATAGAAAAAGCAAGAGAGTTCCAGAAAAACATCCACTTCTGCTTTATTGACTATGCCAAAGCTGTTGACTATGGATCACAACAAACTGGAAAATTCTTCAAGAGATGGGAATACCAGGCCACCTTATCTGTCCCCTCAGAAATCTGTATGCAGGTCAAGAAGCAAGAGTTAGAACTGGATATGGAACAATGGACTGGTTCCAAATTGGGAAAGGAGTATATGTCAAGACTATATATTGTCACCCTGTTTATTTAACATATATGCAGAGTACATCATGCAAAATGCTGGGCTAGATGAAGTACAAGCTGGAATCAAGATTGTGAGGAGAAATATCAACAGCCTCGGATGTGCAGATGACATCACCCTTACGGCAGAAATTGAAGAGGAACTAAAGAGCCTCTTGATGAAAGTGAAAGAGGAGAGTAAAAAAGCTGGCTTAAAACTCAAAATTCAAAAGATGAAGATCATGGCATCTGGTCCCATCACTTCATGGCAAATAGATGGGGAAACAATGGAAAGAAACAGTGACAAACTTTATTTACTTGGGCTCCAAAGTCACTGCAGATGGTGATTGCAGCCATGAAATTAAAAGACGCTTACTCCTTGGAAGAAAAGCTATGACCAACCTAGACAGCATATTAAAAAGCAGAGACATTACTTTGCCAACAAAGGTCCATCTAGTCAAAACTATGGTTTTTCCAGTAGTAATGTATGAATATGAGAGCTGGACCATAAAGAAGACTGAGCACTGAAGAATTGATGCTTTTAAACTGTTGTGTTGGAGAAGACTCTTGAGAGTCCCTTGGATAGCAAGGAGATCCAACCAGTCAATCCTAAAGGAAATCAACCCTGAATACTCATTAGAAGGACTGATGCTGAAGCTCCATTACTTTGGCCACCTGATGCAAAGAACTGACTCCTTGGAAAAGACCCTGATGCTGAGAAAGACTGAAGGCAGGAGGAGAAGGGGATAACAGGATGAGATGGTTGGGTGGCATCACTGACTCAATGGACATGAGTTTGAGCAAGCTCCAGGAGCTCGTGATGGACAGGGAAGCCTGGCGTGCTGCAGTCTATGGGGTCACAAAGAGTCAGACACAACTGAGCAACTGAACAACAACAATCATTTAGTGAGTCTTAGTTCGTTTCAGGGGCTGTGCTCAGAACTGTATAATACTATGTCATGTAATCCTCACAACTACCACTGAGACTGTTCCCATTTTACAGATGAGGAAACTAAGGCCCAGTGAAGCTAAGGAGAGAATCTCACCACTCACCTTCCAGGCACTGGGTCTACAGCTGCATGTGGTCTGCACCCATTTTCTCCCTGCTGCCCCATCCCCTGAAGGTCCCCACTCATCTCAAAGTTCAGCTCTGATCCTATCACAGTGCATGCTCTGGAGGCCCAGCCCTGCAGTGTAAGCTTAACTAGTACTGAACATCTCCTCCCATCACAGAGGAGACTGGGGGGAACCACAGGCTGGTGACAGCAGGACTGGAGATGAGAGCATTGGACTTTTCTGTGTCCCCCAAGTCTGTCCTCAGTGCAGGCTCAACCCATATTTGCTGCTTGAGGGAAACTGCCTCCTAACACCTGATATTGCTCTAAAGCCCTCAGAACTTCTATTTCTACTAAGAGTGCCCAAGCTGACTTTGATATCTGGCTGGACTCCTATGATGCTGGGAGGTACAGAGCTTGCATCTCAGGGCAGTGGTGGACATTTCCTAGGGTTTGGCCTGTGCCAGACTTGGCTACACTCATGATATCGGCAGTTCCTCACCACAGCCCTTCCATGGAGGATCACGGTGTCCCGGACACCCTCGGGTCTGCTCTCCAGGCTGCTGCCCTTCCTCCTGCTCATCTAACACATGCTCCACCCCGTGCACGGCCCTGCCCTCTGCTCGGCCCCCAGAACCGTATGTGGACCGGCTCCTGCCTGTCATTCAGGTCCCAGCTCTCGTCCCCGGCTCTGACCACCCTGCCTGTCCCACGTCACCCTCTGCCCCGTCTCCCCGTTCAGCCTGCACACTGAGATCCTCGTGTGCTCCCCGCCTACTTGCTCACTGACTTATCTCCTGCAGGTACACGAGCCTCATGAGGGCAAGGCCTCTGCCATCCACACTCCCAGGGTCTGGAGCAGGGCTGGCACATCACAGGTGCTCAGGAAGTATTTGTTGGGTGAATCGACTTGCTTGCAATCCCTGGGCACCTGACTTCTGATGACTCTTTCACAAGGACCCCTCTCCCCAAACACACACACCTCTCTTGGCTGCCGCTCTAACCACGACCCTGACCACTGGTGACATTTGCAGTAGCTACTCAGGTGTCCAGTGTGCCCTACAGAGTTGTCTTTCTGACCACACTTCTGCTCACACACCTCCTCTCTTCAAAAACATTATTATCATCATTATCATTAGGACTCTTCTCTGATGATGACTGACTCTGCCATCACTGTTGGGTTAAACATCCCCCCAGTGCCCCAGGCTTTCTGTGATCTCGTTTCATAGACAGGGGCACAGAAGTTCAGAGAGGTTAGGGACCTGACCGAGGTCACACAGCTACTACGTGGCCACACTGGGTTTTGAACCCTGGCCAGTGCGCTTCCCAAGGCCCCTCTCCCTGCCGCTGTATTCTTCTACAGAGCTCAGCCCTCGCCACCCAAACCACAGCATGCATCAGAACCCCTGGGGGCTCGTCAGAGCACAGATGGCTGGACCTCAGCCCCCCAGTGTGTGACTCGGTAGGCCTAGGGCAGTGCCTGAGAGGCTGCATTCACTAACAGGTGCCCAGGAGAGGCTGCTGCTGTGGGCCACACTACAAGAACTACCAACTTAGAGACACTGTGTCTGTGATTTCAGCAGGTTCTGGGGCCTCCCATAATCCCTCACGCACTTCAGGCAGCGGGAGGGTCTGAGGACCACTCCTGAGCGTAAGTCCTGCTCCTTTGGCAAATCGGACGCTTCCTTCATAAAAGTGAGTTATCTGACCTTGAAACACACCATAGCTGACACTCCATGGAAAGGCCTCTGCTTGTCTTAGCGACGTGATGATAAATATAGGGCCCAGAGCTTCGTGTCAGTATTTTAATAATCGTTGAGCAGAGCCTTGGGAACCAATTACAGAACTAGGACAGGTTTTTTTTTTTTCTTCTTCTTCTTCTTTAAAACTACTTGGTTTCCAACTCCTAAAACTTGTGGGCACCTAAGACCAATGGGTCCAGAAGGGTTTTGACTTAGTTTCCTCCAAGTGTGAGTGCTGCCCAGAATTTGAAATCTCGTCCCAGTAAAGCGGATACACTGATGCTTCCCTCTGCCACGCCTCCTCCTCCTCCTCTTCTTCCTTCTCCACCTCCCCCAACTCTTCTTCTCTTCTTTCACCAGCTTCCTCACTGAAGCTGAGTCAGCCCAGGATCTGAACAGGCGCATGGAGCCCTGCCTGTCACCGGCCTGCCTCCTCCTCCTCCCACGTGGCCAGAAGCTGAGGACCGGCACTGTCTGGAGGTGGGAGGCGGCCGGGACCCTCGGGAGCTTGCCTGGCTTCCCCTCCTCACCTGGCAGACACTGGCATCTTCCCAGGCCACTGCAGTGGTGAGGGTGGAGCCGTTGCTGACTCAGTACAGACCAGTAACAGGCACTGGTCCCCACTGCTCCCACCCTCCACTCCCCCTGGAATAAAACAAGCCTCCCACTTGGTCCAGCCCCCACCACCCTCACTGACTGCACCTCCCCTGTGCTCCCTCTCAAACTGTGCTCAGACACGCTGGCCTCCTCGCTGCCCTCCAAGGGCACCAGGTGTGACCTGTCTTAGGACCCTTGCACAGCCGTTCCCTCCTCCCCAGAGACCTGCACGGCTGGTTCCTCACATGATTCGGGTCTCTGCTCAAAGGCCACCTTCCCACACACCCCCAGGAAGAAGCTCCTCCCAGCCCTCTCCACACCCTGCCCTCCTTTCCTGGAGCACTAGTCATCACCCGCATTGCAGGACTTGCTCTGTGTCCATTATTGTAATCTCTCCCACCAGAGGGTGAGGAACGCAAAGGCACAACGCGCAGGCTTGGGCTCAGCTCAGCACTCTTCCCAGGGCTGGACTCACAGGAGATGCTCAGCAATCGTGAATGAATGAATGCTACCACCGATGGCGGAGACCATGAGTACTAGCTGGACGATTTTATATCTGTCCTCCCATGCTGCAAAGTAGGAGTCACTGGCCCTTTTTTTTTCATGTGATGATGGCTCAGCTAAGCAAGGGGATCGAGTTACCCAGAGCCACACAGCAGTAAGGGACCTGGGCTAGGAACCCAAGTCTGTGTGCCGGCAGGCCCAGGGATGGGGGTCAGCGGGACCCAGGTGAGGGTGCCTCCCAGGATGCCCCAGGCCCGTGGTGATGCAGGGCAGGTGGGAGGTCAGAACACGGGGTCAGGCAGCATGGGGCGGCTGTCGTCCTGGGTCTGGAGGTGCCCACAGAGGGAGACCGAGGGCTGTGGCAGGACCCCAGGTGGGCTTCACCATAGGACTTGGAGCAACAGCTTAGTCCCCCAGCGTGGGGAGGGGGCTTGTAGAGACCATCTCGGGGCTGGGGTTGGCCAGGGTGGGCTGGCCCCAAACCTCTCCAAGACCCACACACATGATTTATGGAGCTGGGCTTCTGACATGACCCTGCCCTGCCAGGATGGGATTGGGCAGGACCAGTGTCAGAGGTGGGGTGTCAAGAGATGGGGTGTCAGCAGAGGCTGGAGCTGGGATCACACACCCTGCCAGTGGACTGTCAGCTCCCAGAGGGGCCATGGGGTCTCACTGGAGATGACGGGAATTGGCACCAAGTGGAAACAGCATCCAGTATGCCAGGATGACAGAGAGGCACATCTTCCTGGGAGATGGAGAGGAAAGACCAAAATGAACTAGCTCGGAATGACCTGACCGGGAGGGACTGGGGACCCGTCCCAGATTCAAGCCTCGGGGCCTGTGGGCAGAGTTAGCAGGACCTATAACAGCAGCCTGGCCGGGTGGAAGGTAGCCACCCTCTCCCGTTCCTGCTCCTGCATATATGTGCCTTCCTCAGCTTCCTCATCCCTGAGACAGGACAGCGATCCCAGCCTTGAGGGGGTACGTGTCCTAGGATGTATGAAGGGTGTCATCACAGTTCCTGATCCACAGTTGGAGCTCAAACCATGGTTATCCTACGGCTTCCTTTGGTCCCCCTGGGAGGAGAACATCCGCTTCACTCCAAGAAGCCCCTGGCTCCCTTTGGAGAACTCACGTTCCAAAGCACCTGCAGGAGCGGGGCTCGGCTGTCAGTCAGCTCCAGCTCTGTGCTTGAGACCCGAAGTGAGCCAGGTGTGACTCTGCCTCAGGAGTCCCACGACTGGTGGAAGAGGCCTGCGGGCAAATTAATGATGACGTCGAATTCCAGTCCCTTTGAATATATTCAGGACGTGCAGACCCCACCCTGCAGCTGTGGATTCAGTCCTTGACCACTTCAGTCCCTGGGAGCAAAGGCCAGTGAACAAGGGGCATGACCCAGTTCAGAAACTCTGAAAGCTGTGGGTGTGGGCTCTGGAGTCAGACCTGGGTTCTTCCTCTGGCTGGGAAAGCACCCCAACTTCTCCGGGCCTTAGTCTCTTCTGCTGTGAAATGGGTGCCCCCCTGGACTGCACAGCTGGTGGCAAGATGAGATTAAAGCCCCAAAAGCTGAATGAGCCCGTGCCTGTCGGGTGGCGAGGGCTCTTACAGGTCCCAGCCTTTCTCAGGAAGTGAGAGGCCTGAGCTCCCCCGGTGGGCACAGAGGAGGGGGAGGGCAGGGCAGCGGATGAGCGTGGGAAGAGAAAGGGCCGTGCCATGCCAGCAGAGCCTCCTCCACTGCGGGGACATTGTGGGGACACTGGTGGCCTTAAAAGCAGAACAAGCCTGCCACCCAGTGCCGCTAGGTGCCACCACAGCGGCCGGGCCAAGCAGCCACCTCGCCTGGCTCCAGCTCCGTACCCCCTAGCTCGGGCCTGGGTCTGGGAACTACAGTGGCCTTTAGGGAGATGATGACCCAAGACTGCCACTGCCCATCCTCACCTGGGAAATAACTCGCACATCTGATTCTCCAAACAACTCACAAGTCCCCAGGGAGGCTTGAGACTCCAGGCAGGAAGCCCAGTTGGTGCCAAGAAGGTCCCGCATGGCTGGGGTGACTCCCAGCAGGAAATGACTGAGGATCCAGAGCGGCTGCTTCCCAAGGCGGCTCAGTGGTAAAATAACCCACCCACCAGTGTTGGAAACTCAGGAGTTGTGAGTTCGATCCCTGGGTTGGGAAGATCCCCTGGAGAAGGCAATGGAAACCCACTCCAGTATTCTTGCCTGGGAAATTCCACAGACAAAGGAGCCTGGTGGGCTACAGCCCATAGGGTCACAAAAAAAGCTGGACACAAATTAGCGGCTAAACCATCCACATTATTTAAATTTTAAATTTATTTTCTTCTTCTTTTTATTTTTTTGGCTGCACCATGTGGCTTGTGGCACCTTAGTTCCCTGACCAGGGATCAAACCCATGCCTCCTGCACTTGAAGTGTGGAGTCTTAAGCACTGGTTCTCCAGGGAAGTCCTACCCTTACTTTATGATTAATACCACATTGCCCAGCACTGTTCTAGGACTTGGAGACACATTATCTCATTAATGCTCACTCTCTGACCTGTGTGACCTAGGAACCATCACTTCCCCCACTTTACAGATGAGGAAACTGAGGCATGGAGAGGTGAAGTCATTGGCCCAGGGTCATGGAGCCAGGAAGAGTGAGAGCGGGGATTTGAACCCTGATCCTGGCCTGAGCTTCTAAGCGGCAATACCACAGAGGCTTCCAGGTCTTACAAGCTTCTTCAGGTCACCAATACAAATCCTGGAGGAAAAGATGCTTTCTTGAAAAAAAAAAACATTTTTTAAAGGTCTACCAAGAAATAGTTCCATACGTTGCCTCTTTAGTCATACTTTATAAATAGTTTTATAATTTTAAAAGAGACAGAGGGGGAGGGGGGATCGGGGTGGGGAATACATGTAAATCCATGGCTGATTCATGTCAATGTATGACAAAAACCACTACAATATTGTAGAGTAATTAGCCTCCAACTAATAAAAATAAATGGAAAAAAAATAAAATAAAAGAGACAGAGGGGGAAAAAAAGAAGGAAATCACCCCCGTCAACAGGACTGGCCCACAGTGGACTTGTGAAGGGAATGCTGACTTCTGACCCTCTGCCCTGCCTTTGGCCCTTTTCATTGCTCAGCAGGGTCCTGTCCCCATCCTCAGCCTCCCCTCCATTTACTTTTTAAACACTTGCTCTTGGGAAAAGTCCTGATCAATGGATCAAAAAAGAGAGGGGCTTTCCTGGTGGTCCAGGTGTTGGGACACCGAGCTTTCACTGCAGGGGGCACAGGTTCAATCTCTGGTTGGGGAACTAAGATCCCACATGCTGCACACAGACAAAAAAATATGGGGAAATAAGAGTGATGGGAAAAGGCGGAATTCCAAGCAGGAGGAGGGAGGCAAGAGACAGGAAGACAGAGTGAGAAGTGGAGGCTGACAGAGAAGAAGGGAGTCTGGGGTTTACTGAGCACAGACTTTTTTCCAGATACATTCTCACATCCCCTTATGTGAACCCTGCTTTCAACCTATGGAATGGGCACTACCCCCGTTTAAAAGATGAGGGGACTAAAGCTCCCGAAGGTGCAGGGACTAGTGTGAGGTCACCCACTAGGAAGGGCTAGAACCAAGACTCACACCCAGTCTCCTCAACTTCCTGTGTGGAGTTTGCTGGGTGTTCTCTGAACCCTGGAGTGAGCCTAAGGCATGCTTGGAGCCGGGGTGGGGGAGGTGGGCAGATAAACGAGACCCAGCTCCTGGCCTTCAGCAGCTTGGACTAAACCGGACCCCATGTCCCGTGAGGCTCCGGGGCCTGGACTCCTAGTTCAGACTGGGCCAGTCCCAGCTTTTGGACTACTGGAATATGGAATATTACACACCCAGCAGAAGGATTCTTAAGACAACGCTCTCCACTTGGACACTAAAAATCTAACAAAGGAAGACGTGCAGCTCATGTTTAAAAAAAATACAACAACAGGTGAGATTCAGTGTTGTAAGGGACTCTGCCCTGATTTGCTGTGTGATCTTGGGCAATTTATTTAATCTCTCTGAGCTAAGTTTCTTCATCTGTAAAATGGGTCCATGCCTTGGCTCAGGGTACTCCAGAAGTCTAGGGAATAACATAACAGGTATGTAAGCAATCTGTAAGCTGAAGAGCATTTCACTACACAGATGATATCACACTAATAAAGAATCATTGATTACTTTCTGAATTTCTCCTGTCAGTGAAGCTGCTTGTAAGAGCTTGATCATTGGACTACGAGAATCTAAGAATGGTCTGGACCTTGGTGACCCTCACAGGGGCCCAGAAACATTGCAGCAGTGTTAATGCCCCTACACTTGGTCCCCGGCTCCCATCACCAAAAATGCTGATACTGCTACACTCTCCAGTGAAGTAGGCATCTCCTCCCGTTTTGTAGATGGAAAAACTAGGGTTGACTTGCCTCAGCCTGTAAGCCACAGAGTCCAGACACACCAGATTCCCTGCCTCTTTCTACACCTCCTCCCACTCTTCCCCTCTCCCCGCCCCCATCCTTCACAAGGATGAAGACAAGAGGCAACGCTGACATGAAAAGGCAGCCCAGTGGCTTAAGACCAAGATCCCAGTGAGCAGAGACCTCATTTATAAAACCAAAGAGAGTCCTGAGGAAAGTTAATTGAAGTGAACGAAATCCTGAAGAATTTAGCACTCAATTTGAGAGGCTATTTTTGGCTGAACCAAGATGAAAAGACAAAAGAAAGTGCACCAAAATTGAAGAGAAACTAATTTGGAAGACATAATAGGGAGCAAACTTCTCAAATTTCCTCAGAGCCCGGGAGACGTGATTATTCAGGAAATAATTAGATGCTATCCTGGGGGTAATAAAAGCTAAAAATGAAGAGGAAAGAAATTGAAGACTGCCAGAAAGGTCATGGACTGCTCTCAATATTTTTTTTTCCTTTACAGATTTGAAGATGCAAGAATTAATTTGCAAAAGAACAATAAAGCAGTACAAACTAATCAGAGAGGAAATTGAGCTAGGAGAATCTAAACACCTCGCCCATCTGTTCGGGATGACTCTGCTGGGAAAGGTAGAACTAGGTGTGCCCTGAGTCTGAAAAGGGTGGCAGTCCCTTCTGAAGGTGCTGGAGTACACAGAACCTTGACACTACCCCCAAAGCTGAACTACTCCTGACCTGAGGGCTGGGCACACTTCTGTAAAGAGCCAGATAGGGAATATCTTCAGCTTTGAAGGCCAGATGGTCTCTGCTGCAACTAAATTCTGCTGGTGTAGCAGGAAGGCAATAGCAGTCAGAATGTCAATAAGTGGGTGTGGCCATGTTCCGAACAAAACTTTATTTATAAAAACAGACAGCAGGCTGGATTTGGCTTTCGGGTGACAATCTATTCCATCCCACCTGAATTAGCACACCTAGTCTTCTTATTCGCAGTCTAATCCTGCTTCTATTTACACAAAAACACTGCCTACTAGAACATGCTTTCTAAAACCCAACTAATAGTAATAATAATGATGATGATAAAAAAGATAGCTGCTAGGAAAGAAACACAGAGTTTCTGGTATATGCTAGTCGTGGTTCTTGGCACTTCAATAACACCTACTATCTTTACAATGACCTTTATGAGGTAGGTACAATTTTACAGATGGGTACTGATACCCAGAGAGGTGAAGTAACTTGCCCAAGGTCATACAGTTAGTGAGGGTCAGAGGCAACATTTGAACTCACAGTCCAGCTCCAGAGTCCATGCTCTCAGCCACTATGATTTATTGCTTCTAATAGGTTTGGGTCCAGATTCTTCAGGAGCTTCCCACTGCCTACAGAATCAAATCCACATCCCTTAGCTCAGCACACAATGTCATCTGTGACTTAGTATTATATCTCACCTCTCCAGCCTCATCTTTCTCCAGGCCTCACCCTTGCCCCATGCATCAGAACTGCATGAAGAACCCTATATTCCCATGCCTTTATTCTTGTTTTTCCCTCTGCCTGTGACTCTTTTCTCCTGCACTAATATCTGTTCTACCTTCCAAACTCAGCACAAGTGTCACCTCGAAACAGGTGTCTGTTCCAGGTTGATCAAGTCACTTCCTCTCTTTGGGTCCTAGTTTCAGTGACTTCAATGTAATTGGTGGAAAGTAGGGGAATGACTGACTCCCTAATAGCCATTAACACTTTAGTATAAATTAGACTATCTGATTAGCTTAGTTTCCTAGAAGCATCTTTTTTTTTTTTTAAGATTTTTTTGATGTGGACCACTTTTAAAGTCTTTATTGAATTTGCTAAAACATTGTTTCTGTTTCATGATTTGGGGGGATATTTGCTCCAAGGCATGTGAGGGCTTCCCTGATGGCTCAGACAGTAAAGAATCTGCCTGCAATGCTGGAGAGCCAGATTCAATCCCTGGATCAGAAAGATCTGCTGGAGAAGGGAATGGCTACCCACTCCAGTATCCTTGCCTGCAGAATTCCATGGACAGAGAAGCCTGGTGGGCTACAGTCCACGGGGTCACAAACAGTTGGACACGACTGAGCAACTAACACACACATGTGGGATCCCAGACCAGGGATCCCAGCTCCCTGACCAGGGATGGAACCCACACCTCCTTGGAAGGCAAAGTCTTAACCACTGGACCACCAGGGAAGTCCTGCTAGGAGCATCTTGAAGGAATAAGATACAGAAGAAATAAGTCCAAGTGTAGGAGAGAAAAAGATTGCTCATCATATGACTCAACTTATGTTGAAAGTTTTGATTCTACCCAAACAAGCCTGACAACCTCCCTCTCCAGCCTATTTCCTTCCAGGGCACTGAGCTCTGTCAGACTGAGCCCAGAGCTCTGTACCTGCTTAAGGAGAGCACCTGCTTCACCAGAACCCAGATTCCTTAACTCCAAGAAGAGTGTGACTTTTTTCCCAACCCCATACTGCATAAACAGCTGCACTCGTCAGGCCAGGCAGCATGATTAAAACATCCCTTCATGATGCCAACTCCTGCTCTAATTCCAATCCTCCAAGGAAACTTTGACCTATAAGTTGGTTTTCATCCATTCAAATCTGATCCAAATTATTCCCCAGTGCACTACTCAAAAAAAAATTTTTTTTTACTCTTTCACGCATTCCTTCATTTCAAAGTAACTTTGAATTAGGAGTGTTAACTCTGATTCTAGCATATTATACTTCTGTCTTCTATCCATCCATCCTTCTATAAGTATAGTCAGATAGGTAGGTAGATAGATAGATAGATAGATAGATAGATAGATATGGATGCATCAGGTTTTACTGTGGTGCTTGGGCTCTCTAGTTGTGGCACACAGGCTTAGTTGCCCTGTGACAGGTAGGATCTTAGTTCCCTGACCAGGGATCGAACCCATGTCCTTGGCATTGGAAGGCAGATTCTCAACCACTGAACCACGAGGAAAGTCCCCATCCATCCTTCTTTCCATCTCTTCTTCCACCCATCTGACCTCCCATCCATGCTCCATCCATCTATCCTTCCTTTCATCCATTCTTCCATTCATCCTTCCTCCTACCCATCTTTCCACCCAACCTTCCTTCCATCCATTTCATCCATTCATTCACTCAGAAACTGGTTGTGTGCCCACTGTCAGCCTGGCCCATTACTGGGGCTCAGTGGTCAGTGCTGCACCCACAGGGAAGGACTTGACCTCTTGGAGCTTACCACAGAAGAGGGATGACAGACGAGAAGAAACACTTGTCCTCCTTCTATCTAAGCATCTCTCCTCCCTTGCCATTATTTCCATGAAGCGCTGAATCCTGTCTCCGGGAGGCACTTGAGGTAGTGCCTGCCCATCCTCACTCTCCCTCACCTCTTACCCACATGTCTCTGAGCCTCAGTGGTCTGTGTCTCCTCCACCCCTGCCACACTTCCCTTTCTAGGTGAACTCTTCATACGCCTCACTTCAGTCCCCCTCATCGCGTTCTTTCCTGCCCTCTGCAGCCCCTTGCCTTACCAGTCATCACCCCACTAACTACTTTCCACGTTCCCGTCTATATGATGTTTATATCCAGCAACTCCTTCTCTGGTCTGAGTCCCTGGGACCCTGGTCTAGACACTTGAATAGCTGCCTTGCTCATCTCTCTTGCTGCCCTAAAGTCTTAACAGGATAGCCAAGGTTCTCCACATAAAATGACAATCAGGAATTAATATCTGTCTGCTTCGAACCCTCCACTGGAGCCCATTTCACTCCAAGTAAAATCTGAAGTCCTGACACGATGCCCCCCAGCCTCATAGGATCCCTGACTCTCCTGCTGCCCTCCCCCCAACCACACTACTATCCCAGGGCCTTTGCATATAGATTCCTTCCACTTGGAGCCCTCTCCTTTCAGCTCTCGCATGGTTCACTCTCCCTTCATTTGGGGACTTACTCAAATATTCCTTGGGCTTCCCTGGTGGCTCAGATGGTAAATAATCTGCCTGCAATGCGGAAGGCCCTGGTTCGATCCCTGGGTCGGGAAGACCCCCTGGAGAGTGGAATGCCAACTCACTCCAGTATTCTTGCCTGGAGAATTCCATGAACAGAGGAGCCTGGTGAGCTACAGTCCATGGGGTCAGAAAGAGTCAGACATGATTGAGTGACTAACTCACACACACACACACACATCCCTCATCAGCAAGGTTTTCTCAAACCACCATCAGAGAATAACACCCCAGCCTTCATCACTCGCTATCTCATTTCCCTGCCTTATTTTCTCTCATGACACTTTCTACCACTGGGCACACAATATACTTTTATATCTCTTAATTGCTATCTTCCCCCATAAGGATGAAAATCCCTGAAAGCAGGGGCTTTTTCTGATTGTGGTCACTGCTCTACCTGCAGCATCTCTCACAATGCCTGACATAAAGTAGAGACTCAATACCTCCACCGAATGAATGAACGGTGAATACAGGTCTCCCTCTCTAGTGAATCTCTCCCTTGGCCTGCATACATGTCCAAGCCTCTATTTTTAAAACAAATTAAACAAAATAAAAACCTCCCTTTGCCTATGTAGCTTATCATCTTTGTTTTTCCTTTCACCACCAACTTTTTTCCCATAATTGCTATCAATGTGCACGGACAGTTTGGAGCTCCCCGTTCTCATCTCACCACCCCTTGCACATGCTGACTGATGTTCTGGATTCAAGGTGGCTTGGGGGAGGGCTTCCCACATGTCTCCAACTCTGGATCCACTTCCCAGCTTTTGCCACATCCTAACACTCCCTTTACACTCTTTGATTCAGTATCTTTCTTGAAACAACTCATCTACTTATTTAAACAAGGTTATTTGAAAAGAGATCTTATAATGCAACCAGAAATAGAAAATCTGGGTGACTAATCATAATTGAGATGCAACCGCAAAAATAAAATGAAAACAAAGTGATTAAATTCTAGATGGAGGCTGCCACTTGCTGGGGGCTCTGGGCTGGGATGTCCCTCACCTCCTTTGCTCTTTGTGGAAAAAGAGCCCAGAGGGAATCAGAGACACTGTGTGAGGGCTACCCCATGGTGACTGCAGTTAACAGTGCTGCATTGTATCCTGGAAGTTTGCTAAGAGATCTCAAGACATGTATTACTTAACCTGTAGTCATTTTCCAGTGCATACATATATCAAATCAAAGTGCTGTATACTTTAAATGCATACAATGTTATTTGTCAGTTATGTCTCAATAAGGCTGGGAGAAAAACAGGACCTGGGAGTTCCCTATCAGTTGGAGTCATCAGGACTGGAGGAGGACCTGGGAAGTGCCCGGACATTCACAGCATTTCTCGATGGTATTTAATGTCCCTGAATTTATGGCACTTAATGTCCTGCCTGTGTGACCTCCCCCAATTCAAACTCACTTTCTGAGTGAGGCATAAGCCTCCCCCTTCGGAAGATTCTAGAATGGTGGAAAGGGAGCTGGACTGTGAGTCACTCTGAGGCCAGTCCTTGCCCCGTTCCAGACCCACACACAATCTCAGAGAACTCACTTCTCTGTCCAGAATGCGCTTTCCTTGCCATTAGCAGTAGGAGTTGATATTGAGCATTTTAGACGTTTATAATCCACTGAGACCTTATGTTATCATTTTAGTGATAAATTTAATATCCCACTAAATTAATACATCACAACTCACTTAACCCCACCATGAGACATTCATATAGTCTTCGGCCTTTCACAGCTCTAATTCACACTGTTATAAATGTGTTTTCCCATTATACCAGCATTTTCCCTATTTCTGAGTTATTGCATAGGATAAATGTCCAGAATTGGTATTCCTAGACCAAAGCATGTGGGTCTAATCCTCTCTGGCCGACGCCCCTCCTGCAGGCTTGGACCACTTCGGAACCACACACACAGAACCAAGGAGTGGCTCTGGGAACTGATCGTAAGTGTTAGCAGCAAGGATATCCCCTTTAGACATCTTAAACACATGGAAGTTTAGGAAGATGTGAGTTTAAAGGGAAGAACTAGTCCCATCTTCAAGCAAATCTGTGATGTGGCTCTGGGCAGACCCCTTGAAAGCCCCAGGGTCCTCAAACCCTCCCTTCCCCATTGGTTCCTCATTTTCCCCAACTGTCTGATGCCTGGAACAAGCAAAGGGCTCTGGAAAAAAAAACTTTTTCCCCTTGCTTTTTCTCCTGTGGACCTGTCACATCACCCGCTTCCCTCTGATGAAGAGGCCCACAGCCTGGGTGCCTCTTCTACCCACCAAGATGGAAACCTGAAACTGCACCCTTTGAGATCTCTGTGGAAGTCTGGGAGCACCGTATTCTTGGTTTTGAAGGAGGTGTGTTTCTTCTACGTGAATTCTCAGCCTCATCCATCAGCATATCATACTGACACTATCTTCCTCCTGAGGGACACAAGTCGGCCCCCTGAGGGCAGAGATTTGCATCTGCTTGTTCACAGCTGCGGTTTCCGAATCTAGAGCAATTCCAGACACAGAGTGACGGCTCAGCACACACTTGGTGGAGGAATGGCTGTTGCAACCAAGTTCCTCCACTTTGAGTTGCATCTGGTGTAGGAAGTGGGTTCGCGCCATTCCAAGTCATATCTTTCAGCTCCAATGGGCATGACGATGCTCTAATAACATGGCAGCTTATGGAGAAATACAGTGTTTCTAGTCTGAAGAAATGTAGGATTATTCAAGTTCAAACCCAGACTGAATACAGTGAAGTCACTGAGAATCTTTTTTTTAAGGAGATGATTAGAATGTGATTCTTTCTGCCCCTGGAGGAAGTGGATGTTCATCCTGAGAAGAAAAAGAAAGGAGAAGGAGGGGGAAAGAGAGAGAGTGAAAGATGAAAGGGAGAAGAGACAGATAAGAGAGGAGAATATGTGACTCAATGAACAAATGCAATCTAAGAATAGAAAGTTTAAAAGTTCCAGACCTATGTTGAAAACATTTGTTCAATAAGTCAGTTTTAAATATTGGCAGGGAAAGGTAAAACAAGGCTTTAAAATTGGTTTTAAAGCCAATTATTAGGTTTCTGAATGCATTCCAGGGTAGGGTGGCAGAGCTGCCCCTGAGCCCTGAGCCCTGCTATCAGGAACCTGAGCAGAGGAGCCGGCCTCCAGGGCAGAGAACCAAAGCCGGAGCCAGGTCAGGACCCTGGAGAGCACCGGGCCTGTAGGAGGCCGGGAGGTGCTCGGCTTGCCCAGCAAGGCAGGAAGAAGTCTCCTTCCCCCAAACCCCTTCTGAGAATTAAGGATTGGACCCCTTCCCTCCTGACTGGGGCCCTGCAACTGGGGGATGTGGAGACTGAAAACTGGAACCTTGGAGCTGAAAAATGATTGTCATGGAGCTCCTGAGATTCCAACCTCAGATCCAACTACATCACAGATCACTTGTCCTCACTGCCGACTTCTGGGTTCTGTGTGTACTTGATTCTAGACACCATGGATCCCCTACTCTGCCCATATTATAGGCGAGGAAACTGAGCTTCAGAAAAGTGAAATCAAAGTCACCCTGAGACTATGCCTCACATTCTGAAGGGAAGGCAGATGTGCAAAAAAGGTTTTGGGGCCTGTCGGACAATGACTCCTCCTCAGAGGGCAGTCCTGGACCCTTGGGGGTTTGCACATATCCCTGTCTAATAGTCCCAGGGCAGTGGCCCACAAAGGCGCTAGACTCTAAAGTTCTTTGTATGTCACTTTATCTTGCCTTTCCTCTTTTCCCTTCAGAAAGCCTACAACAGAGAAGCTACGTAAAAGCCAGCAAGTGGTTTACTTTCCATAAGTAACAGTTGTTGTGCTCATCCAGGGTCCTTGCCAGTTGAACAACTTATGAAACCCCACACTGCCCCCACATTTTCTTTGGTTCTGGTCTGGATAAAGGTTAGTCTCTTGTGGAGCTCATCGCTGGGCAGCAGTCAGTGGTGAGTGCAGGAAAAGCTCGGAGGCGCTGGTGACTACAGCAGTGCAAGGTAGCTGGACCTCTGAGGCAAGAATCACAGTACAGCTTAGAGAGAGAAAATGCTGAGGAGGTCAAGAGCAAGCACACGAGTTGCTGACCTAGCTCTCTGGACAGGGACCGCTCTGAGCCTGCAAGAGAGAGTCATGTCTCAAAGCAAACCCATCAGTACTGGTCTTCAGGGGCCTGCAGGACACTGTTGAGTGTCTGGCACTGGGTCTCATCCCACTGCATGTTACGAGAGGCGTAACATGGAGAGACTCGTCTCTGAGTGTCCCCTCCTCTAGGCACAATGAGGTCAGAAATCCCACTTGTGCAGATGATAGTCTTCCTTCTGGATTGAGCCTTGCTTTTCTCTTTGTGCTCATTCGGAATGCAACTAGCACCTCTGAGATAAAAGACTTCCAGGGCTTGGTCTCTAACCTTGGGAAGTGGGGTAGTGCACTAGTCAGGATACTCCAGAGAAACAGAGCCAACAGGACACATAGCTAGAGAGTATATATACAGATATAGATAGATAGGATATTCTAACTGTATATTTATCCTTTATGTATATAAAATATATATATATACACACACATATATATGATATATAACAGATAGATACATGTCTATTGATTCTGTTTATACCATCTATATGTGTATTATACCATCTATATGTGTGTGTCTGTGTGTGTGTGTGTGTATCAGTTCAGTTCAGTTGCTCAGTCGTGTCCAATTCTTTGCGACCCCATGGACTGTAGCACGCCAGGCTTCCCTGTCCATCACCAACTTCCAGAGCTTGCTCAGACTCATATACATTGAGTTGGTGATGCCATCCAACCATCTCATCCTCTGTCATCCCCTTCTCCTGCTTCAATCTTTCCCAGCATCACAGTTTTTTCCAGTGAGTCAGTTCTTCGCATCAGGTGGCCAAAGTATTGGAGTTTCAGCTTCACCATCAGTTCTTCCTATGGAATATTCGGGGCTGATTTCCTTTAGGATTGACTGGTTGGATTTCCTTGCCATCTAAGGGACTCTCAAGAGTCTTCTCCAATACCACAGTTCAAAAACATCAATTCTTTGGCACTCAGCTTTCTTTATGGTCCAACTCTCACATCCATACATGACTGCTGGAAAAACCATAGCTTTGACTAGATGGACCTTTGTTGGCAAAGTAATGCCTCTGCTTTTTGATATGCCATCTAGGCTGAACACAGCTTTTCTTCCAAGGAGCTAGCATCTTTTGATTCCATGGCTGCAACCACCATCCGCAATGATTTTGGAGTCCCCCAAAATAAAGTCTGTCACTGTTTCCATTGTTTCCCCATCTATTTGCCATGAAGTGATGGGACCAGATGCCATGATCTCAGTTTTTTGAATGTTGTTTTAAGCCAGCTTTTTCACTCTCCTCTTTCACTTTTATCAAGAAGCTCTTTAGTTCCTCTTCACTTTCTGTCATAAGGGTGGTGTCATCTGCATATCTGAGGTTATTGCTATTTCTCCCAGCAATCTTGATTCCAGCTTGTGCTTCATCCAGCCCAGCATTTCACATGATGTACTCTGCATATAAGTTAAATAAGCAGGGTGACAATACACAGCCTTGACATACTCCTTTCCCAATTTGGAACCAGCCTGTTGTTTGATGTTCAGTTCTAACTGTTGCTTTTTGACCTGCATATAGATTTCTCAGGAGGCAGGTAAGGTGGCCTGGCATTCCTATCTCTTGAAGAATTTTCCACAGTTTGTTGTGATCGACACAGGCAAAGGCTTTGGCGTAATCAATAAAGCAGAAGTGGATGTTTTTCTGGAACTCTCTTGCTTTTTCGATGATCCAGTGGCTATTGGCAATTTGATCTCTGGCTCCTCTGTTTTTTCTAAATCCAGCTTGAACATCTGGAAGTTCATGGTTCATGTACTGTTAAAGCCTGGCTTAGAGAATTTTGAGCATTACTTTGCTGGCGTGTGAGATGAGTGCAATTGTGTGGTAGTTTGAACATTCTTTGGCATTGCCTTTCCTTGGGATTGGAATGAAAACTGACCTTTTCCAGTCCTGTGGCCACTGCTGAGTTTTTCAAATTTGCTGGCATACTGAGTCCAGCACGTTAACAGCACCATCTTTTAGGATTTGCAATAGCTCAACTGGAATTCCATCACCTCCACTAGCTTTGTTCGTAGTGATGCTTCCTAAGGACCACTCACCTTCGCATTCCAGGATGTCTGGCTCTAGGTGAGCCAGACATAATCACATCGAGGTTATCTGGGTCATGAAGATCTTTTTTGTATAGTTCTTCTGTATATTCTTGCCACCTCTTCTTACTATCTTCTGCTTCTGTTAGGTCCATACCAATTCTGTCATATATATATACATATATATAAAATCTGGGATATCTATCCGTCTATCTATATCTCTGAGCAAGCAAGTGAGTGAGAAGGAATGGGGGGTGGTTATTATGAGAAATTGGCCCACATAATTATGAAGGCCGAAAGCCCTGGGATCTGCCATCTGCAGGCTAAAGCCCCAGGCAAGCCAGTGGTGTAGTTCAGTCCGAGTCTGACGGCCTGAGAACAGGGAGCTGGTGGGGACAGCCCCAGTCTGAGGTCCAGAGAAGATGAGATTAAATGAGATGTCCAGCTCAAGCTGTGAGGATCTGAAAAGGGACAAATACCTCCTTCTTGCACCTTCTGTTCTATTTAAGCCCTCAGCAGAGGGCAATCTCCATCTACTTGACTGACTCCACTGATCCAAATGCTAATCTCACCCAAAAACACCCTCACAATAGGCCCAGTACATGCAGAAAAAATGCTTAGTCAGGGCCCCTGGTGATTCAGTCAAGTCAACACAAAATTACCCATCACAGGTGGGGACAAGACTCCATTCGGGTCCCTCCCTTTCATGACCCTGACATTGATGGTGGCCTGGTTCCATTCTCAACCCACACTCAGTGCTTTTCCTTCTAATAAAAGCATTGCTGCACAGTTTTCATTACCCACGTGAGTGAGTGATTTGCCCCGAGGTTGCACATGAGAACCACGGAGCTTTTGAAAACCCCAGAGCTGTGGCCACACCCCTGATCACCTCTGATAAGGCCATCTGACCTAGCCTGTATTTATCTGGGCATTACCACGTGCCAGGTGCTATGCCAGGCGCTTTATTCCCATCAGCCCATTCACTGCACCCCCTGTAGAGCTACAGCCCTTCCCATTTTACGGAGGAGGAAACTGAGCCTTAGGCTAGCTGTCTGGTCAAGGTCACTCAGTGCCAGGACCAGGACTCAGGTATCTGATTGCAGAGACCCCACTCCTAACTCTGCCCTGGCTCTTCTTGGAGAACTGACCTCTTTAATCATGCTGGGGTTGCAGGAGTATACACAACACATATAATCCCTGCCCACATGGAAGCGGCAATCTGGGGGCGAATGCAGTGGGGGGATTTCTGAGCATGTGTGCCTTGCTTAGGTTCACCCAGTTGTTTGTATGACAATCCTAAGAGGTAAAGGCATGATCATCCCCATTTGACACTCTGAGGCAGGGCTCAGAGAGGTCAAGTAACCTTGCCCAGGGTCACACAGCTGGGTCCAGCAAGACCTGGGAGGGGCAGGTGAAGAGCCCACCTGTGGTGTCTGGGTGACAGGTGAAGGTGTGGATTTGAGTACTCGGGCTCTTTGAAACCACCCTGACTCCCCGCCCCTTCCAGAGCTGGAGCCCACCGAATCGCCCAGGGGAGGGCTGGTGTCTCCTTGCCGCAATCTGGAATTCCCAGAGGCAGTCTCCCTGCCCCCAGTTGGCTGTGTGGCTTTGAGCTCTCCGACATTATGCCGCCCTCCTGACAGGGTCAGTGTGATGGTCAAATCAGACAGACCATGGGAGGGTGGTAGCAGTCAGGGGTGCCAACATGTATCAGTCAGTTCTCCCAAACGTCAGGACGGCGGTGAGGTCGTGGGAGATCCACACCCCCCCCCCCCCGGGAGAACCATTAGCCGATAGACGGCACGCTAACAGATGGCCCCAGGCCCAGAGATGCAGCCCTTCTGGACTCCGCTTTGATTTTCCGGCGCCTGTGGCCCCCTGGGTACTGTCCAATGGGGCTCAAGGGGCAGAGGACATCCCAACACGAGTGCAATATTCACCGTGGCCGCAGGAGGGCAGCATGCGCCCGTGCAACGCCCAGCTCCTGGGAAAGTGATTCTGGGGCAAGGAGCCCTTACTGCCTCTCCCAGGGGAAAGGGGAGCTGAGCTCATGCACAGAAATTGGGGACAGCCCTCCACCCATGCCCACCCACCCAGCTCTGCCCAATGTTCTTCCTCCCTACCCTCCTGCTTCACAGATGTCACCAAGTCCTCTGTGAGGTGTTTAGTTTAAGATTTATATTAATATATAATTTTTATATATTTATATATTTAATATTTATATTTAGTTTAAGATTCTATTCTGTTTGTATGTTAAAAAAAAGATTTATAGAGACAAGGTAGATACTCTATCATCACATTCCATTCAGCCATTTTTCACTGAAAACCTGCTTCATGCCACTATTCCAGGTGCTGGGAATTCAGCAGTCACAACCTAGGCAAAGATCTCTCTTCTCACTGAGCTCACAGTCTAATGCAAGTTATTAGCTGCCTCCCCTCCACGTAACATCTTATTATGAAATTTTTCAAACATGCAGAAAAGTTGGAAGAACTGTCCAGTGAACACCCACAGACCCACCACCTTTATTGCATATCTATCCATTTATTTCTTCCTCTATTCATCCATCCTATTTTTTTGAGCACTTCAAAATAAGTTGTAAACCTCTTTCTGTTGCAAAGCATGACTTGAGTTCACACTCTTTTAAAGGTAAAATCGATACATAGTAAAATGGACAGACCTTAAGTGAACCAATGCATGAGTGATGACAAGTGCACACACCTGTGCACCCAAATCTAATCAGGGCAGAAACCATTATTTGCTGCCTTTTATTAGTTCTGCAACCCTGGGCTGCTTATTTAACCTTTCTGATTTAGTTTCCTCAGTTGTTGTTTTTTTCTTAAAGAATTAACTTGTTGGGCTTCCCTGGTGGCTCAGTGGTAAAGAATCCATCTGCCAATTCAGGACACACAGGCTTGATCCCTGATCTGGGAAGATCCCGCGGGCTGTGGGGCAACCAAGCCCATTTGCCACAACTATTGAGCCTGTGCTGTGGAGCCCAGGAACCACAAGTGCAGAAGCCCAAGCACCCCAGAGCCTGGACTCCACACCAAGAGCCCCCACCGCAGTGAGAAACCTGCACACTGCAGGGAAGAGTAGCCCTTTCTCACCGCAACGAGAGGAATTTTCACCGCCCAGCAGTGAAGACCCAGCACAGCCAAAAAGAAACAAAATGACATCAAGAAAGAATTAACTTTTGAGAGCATGAAATGAAATGATAATATGAGAGTCCCTGGACCATGATAAACGCACAGTGACACAGTCAGCCTGCCTGGCATGGGATTCACTCTCTTCTGGCTGTGTGACTTTGGGCAAGTCTCTTTAACTTCTCTGAGCCTCTACTTCCTCCTCTGAAGGAAATCATAAAGCTAACCTTTCAGCAATGATCTTAACCCTAGGTGAACACTAGAATCATCTGAGGAACTGTTAAACATAACCTACATGTCCCAAGTGTTTGGAAATGTACAAGTACACTTTCAGAAGGAGAATGACCAGAGCCAGGAGAACTGAGTTCAGGTGACTCTTCTGCAGACGTGGCCCAACCTTGGGTAAGAAGTATGGAAGGTCTCTGGGCCTCAGCCTTTTCACCCTTAGAATGGCTGCGTCATGGGCTCCTTGTGAAGCACAGACGAGCTAGTGGATATGAGAGGAGGCTGGGAGCTGTAATGCATTCCACACCTATGCTGCTGTGTGTTCAGTCGCTCAGTCATGTCCGACTCTCTGCGACCCCATGGACTGTAGCCCATCAGGCTCCTCTGTCCATGGGACTTCCCGGCAAGAATACTGGAGTGGGTTGCCATTTCCTTCTTCAGGGGATCATCCCGACCCAGGGATCAACTTCGTGTCTCTTGCATCTCCTGCAATGGCAGGTGGATTCTTTACCACTGAGCCACCCAGGAAGATTCTACACCTATGAGATATAATTATTTAGGAACACTGGGAGTCAGAAAGGATCTTCCAGATCTAGTTTGACAGAATCAACTGTTTTAAAGAAGGGGAACCAAGGCATAGAGAAGAATCAAACTTTATTTTTTATTACATCTGAGTAAATTCAATCTGGTCCAGATGATACCTCAGATGCCAGGGGGTGCAGTGACCCCAAAAGTTCACCTCCTCCCTTCCTCAGGCAGCCTTTCCTAGGAGACATTAGTCTCTTTTCTCTGTTGTCTGCTTTACACAGTTAGGGACTTACAAAAACTCCCATGTTTTCCATTGGGTTCAGTTCAGGCATGCAGTCATGTCAGATTCTTTGTGACCCCATGGACTGCAGCACACCAGGCTTCTCTGTCCATCACCGACTCCCAGAGGTTGCTCAAACTTACGTCCATCAAGTTGGTGATGCCATCCAACCATCTCATCCTCTGTCATCCCCTTCTCCTCCTGCCTTCAATCATTCCCAGCATCAGAGTCTTTTCAAATGAGTCAGTTCTTTGCATCAAGTTACCAAAGTATTGGAGCTCCAGCTTCAGCACCAGTCTTTCCAATGAGTATTCAGGACTGATTTCCTTTAGGAATGACTGGTTTGATTTCTCTGCAGTCCAAGGGACTCTCAAGAGCCTTCTCCAACACCACAGTTCAAAAGCATCAATTCTTCGGCGCTCACCTTTCTTTATAGCCCAACTCTCACAACCATACATGACTACTGGAAAAACCATAGCTTTAATTAGATGGACCTTTGTTGGCAAAATAATGTCTCTGCTCTTTAATATGCTGTCTAGGTTGGTCATAGCTTTTCTTCCAAGGAACAAGCATCTTTTGATTTCATGGCTGCAATCACCATCTGCAGTGATTTTTGGGGCCCAAGAAAATAAAGTCTCTCACTGTTTCCATTGTTTCTCCATCTATTTGCCATGGAATAATGGGACTAGATGCCATTCCATGGTATAGAAACAGAGAAGTGAAATTTGTGGCCCATGGACCTTCAATAGCCACTCCTGTGCCCCAAAGAGATATGAATAGCTGATCACTGAACTTCTCCCCACCGAGTCCATAGCTGCCTTAGACATACATCTATCCCACACTGTATTGGAGTTGACATCACCAGATAATCAGCATTGACAGCTGAAATGAAACCTCTTTGCTCTTTTTTCTGATACGAAGTTTCACAAGCCAGACATGCTCCCCTGAGCATGGCACAGAATGAAAATGTCACCCACCAGTGCCTGAAGACAGTGAGAGCTTGATAAGCACTTGTCACTTCACCTGGCAGCTAACACAGGTATTTGTTACTGCAAAGGTGGCAATTTCTGGGACACAGCCAGATCAAGAAAAGTTGGGGTGAGATTGTGTCTGGAGAGCTCCTGGTATCCAGTAAAGAAGGGGGTTGAGGGCCTGACCGTGCCAACTGGCAGGATCAGGGCAGGTGAGTCTGGGGAAGTACCGACCTGCAGGTGATGGGGAAGAAGGCAAGGCTGGAAGATGGGGTGGGGGCAGTGAGACAGACCCATCCAGGTGAATGCAGGCAGCAAGGGAAAAGTGCCTGTGGGGGTCCCAGCAGGTGAGACAGAGATACCTACGAGCAGGTGATGGGCACGGATCCAGGCAGTTTGCAGTCAGTTGGTACTCACTGAGTTGGGCCATAGAAAAGGCTGAGCACCAAAGAATTGATGCTTTCAAATTGTGGTGCCGTGAAAAGACTCTTGAGAGTCCCTTGGACAGCAAGGAGATCAAACCAGTCAATCCTAAAGGAAATCAACCCTGAATACTCACTGGACTGATGCTGAAGCTGAAGCTCCAATACTTTGGCCACTTGATGCGAAGAGCCAACTCACTGGAAAAGACCCTGATGCTGGGAAAGACTGAGGGCAGGAGAAGAGGGTTGACAGAGGATGAGATGGTTGGATGGCATCACCAACTCTATGGACATGAGTTTGAGCAAACTCCAGGAGACAGTGGAGGACAGGGGAGCCTGGTGTGCTGCCGTCCATGGGGTCACAAAGAGTCAGACACGACTGAGGGACTGAACAACTCACTGAGTGTGGAGGTGTGGAGGAGAGTCAAAGAAGAACAGGAGAGAATGGGGCACCCAGCCTGGGCTTGGCTCCAAGAATGAGGCTCCCCTCAGTTCAGCTAAATGAGCACGTGAAGTCAGGAGGCTGGGTCATACATGCCCGCACCCGGGATCGGCAGTCGCTGGGGGCCATGAACCCACCCCTCAGCTGCCCTCGCTGCTCTCAAGCTGCCTCGGCCACCAGCCTGGGGAGCTTCCCCAAGCAGCCCCCTCCAGCCTGCAGAGCTGCCCAAACATCGCCCGCCTCTCCATCAGCAGCTGTCAGAGCACATTTGCCATCATAGCATCATCCGCGCTCCAGGAAGCCCGGGAGGCCGGGCGCTTCAGGGAATGGCCAGATTTAGTGATGCCTCAGATCTCTGGATGACTTCAGTGGACTCATGTCCTGGCTAAAACAGGGGAAGCTGGGACTCAGGGGGCTTCCGGGGGAAAGGGAGAGAACAATCTACTCAAATGCCTCTGCCTTGGTCGCAATGGGCCTTCCAAACACATCCTGAGTGGAGTAAGAGCTGAGATCCCTCCATTCTGGTCCTCCATTCCGTGATTGCTGTGTGCTGCACTGGTGTGAAAATCGGTTCAGCCATGTCTGATTCTTTGTGACCCCATAGACTGTAGCTCACCAGGCTCCTTTAATCATGAATTTCTTCAGGCAAGAATACTGGAGTGGGTTACCATTCCCTTCTTCAGGGGATCTTGCCCACCCAGGGATCAAACACGTGTCTCCTGTATCGCAGGCAGATTCTTTACCATCTGAGCTGCAAGGGTGGCCTCCCCATGTCTGAAATGAAGACAGCTACACTTGCCCTGATGAATGGGGCAGAAAACGAGTCTCAGATGTGAGCAAGCTGTTTAGCGAGCACAGAGGGATGGACTATGCACAACAAGGCTGTTCTCCTGGGTGTCAGCTCTGCTAGGTAGTGGCTCCCTGATCACCGTGCGAGAAGGGTCTGAAGCTGAGGCCAAGCCGGACCAGAAAGCGTGCCGTGACGGCTTAGTTGTATCTACCGTGGTGTGAGACAGAAGGGCACCCCCTCCATGCAGTCTTCATGCATGTGCGTGCTCAGTCACTTCAGTCATGTCTGACTCTTTGTAATCCCATGGACTGTAGCCCATCAGGCTCCTCTGTCCATGGGATTTCCCAGGCAAGAATACTGGAGTGGGTTGCCATTTCTTTCTCCAGGGGATCTTCCTGGCCCAGGGATCAAATCCATGTCTCCTGGGTCTCCTGCCTTGCAGGCAGAGTCTTTACCACTGAGCCACTGGGCAAGCCCCTCTATGCTATCTACTTGCTATTTTTGTCCTAAATAGCTGTAAGATATTATTGGCATTTCTTTTTTAGGCCACTGCCAAAACCAGTCTGAGAAGAGGCCAATACGAAGAATTCACAATTCAGAGTCAGTCCACGGGCCTCCTCCTGGGCAGTGACTGGGGAGCAAAGGGCCCTGCTACCCTGAGTCATATCACATGGATATCCAGCCCTCACTCCTGCCTCATTTCCAGCTACATCCCTTCTTCATTCTAGTTTTAAAAAATGTTTCAGCTACTGTCTATCACACTACATACTTTCAGGCCTCAAAACTTGTCCTTCTGCCTGAAATGCTCTTTCCTTCCTTGCCTGGCAAACTCCTATGCATCCTTCAAAACCCAATGTCCATGACAGTTCTTCTGGGAGGTCTCCTTGTTTGATAACCCCTCCCACAGGAAGAAGAAATACTGTAGGATAGAACAAATCTCTCTCTCTTTTCTGCTGTATTAGAACGAGACTGGAGAGGCCAGGCATCCCTGGCCCACACACAGCAGGGATCTGCACCATACCTCCACCCCACTCACCCAAGACCGGCCATGTGTTCAGCCTTCAGAACTCAACACAGGCTCTCTCCTGACTGCGTACAAGCCCTTGATTCACGTCTGGCTTGGCCCATGTTCTCCCGGACACCATGGAGTGAGGCCGTCCCGGGGGAGCCACGGGATGCTGTGTCTCTGTGTGCTAGGGTGTGCGGGAATGGAGGGGGCAGTGGTCACGGACGAGCCAACCGGGAGCTCCGAAGGCCGCCCATTGCCATGGAAACGGGGCCCCGTGGGCCAGCCAGGCCCGGGCTGGTCAGTGAATGAATAAACGTGGCCCATTTTTCTGCCTTTGTTAGGAGCCTCCCTGGGGCTTCCTGCTGTCAGCCCCAGCTGTGGGGAAGGCGGAATTTGCCTGATATCGCCGGGCCTCCGCCTGGCAGCGCTGAGCCCAGCCCGGGGTGCCCCACGCCAAGATTCATGCCCGGCTAACAAGCCCCACTTTGTTCCTGTGGGAAAGTCCAGCCCCTCAGGAAAGAGCCCTCTCTCCGGCCGGCCCCTGGTCTGGGGACTCAGCGAGCCAAACAAAGCTCCATCCGCTGGCGATGATTCACAGGCCCCAGTGTCCACCTCCGTGCCCGGCGAGGCCAGCAGATCTGCTCGGAGAGGCAGAACTCCAGTGCATCCCTTTCCTGCTTCTCCAGGAGGCTGAGGTGGGAGCCACTCGTTCCCAGACCTGGTCCCAGGTCTCCCCCACCCACCTCCGCCTCTGGTTTCCAAGTGAGGGCTGTGTAACAGGCAGGTGGGCCTGGGTCGGGAGCAGCAGGAGTAGAGTTCAGCTGGTACACATGAGAGGCGCAGGGGTCAGGGGAGGGGTTTGGCCTGGCCCCTCACCCCCCTCCCCGAGGCTGAGGTCCAGTGGCCTTGCAGTCTCCCCCTCCCTTGCCCCAGGGCTGTGTGGGGTCCTGACCCAACCGCCTTCCAGACAGTGGCCTTGGCCTCATCATGTCACCTCATCAGCCTCAAGACAAGGACGCTGATTCTGGCTGCCTCCCAGAATGTCACTGATAGAGGCTGTGATTAAGGAGCAGCTGATGCTCCTTTGCTAGGCTCTCTGCGAAGGGCACCCGTGGGCTATCTCATTGCAGTGTTTCTCGTGGTGAGAACTCACCAGCCCAGACGTCCGTGGGGAATAGCGGGCAGGTAAATGAAGGAGTGCAGAGTCCAGGGAGGGGAAGCAGGAGCTCTAGGAACTGGGGGTCCTTGTGGATCCCTGCACCCCTACCTAGTCCATCCCCGATGACTTACAGCCAACAGCTGTTACCGTGTGGGGACGTGGGTCCAGCCTGGTTAGGTCTTCTGATGGTCCTTAGAGGAGGTTGGGAAGGTGCATTTTGATGAGAAATCCCAGGAGGCGCAGGGGTAAAGAATCTGCCTGCCAATGGAGGAGACTCAAGAGATGCAGGTTTAATCCCTGGGTTGGGGTTGAACCCAGTATTCTTGCCTGGAGAATCTCCATAGACAGAGAAGCCTGGCAGGTTACAGTCTATGGGGTCACAAAGAGTCAGACATGACTGAGCACACATATATGCATGCATCTCAATTTGTGAAAATGCAACACTAAACAATATGTCATTTACATTGAGAGTAAAACTATGACTAAAGGATGAGATGATATGCACAAAATTTATCACAGTGGTGACCTCTTGGAGGTTGCTGGGGAGTGAGGATCCAGGGGTGCAGCAGTCTTGGGGTTGGTCTATTTCTGAAGCTAGGAGGTCGGTGCATAGACGCTTATTATATGACTCTTTAAACAAGCATCATGTACTTCGGAATGCGTGACACAGACTACACAATAGACAGTTTTAAAACTACCTGTTCGTGCTAAGTCGTTTCAGTCTTGTCCAGCCTCACGGCCTGTAGCCTGACAGATTCCTCTGTCCATGCGATTCTCCAGGCAAGAATACTGGAGTGGGTTGCCACTTCCTCCTCCAGGGGCTCTTGCCCACCAAGAGATCGAACCCGCGTTTCTTATTTCTCCTGCGTTGGCAGGCGGGTTCGTTACCACTAGCACCACCTGGGAAACCCTAAAACTATCTGGAGACCAGATAAAACCTACTTGGAGGCTACATCTGGTCCTCAGGCCTCCTGTTTGTGACACCCGCCCCGTGGCTCAGGTAACATTATCCCCATTTCATGGATGAGGAAACTTGAACCCTGAGGGTTGAAGCCACTTGTCCAGGGTCTTACAGCCCGCACTGACTGTGTAGTTTGGGTGCTCCCAGAAGCAGAGCCTGAGCCAAGGGTTTCTGAGCAGGTGGTTTTTGGGAGGTGAGGCCCAGAAACACAGCTAGGGAGCAGGAAGAGAGACAGCGAAGGAAGACAATGAGAGGTGTCTCATTAAGCAAGGGACCCCCATGGGCAACTGGAGCTCAGTCCTGCCAAGAGCCCCTGGGAGACAGCATAAAACGCTTACCCCCAAGCTCTCCAGCCTGAGGGATGAGGGAGCTGGGTTATTTATGAGTGCTTAGTCGCTCAGTCATGTCTGACTCTTTTCAACCCCATGGACTGTAGTCCACCAGGCTCTGCTGTCCATGGGATTCTCGAGATAAGAACACTGGAGTAGGTTGCCATTCCCTTCTCCAGGGGATCTTCCCGACCCAGGGACTGAACACGGGTCTCCTTCCTGCATCGCAGGTGGATTCTTTACCATCTGTTGTTGTTGCTTAGTAGCTAAGTCACAAAGGACCCCATGGACTGCAGCACACCAGACTTCCCTGTCCTTAACTCTCTCTCAGAGTTTACCCAAACTCATGTCCATCGAGTCAGTGATGCCATCCAACCATCTCATCCTCTGCTGCCCCCTTCTCCTCCTGTCCTCAATCTTTCTCAGCATCAGAGTCTTTTCCAATGAGTTGGCTCTTCCCATCAGGTTGCCAGAGTATTGGAGCTTCAGCTTTAGCATCAGTCCTTCCAATGTTCAGGGTTGGTTTCCTTTAGGATGGACTGGTTGCATCTCCTTGCAGTCCAAGGGACTCTCAAGAGTCTTCTCCAACACCACAGTTCAAAAGCATCAATTCTTCAGTGCTCAGCTTCTTTATGGTCCAGCTCTCACATCCATACATGACTACTGGAAAGATGGTATCGTCTGGTATTTATACCCCCTTCCTATCAGCACTGGTTCAGGGCTGTTCTTGGGAGGTATAAGTTCTGCTGTTGCTGAGGAAGCATGGCTCTGGGGCACAAGAGTGTCCTCAAGAAAGGGACACAGGGCTGGCGGGTAGAAGTCAGGCAGGTGTGTGCTAAAGAGGTCAGGGCGGGGGCCTGGAGCAGGACTCTGATGACAGTACTGGGACACTCTGGTGGCTGAGCATCCTACACTACAATGTCATCACCTGCTCACATTCACTTGCTGAGTAGCTCCCTACCCTATAGCTACTGAACATGAACTTGAGGGGAGGGGAGAAAGGATAGGCAGATGTGTTTTTAAGATGATCCCATGTAATCCTCGTGCATTAACATCTTGGCTGGGGTGGCTCTTTATGTCCTAGCCTGCCATTCACACTCAGCTCCCATCCCTGCCTTCCTGCCCCAGCCCCCTAGGCTACGGCCCCCTAGGCCCCCTCAACCTGCCCAATTATCTCTCCAAGAAACAGCCGGCCCAGGAAATGCGATGCTTGCAGAAAAGTTCATGTGCAGCAATTTCAGACTTTGAGGATTTAAGAAACTGCCCAAATTGAGGGTTTCTGAAATTACTCCACTTATCTCTTCTTGGCCTTACGACTGCTTTTTATAAATTGAGATGATGGAAAACTTTCTCTCTTCCAAAGAAAGGCATAAAGGGAACCAATTCCATTCTGCAACCCAAAACAGAGGCCTTAATTTTCTATTTCCTCTGGAGCCACAGTAAAGCTGTTAATCTTTAAACCTGCACTGATGTTCTCATGTGGACGTCAAAGGAATCTGAAAGCTCATCCTGCCTCCCTGGAGCTTATCTGAATTTAGCCCTGAAAACAGACGTGGCAACCGAGGCTTTGGGTTCACTAGGGGTCCCTGGAGACTGGAGGTGTCTCTGCACTGTGCTGGCAACATTGACTGAGCAAGAACTGTGAGCCAGGCATGGTGCTGGGTCATGGCGGTGCCTGGGTGAGTGAACAGCAGCCCTGACTTGGGGACCTCAGCACGGTGGGTGGAGAATCAGATGGAGCAGCAGATCACGGGCTCACCATATGGTGCATGTGATGCCTGATGGGGTGATGTCTGAGAGGCAAGGGCATGACCTTGACCCTGGAGCCCTGGCACCATGAGGATGCTGCCCTCACCGAGGGTGAGTCCATGTTGAGCCTTATGCAGAATCCACCCACCGCAGTTTCTACACTCACTCCTTTCTCACTCTTTCCAGACACATTTTTAAGATCACTGATGAGAGACGATCAGTCTTGGGTGTTCACTGGAAGGACCGATGTTGAAGCTGAAGCTCCAAGACTTTGGCCACCTGATGTGAAGAGCTGACTCATTTGAAAAGACCATGATGCTGGGAAAGATAGAGGGCAGGAGGAGGAGGAGACGACAGAGGATGAGATGGTTGGATGGCATCATAGACTCGATGGACATGGGTTTGGGTGGACTCCGGGAGTTGGTGATGGACAGGGAGGCCTGGCATGCTGCGGTTCATGAGGTCGCAAAGAGTCAGACACGACTGAGCAACTGAACTGAACTGAACTAATGAGAGGAATCTGAGCACAAAATGCTTCAGAGACTTGAGCCTGATTTTCCACTGGCTGTCCAACGTTTCTGACGCTGTGAGGATAGCACCTCAGTTGGTCACTGAGGCATCTTTAACACCGTCCTGTTCTACCAGAGCACGCATGTGTTCTATCGCTCAGTCCTGTCCGGCTCTTTCTGACCCCATGGACTGCAGCCCACCAGGCTCCTCTGTCCATGGATTTCCCAGGCAAGAATATTGGAGTGGGTTGCCATTTCCTCCTCCAGGGGATCTTCCCAACCCAGGGATCAAACCTGCATCTCTTCTGTCTTCTGCATTGGCAGGCAGGTTCTTTACCACCGAGGCACCTGGGAAGCCCTTCTACCAGAGCAGGGTTCAGCCAAACGGGCATTCAAACCAGTCAGGCATTCAGTCAAAATCATCCCCTGGAGGTGACAGCTCATCCCTCCTGCCAGAGAGGAGTGCCAAGGTGACATCATTCAAGAGAAGAAGAGTGTCTCTTTAAGGGGGCTCCTGAGTTCTCCTTATACACTTCCACACAAGCTTATTTATTCCATGGGGCCAAGGGGTCCGTGGAACACTAGTGCTCCATGCCCTTCGGCAAAAGGTTTATGATCCAATAAGTCTGAGAACTTACAGGGGTCTCAGCAGGATGGATTGGGATGGACTGAAAGACATCAGTGACATCACTGAAGAGTCCAATGTTTCCTTAAAGGCAAAGACCATAGAAATGGACTGGTTTCATTTGGAGTTCAGAGATGAATCTGGGGCTATTCCGGCATGTCTGGTGGGGACTCCAGGATCCCTGTACTTCTAAGTTCCTCCCAGAGAAACCAGGTCACCTGTGCTACCAATTATATAGTAGAAGCTTTCCGTCAGCACTGCAATGTTAGATCACCAGTTTCTCTGGGGTAGGTATATTCCTCTTATCTATCTGAACCATCCTGAGCATTCTGGCTCGAGCTTGTCTGCTTAGTAGATGAAAGAAACTGCTACAAATCAGTTGGCTGCTAGATCAAGCTTGTGCAAGGTCAATTCCCAAATTTATCATCCGCCTAGAAGTGAGCTGCCATTGGAATCCACGGCTGCCAGGGGAGTGTTAAGAAGCACGCACATGGAATCTTACCCCCAAGAGATGCTTAGGCCATGGGTCTAGCGTGTGGCCTGCACATTAAGGTTTTTTCAAAGCTTCCCAGATGATTCCAGTGTGCAGCCAAAGTCAGGAACACTGGCCTAGAGGAACCAGGCAGTAGGCCCAGTTGACTCTCTCCTTCTTCAAAGGCAACAATTCACATTCTGTTAAAGATTCTGAGAGCCACTGTCTTAAAGACCCCTCTTTAACCCAATGCTTCCCAAACTTACTTAACCACAGAACCTTACATCTCCCAGCACTTACTGACATTGGAAAAATAGCATTCCCAGAACACACTGAGGATGTGCCACCAACAAAGTATTCTACTGGGGGAAAGGGTTCATGGGGTGCGGGAATAAAGGGCCAGCACCTTTACTGAAGACAAGATCATTCTGAACTTTGCCTATGATGGAAGGTTGAATAATGCACCAAAATATCTGGTGTCTCTACATTGACCTCCGGCTTGGCCATGAGCTCTATCCTGGCCAATGAAACATGAGAGGAAGAGACGCCTGTCCTTTATGTCAGCAGGAGGTTTAAGAGTCATTGCCTGCAGTCACTGAGTTCTCTCTTTCCCTTTTGCTGTGAAAGGGAAAGTGTTAGCGGCTCAGTCATGTCCGACTCTTTGCAACTCCCCGGGCCACTGTCCACCAGGTTCCTCTGTGCATGGAATTCTCCAGGCAAGTACACTGGAGTGCATAGCCATCCCCTTCTCCAGGGGATCTTTCCGACCCAGGGGTTGAACTCTGGTCTCCTACATTGCAGGTAGATTCTTTACCACTAGTGCCACCTGGAGACAGCAATGTTTCAGACACAGATGCTCTGTCAGCCTGGGTCGTAGAGTGAAAGAGACATGACACAGACCCACAGCCAATCCCCAGTGGACAAGTAGCTTGAGCAAGACATAAATCTTGGTGGTTGTAGCCACTTAGATCTTGGGGTTACTTGTTACCAAGCATAACTTAACTTATGCTGACTGATGAACTTATGGAAATGGTGGTGGTAACATGCTTGTTCTTGCCATAAATTCCTGAAAAATTAGACTGGGTATTCAGATCTTTTGCTTTACTTGAATTTTTACTCTCATACATGTATTTCATTAAAAAAAAAACTGATTTAAAAGTGTTTTAAAATTTACCCTCATATTGACCTTTGTAGATGGAATCTTTCTCCTGCTCAGGCTGGCAGGGTCAACTGGAATCTTTTTAAGGACATTTTTTTTGCTCAGGCAAGACAACAAAATGCCTTTCCTGGAGGAGATGCCTAACCTTTTAAAAATATCCTTTTGGAGCTCAGATGTGCAGAAGGGAAATGCTCATGGGGACATGGCTTTAAAATCAGTGGATGCTATTTTTGGTCTCTGCCCAACATACATAGGACCTGGGTCACCCACCTGGAGGGGAAATAGCTCAGTCAACATGTCAAGGCAATAACTTCCACAAGACCTTTCGGTTTCCTTCTTTAGGGACAATGAGGCAGTGGAGAGTAGCACATACCCACCCTCTGGGAAGATATCCAAAAGCAGCATACGCTCGTCCTTTCACTGGTCCACTTAAGTCAGCTGGAGTCCCCTGTGTTGGTACCCGCCATGTGAACATCACTCACTCACCACCGTGCTGCCTGTAATTCCCCCAAGGAAGCTTTGTTCCTTCTAGCCTCCCGCCCTGGCCTGTGATGGAGCCAGAGTGGGACAGTGAGCCTGCTGTCTCATGAACAGAGATGTGCAACGGGTATCTGGTTAGAGGATCTAAAGGGTAGATTGTGAGCTGGAGGAGTTACCTGGAGCTGTCCCTTCCAGAATCAGGCAAGACTGAGGCTTGACACCACAGACCTGGTCAGTGCTGAGTGCTAAGCATGGCTGGTATTCAGCTGGTATCAACTGGGGCACCCAAACCCTCTGCTACAACATGGGAATCGCGTCCTCATGTCACTAGCTGCTGTCCTTGAGGGTTGAAGCTCTAACAGTGGGATCTCAGGCACAGTGACCAGTGGTGAGAAGGTCCCAGCCACTCTGTAAGGTCTGCCTCTGCAACCCTTCCCTCCATCTATTGGCCAAGGGGAGTGGAGCCTCTTGGGCAGAAGAC
The DNA here is from genome assembly GCF_019320065.1 of Cervus canadensis. Classification (NCBI taxonomy): domain Eukaryota; kingdom Metazoa; phylum Chordata; class Mammalia; order Artiodactyla; family Cervidae; genus Cervus; species Cervus canadensis. The sequence goes on along the minus strand of NC_057407.1, from coordinate 5,792,650 downwards.
ACCCTGAAAGTGATTTGGTTTCTACCAGCTGAACAGAAGGCCCCTGGGAAGGGAACGTAGGTGGTGGACACCAAAAAGTGAAGAGGGGGCACAGAGGGAGGTAGAGTAGGGAGGGGGCCCGAGACAAGGCTCTCCAGCTTCTATGTGCAGAAGAGCACATTGTACTCTGAAGGGGAAGTGGCGGCATCCGGCGGGAAGAGAATGTCTCCTGAATGCTTGTACCCAGTGGGTTTCCATCAAGACCAGAGCTCCTGATGTACTCAGGGTGAAATGTCTGGGAGAGAGGCAGGGAGCCTTCTAAAGCCCTAAAAACCTAAAGAGTATCCAAAATATATAAAGAGTTCCTACAAATCAATAAAATGATAGCTAGCCCACTAGACATTAGGGTAAAAGACTTAAATAGGCGGTGTACAAAGAGAATGTCCACAACGTCCCTGATGGTACAGTGGATAAGAATCTGCCTGCCAATGGGTTTGATCCCTGGTTTGGGAAGACGCCACATGCTGGGAAGTTCCACAGAGTAACTAAGCCTGTGCAACACAGTTACTGAGTCCACGCTCTAGGGCCTGTGAGCCACAACGGCCGAGCCTGCATGCTGCAATTACTGAAGACCATGCACCATAGAGCCTGTGCTCCACAACAAGAGAAGCCACCGCAATGAAAAGCCGGTGTACCACAACAGAGAGTAGGCCCCGCTCACTGCAACTAGAGAAAGCCCATGTGCAGTAACGAAGACCCAGCACAGCCAAAGATAAAATAAGTAAATTTTTAAAAAGGGTAATATCCAAATGCCCAACAGGTGTATATTAGGACGAATGACCTCATTACTGATCAGAGAAGGGAAAATTAACACCACAATGAGGTACCTCTGCACACTCACCATGATGACTAAAGTGCGGGTGTTTGCAAGGATGGGCTGACCGTGTTGGAAGTGTACGGATGGATCTCACCAACACAGCGCTGCAGGAGAGAAGCCAGACCCCAGCACTGCACACTCCAGGAGTCTGTTCTTATCAAGCTCCAAAGCCAGACTCAGGAGAGCGTATTGGGAAGGACATGATGGGGGCTTCTGGGATGGCGGTTCTGGTTCTAGAAGCTTCTTACTTGGTGCTGGTTTCATGGATGTCATCAGCTAGTGAAATTCATGGAGCTAATCATGTGCGATTTGTGTGTTTTTCTGCATGTCTATAAGACTTTAGTAAAAATACCTTTAAGAAAGTATTTCTGTGTTCATTCCCTCCATTAATTCACCTATGTCTGAGGACAGAAAAAGCACTAAGAGATACCTATTTCCTGAAAACTAGTTACCTGACTACACTCCTGTCCCTTTAGGCAACAATGACAGAACAACCACGCCTAGCTAAAATATTCCCCTCCAAAAAGACTGCTTGGTCTGCAGAATCTCTGTGTGGACGGGTGAGAGGGCTCTGCAAGTAATGAGCACCCACAGTGTTTGAGGAACTCTCGCCCACGGGATCTCATGTCACATGCCCAACAACCTGTGAAGGAGAGAGGATGACCCACATTTTAACAGATAAGGAAGCCAAGGCTCAGAGAGGGTGGATGGCATTCACAGGGCCACATGGTCACGTGCCAGACTGGGATGGGAGCCCTCAGATATCTGGCTCTGAGTCTAGCCCTACTCTATCCCAGGTCACAGCTGCCTGTTCACATTAGAGCAAAAGTTCTGAAACTTGAAAGGAAATTCTAAATCAAACACCGTCTTTCATTAATTATAGATAGTTTCCCTTCCAGCCATCTATTCCTGTTGAATGCACACAAACACACATGCAGCCATGATCAAAGCAGTCTGGGGGCCCAGGGACTGGGGGCCCCAGGAGTCCCCGGGTTGTTGGGGTGGGTCATGGGGAAAGGCAGACCAGGGCCATGTCCACATGGTCTAAGGGCAGCTGTGGCTTTTTCCTCTAGGACAGCACAGACTGCCTGCCCAGGGACCTCATACAACCTGCAGAGCAACTCTATGGATGCCAAGTCCAGACGAAACTGGAGGGCAGGGCTCTGTCCCACCTGGAGAAAGTGGGGAAGGGTTTTCTGAGACTGAGTGGTGGCGGGGCAGGAGGCCTTGGATCAGGCACCAACTCCAGCCTCCCAAAGGTCGGGTGGCTTCAAGCTAGTGAAGTGGTACCTTTGTTTCCTCTTACCTTCTCCAGGTACTGAGGACCCCACACCCCTCTCTCCTCTGATCCTCACAAAGAGACCCAACCACTGGTGTGAGACCTTGGCCAAGTCTCCATCTCACTTTAAGCCTCAACCTGGTCATTTAGAAAACGGAAAATCTGGACAAAACGAATCTCATAGTCCCTTTCAGTTTTCATGTCTGTGCATGTCTCAGACCTCAGTGAAAGCAAAACACACAGGCCCCAAACCCTGAAGAGTCAAGATGGCAACGAGGTTCCGGTGGAGCTGGAACTGCTGTGTGTTTCAACACGATCCCTGAGCACCTTCGCTAGTGCCTGTTGACCTCTAAGACCACGGGCCCCAGACGTGACTTGAATCGGTACTTTGAATCAGCTCCCAGAGAACTTGCCATGAGTAGAGGTGTGTGAAACATTGGGCCTCAGTTAAGACAACTGCTGCTGGCCTAAGCTCCCCTAATTGGCACCCACATCAAGCGACCTAACCGTGCCTCGGTTTCCCAGTCATACTGTGGAAATAGTGGACGTTCACTAGAGTTCCTGGAGTGGCACGGCAGGGTGCCAGACCCCGGATCCCCATCAGAGAGAATTCTAGGCTGTATCTCCTGGACGAGGCAGGGTCGGGGCAGCAAGCCCAGCCCCACCTCATAAATCAAGAGCCAGGAAATGCTGAGCAGAGCCCTTGCCTCCATATATACCACACATTAGATGCTTCACTGGTGCCCCACAAGGGAGCTTTGTGAGGTGCGGGCTCCTGGGAAGAGGGGCAGGCAATTAACATAAATAAAACCGAGGGCCAGCTCTCCCCTAGGGTCCTCCAGCTCTTCAAGAAACCTCCTCACACGGGGGCTGGAAACACAGCTTTTTTTTTTTTTTAATTGGAGGGGGAACATTTGGCTCTGAGTTTGAGGGCACACAAAAGGCTCTCAAAGAGGAGACAGAAATCTATTACCCGCCTGGCCAGAAATAGCCCTGTTGGAGGCTGGGCTGAGGCCAGGAGCTGAGAAGCCATCCCAGGGGCCCTGGGGAGGCCTCTGAGAGGGGACCAGGGGAGTCACTCGCGGGGTCCCTGGGGGGCTGCCAGCTGCAGGGACGGGCTTAAGGGTACATTTCCCCTCTGGAAAACTCAAACAGCAGACATGCTCTCAGGCTCCCCACCAACCAGGGGTCCAGCTGAAGAAGAACTCACGGCATCTCTAAGGAGTGGTAACTCTGGGGCATCAGTTTTCAGGGGTAAAGCTATGTCCTGTGCAAGCTCCAGGCCTGGGGTGGGGGAAGTCACTCTGGTAAGGCTGAATACCCAGCATGTGCCCCCTGCCCTAGAGTGGGCATCTCTGTCCACTTTATCTGCTCAAGGGGCAGTGCTTCACCCCATATAGACAAAGGCTCAGTCTAGGTGGCAAGAGGCCCTGGCCAAGTTTATTTGGTCAGATTAACAAAGACGGTGCCCATTTTGGAGGTAATTTCTCTGTGGCGGGCACTGGAGGCCACTTAGCTTACTGGTAAAGAAATAGCTTTAGAGTCAGAGCTAGCATTTCCTAGCTGTGTGACCTTGGCCACATCACCTCACCTCCCTGTGCTAGGGTTTCTCCAGCTTCGAGACACGGTTAATGTGACTGCCTTGAGGATTCAATAAGACCATGCAAGTAAAAAGGGACAGTACCCAGCTGTAAAAAGGACAGTGAGTTCTTATTAGAGTAGAGGTTCTCTGTGTTATCTTTTTAGGTTCTTTACAACATGGAAATACGATTATGTACTGGTTAGCACAATGTCAGCTGCTGTAACAAATAAACCCCCATGATTCAGTAGCTTAACAAATATTTTTACTCACATGCTCCAATGCTGGTGATTCTAGTTGGCAGGCAGCTTTGCTCCACATGGTGATTCAGGGGCCCAGGCTTAGCATTCTGCATCTAGGAGGAAGTTGAAAGACATGATGGAGAAGATATAGCTGCTTCTTAACCACCCTGGGCCTGGAAGTGACACACATCCCTTCCATTCACATTCTGTTAGTGAGAACCCATCACCTCAGTGCAGGGAGCACTGAAAAATGCCATCCCAGGCCTGGGCAGCCCCTCCAGCTCTGTTGCAGAAGGGGGTGTACAAATCAGAGGACAGTTAACCTTCTCCGCCACCTGTCATTCAAGGCTAAAAATGCTGAATCTCAGAGAGATGGACTTGCTCAAGCAGAGAAGTTTATACATGGTGGTGCTGAGACCTGAGGTCAGTTCTGTCTGCCTCATAAACTCTTCCTTCCACTGTGCAGCCCAGCCTCTGCCTGGGGCATCGCATCTCCTCCCGGCTGAGGAAAAGGGCTGGGACTTGACTCTGAAATTGTGGCTGCACCAGCCACATGCTCTGAGCAGACTCAAGGGTCTTCATGGATGCTGGAAAAGGCTGCTATTGCAATCAATGGAGCAGAACGGAGGGAAACCAGACTATGAACAATGTTTGAGGTCCCAGTGGGCAAGATGCTAAATGGGAACCACGGTCTGGGTGGTGGGGGTGCAACAAGTGAGAAAGGAAGGGTAGAGAGACGAGGCTGAGCCCTTTGGGCTGAATCAGCGCATGTCTTCCAGGGAGCTGGTCTCTGAGCTGGGAGGGGCAGCCAAGAGACTCTAGCAATGCTGTGGAGTGTGTCTTACTTTGGTTTTCCCAGAAATAGACTTGAGCCAAGTATTCAAGCATAAATTGAGTATCTGGATGGTGATTCTAGAAAATTTCAGTAAGGGAGGTGGGGCAGGGGACAGAGAGGGGAAGGCTATTATGAAGCAGACGACCGCCGTGGGCAATGAGAGCCCAGTTGTGCTGGAACTTCTGGGGGACAGTGTTGAGTATGCCTCAGAGATATCCTGACATGGCTTTTAATCCACCAGTCCCCCAAGTAGGCACCGTCAGCCCACAGGTGGGTACTGGTAGCAGATCAACAGCATCTGGGTACTGTCCTGGGGCTCAGAATTATGCGGAGGGACCAGATGTTGGTGCCAGGGCAGCTGGTGTATTTCCTGCCTTGGCCAGGACCGGCTTGGAAACTGGGGTGAATCCATGGCTGTGTGCAGGCAGCAAAAGGCTAGGTATGACCCCATGATGTGGGAGGGAGGGCAGTAACAGGACCCTCCGAGGAGGATGAAGGCATGGAGGATGCCTGAGGCACCCCAGCCACTGCCTGAGGCTCACCATCAGCAGGACACGTCCCTCCCCCGCTCCCTCTGCACTTTCCAAGTCCACATCCGGATCGCCAGCCAGCCCAGAGTATGCAGCACTTCAACACTCAGCACAGAGGGACAGCCAGGCCTGTACCCTCGCAAGCCAGGTGTCCGGGTAGCCAGGGCACCGCCCTCTGCAGGGAGCAGTGCCCTCCTAGGGAGCCAGCCCATCCCCAGGGCCAAAGGCCCTTGAAGTCATATCTGTGAGGACTTTTCTCCCCTCGTTCAAAAGGGTCCATGGAAGACAGTCAGAATGAACGCTCAATTAAAAGCACTGAGAGGTAATTAAGTGCCATTTCCCTGCCGGAAAAGCAAACACAGCTGGGGGGCTGGGGGGGACAGCAGTATCTTTCAGCTAATCCTTGGGGGTCCCAGATTTGTGGCCAGGGAGGTTTGGAGTTTGGGGGAGTGGAAAGGGTTGTGGGCTGGAACCCATGACTCTGTCTCCCCAGAAGTGCAGAGGGACACCCAGAAGGTATCTCGGTGCTCCATACAGAAGCGCAGGCTGACATCCAGGAGTGTCAGTACTGAAGCTCTTCAGCCTGCACACAGCGGGCTGAGATGGGCGGTCTGATTGGAGATGGGGGTTCAACTTGGAGACAGCACTCATGGTAAACCCCCAAAAGAGACAGAGCTTTGGATCAAACATCCAAAGTTTCATTGATTACAAGGTATCTGACTTTGGCCAGGTGATATTAACTCTTGAACCTGTTTCCTTAACTGCAAAATGGGAACTATGATAGCAGTACCTTCCTGGTGACCAGGAGGATTAAGTGGGACAGGCTACAGAAAACACCTGATATGTAGTGCATGCAAAGGCCTTTCAGTCGTGTCTGACTCTTTGCGACCCTATAGACTGTAGCCCGCCAGGTTCCTCTGTCCATGGGATTCTGCAGGCAAGAATAATACTGGAGTGGGTTGCCATGCCCTCCTCTAGGACCTACTGTGTTTGGACACTGCCAGATGCTCTGCGGCCATCTGTTTGTTCTCTCCTCTAAAGCAGGAGGCTGGGCTAAGGTAGAAGTGGAGCCTGGACAAACTAGCTGAGCCATAAGGGTGGGTCCAGGGCGATGGTCAGCACAGGGACAGTGGGCGTAGCACACATGGGGTTGGGTGCAGCAGGCAACTATGTCAGAAGGAGCTGCCTCTGTGGGCCGGGCAGGAGACCCCCGGATGTGGTGATATCTGAAGTCTAACAGGCAAGGGATGTGGCTTAACTGGGATTCCAAATCCAGGAACTGCAGCCAGCACTCTGCAGCCTGTGCCTCTGGCAGACATGACTAACCCATCACAGAGTGGTCCCTGGAAGTCTCCCAATCCTTCTCAATGAAAATTGTCAAATAAAGTTAGTTTGCTGTCTTTGTATCTACAGATGAGCCCTTGGAGAAGGGGTGGGTGTGACAGACAGGAGTCCCTCACCTAACACGTGGGGTGCTGCTCTGGGACCAAGCCTTAGATGAAGTGGGGCTTCATCGTGCCAGCGGGGAAGAGACGCCTAACACCTGCTTCCCTGTACACACCCCTGTATGCCGGGATTGACTAAGGAAGGCAGCGGGGGCTGAGTCTCCAAGTTCAAGAGCACTGGGACTGCAGCTGAGTAAAGGTGGGAGGTGGTAGAGGTCACTGACAGCCCCTGACCCAAACGGGGCTGCAACTTCCCCACCTGGAAAATGCCTTGGATGGAGTAAGCTCTCCAACAGCCTCCACTTTCCTAAAACCTAGTTGGCCAACCCTGCTGCAGGCGTGCCTCCAAAGAAGGTGTTTGTGGCAAAGAGCACAAACTTGAGTCTAGCTCCCAAGGAGCTTCCCTGGGAATAATTGAGGGTGCAGAGCCCAGATTGGGAACCTCTGAAAGTTGGACAAAAGCTAAGCTTCATCAGGCATGTTGTGGCCGTCTTCTCCAGTTCATTTAACCTTTTCCCGGAGCCGTCATTCAATGAACCAGCCAGCAGGGACCACCTGCTCCATGCCACCTCGAGCATGATGTAGGAAGCACCAGAAACTGGTGCCCTGCAAGGACCGGCATTCCGTCCTTGTTCTGCTTTACCCCGACTCTGCCTGTCTCTTCTCCCTCACCTCTCTTCTCCACTTGTCGTCTTCGGTATTTCTTTGATCCGTTCATCTGAGCATTCTCCACTCCCAGTTGCACAACTGTGCCTTAAATTCCTCTGCTCTGTTTTCTGTGCTTTCTGACTGCTGATGTGTGTGCTGCCTTCTTACAGGCTCTGTCAGTGAGTCAGGATGAGCGTTTTCAGAAGCAGGAGAGAACTGTACAGAGCAGAATGCCCAAGTCATTACTGAGAGTCTGAAGTGTCAAGTCTCTCCACTTTATATCTAAAAGGTTATTGTTCAAGACCTCTGGCTTTTGTCTCCCCTGGGTGCCTCTTCCTCTTACACCTGATCATTACCTGCCCAGGGTGATTTCTGCCTCTTATCACCACCTGGAATCAGATCCAGGTGGCGGTGAGCCAGCTGCGGCATCATTACAGAATCGGGAGGGAAAGGACTCCGTGGCTGCAGTTCAGAGTTCAGAGGCCAAGGTCCAGGGATGAGGGTGTTTAGCTGAGGAGGCAGGGCCACAGCCACAGTTAATCAGTTGCTGAGGCAAAAACCGAGCTGGGTGATGAGAACCAAGAAAACCGCACGTCTTGTGGTGATGTGCTGTGCTTGGTCATTCAGTCGTGTCTGACTCTTTGCAACCGCATGGACTGTAGCCCGCCAGGCTCCTCTGTCCATGGGGATTCTTCAGGCAAGAATACTGGAGTGGGTTGCCTTGCCCTTCTCCTGGGGATCTTCCTGACCCAGAGATCAAACCCGCATCTCCTGCGTTGTCTGCACTGGCAAGCAGATTCTTTTACCACTGAGCCACCTGGGAAGCTCCCCTGTGGTGATGTCTGAGAGCAAAGCCTCCAGGACCACCTCCCCACATATGGACTTTTCTGCGAAGCCTGGCTCCACCAAGCAGTCAAGGGGTATCTCTGGGAGCAGAGTCCAACAGCTCCATCCACACGGCAAGCAGGTCTATCAGCTTGACTGCCACTTTTTCCACTTCTCTATGTTTCGTCTTAGGTTGTTGTTCAGTTGCTCAGTCGTGCCCAACTCTTTGCAACCCCATGGACTGCAGCACACCAGGCTCCCCTGTCCTTCACCATCTCCTGGAGTTTGCTCAAACTCATGGCCATTGAGTCAGTGATGCCATCCAACCATCTCATGCTCTGTCATCCCCTTCTCCTGTTCTCAATCTTTCCCAGCATCAGGGTCTTTTCCAATGAGCTGGCTCTTTGCATCAGGAGGCCAAAGTACTGGAGCTTGAGCTTCACCATCAGTCCTTCAGTGAATTTTCAGGGTTGATTTCCTTTACGTTTGACTGGCTTGATCTCCTTGCAGTCCCAAGGACTCTCAAGAGTCTTCTCCAACACCACAGTTCGAAAGCATCAATTCTTCAGCACTCAGCCTTCTTTACGGTCCAACTCTCACATCCATACATAACTACTGGAAAATCCATAGCTTTGACTAGACGGACCTTTGTCAGTAAAGTAATTCATCTTATGAGCCGGACAGTAAGGCTGGCATGGGGGTAGGGTCCTGTCTTCTTTTTAATACCCCAGGAGGTAAGTACAGAGGACAGTAGACATAACTGGGCCTCGAGAGCTGGCGTGGGCAGGGTTGATACCAGCCCTGGGACGCTCAGCAAACCTGAAGCACCAAGGACAGAATCAATGGCCTTCACGAGACCCAGGAGTGGTGTCAGGCCCCCTCGTGCCCAGTGTGGGAGTTCCAGACAGAGGCACCAGTGCTCAGCCACTCCGTGCACACCCCAGCCCCACGGGCCCTCTCACAGGCCTGCTGCACCACTCACCCAACACGTTCCCTCTTGCCTCTTACCCACCCCCTCGACCTAGACTCCAAGGATACCCACATCGTATTTCCCACCCGGACCTCTCCCACAAACTCAAACCCACAATTCCAAGAGCCTGCTGGACACACCCATCTGGCTATCCCACTGGAACAGACACTTTCACGTGTGAGCACCAAAGTTCTCATTTCCCCTGCCTGCCTGTCAACTCCTTCTCCAGGATCCCCCAGCTCAGGGCTGACCGTCCATCCAGCTGCCCCAGCCAGGACGTGAGGACCACCCTGGACTATTCCTTCTCACTCTTTCATCTCCCACCTCTCTCCCTCTCTGTCCCTCCCTGGACTGGGCCACTGGCATCTGTTGTCAGGACAACAGCAACACTCCTTCCCTGATGGTCCTCCCCTGCATTGGAATCTCTCTCCTCACTGCCATCCAGATGTTTTTTTCCCAAAACATAAATATGCAATGCAATCATTCTCCTGCTTAAACAAGTTCAAGTGGACTAGATGATAAGTTGCGTGGGAGTGGGGACCTCATTTGCCATTTGTATGAGTCCTGGGAGGAGATGGATGGCGCCCGTGCCAAGCTGGGTAACTGAGGGCAGCTTAATGAAGGGGTTACTTAGAAGGGTGTGTAGAGTTTAAGGACAGCAACAGAGATGGTGCAGCACCCTGGACAAGTATCAGCAGGGAGCCATCACCAGCCCAGCCGGGCTGAAGGGTCAAGGGTTTCCTGATCCCGAGAGATTTATGTGGAGAGAGCAGATTGACAGCAGCCAAGGGCTGGGAGATTCGGGTGCTGTAGCCCCACAGGCAGGGGACCAGACTGACAAGTACCCTTATCTGTCTCTCCCTGCACCTTCTGGTCTCTTGCTAGCGCTCAAATCTCCCACCTCTCACCAGCACCCAGGGGGCCTTCCCAGGTAACTCACCTGCCGGTAAAGAGCCCACCTGACAATGCAGGAGACGCAAGTTTGATCCCTGGGTCAGGAAGATCCCCTGGAGGAGGAAATGGCAACCCACTCCAGTGTTCTTGCCTGGGAAATCCCCATGGACTGAGGAACCGGGTGGGCTACAGTCCCTGGGGTCACAAAGGGTCAGACATGACTTTGCGACTGGGCACGCACGCACACAGCCAGCACCCCAGCTGAGGCAGTCTGCACGGGTCAGCCGCCTGGGGACCGGGGCGGTGCAGAGGAAGGCTCCCGGTGGACCCGAAGGAGCTGACGGGAGATCCTAGCACACCACAGGCTCCACTGGCACCCAGGGGCCAATCACTCAGACAGTGCGGTAAACCAATGAACCAGTAAACATTTCCAAACACACACCAAGACGACGGAGGCCTGAGTTATAGGCCAGGTATTTGGAGACTCACACTTCTGATCCAAACCCCCTTTCTAGTTGCTCCACTTCCAGTCATGACACTGCTCCTCATTCAAGGTGCTTCTCAAATGCCACCTCTTCTGGGAAGCCTTACCTCACTTCTTCGGAAAGTTATCCACTCAATACAGACCTCATTTACCCTTGCCTTTATTACATCAGGCTTCCCCAGTGGCTCAGATGGTAAAGAATCTGTCTGCCAATGCAGGAGACACAAGAGACGTGGGTTTGATCCCTGGGTAGGGAAGATTCCCTGGAGAAGGGAACAGCAACCCAGTCTAGTATTCTTGCCTGGAAAATTCCACAGACAGAGAAGCCTGGCGGCTACAGTCCATGCAGTCGCAAGGAGTCGGACACGACTGAGCACACATGCCTTTACTATATCAGGCCGCGCGCTCTGTTCAGATCTCTTCACGTCTCTCTCCCCATCAGCAGGAGCACCGTCATATTTCTCTCCACATCCCCAGCATCTGGTCCACATTAAGTTCTCAACAAAATGTTCACTAGTTAATAAGACAGCGTGACCTTGTGAGATATGATCATTCCTAGCACCCGCACTAGAGATGATGAGCTTTTCTATCCATTGCCAAAGACAATGAGGCTTTTTCTACCTTCTGATTTTTTTTTTAAATCAATGTGCTATCTTACAGACTTGAGATCAATGCTGATGTAATTTTTTACTGTTTAATAACTGAGGTAAAAGGCACGTAGGTGCTTCAGTTCGTATCTAAGCAAAGCCAGAGCCAGTGAAGCTAAAGCTGGCGAGGCTGGCACCAAGGGAGAAGCTCTCCACCGCAGGGGAGTGCCGAAAGCTCAGCTCCTCCAGCCTCGTGAACTGATGGGGTGAAGACCGCCGCTCGGGAGCAGAGTTCACAGCCCGCTGACCGGCAGAGAGGCACTTTGTGAGCACAGGCAGTGAAGCTTGTTTTCATCTTCAAGTTTTAAAAATCTAATTTCCACGCAAATAGGAGAGGATGCGTCAGAGTGTGGAACTTGGGATGTTTGAGCACCAGGCGGCATGACTAATATTTGGGGCTTGGAAAGTGGCCAAGGACACTTAAGGAATCCCAGTGTTACAAAGGAAACCAAATATGTTGTGATTAGAGCCTTCACTGTCCCAAGCAAATAAATGAGCTGGCTCAGAAGAGGAGCCGCTCCACACTGCCCATCGGTTTCTGAGCCATTCTGCTCCCAAGAACCTGTGGTCGTGTAAGAAGAACCATTGTTCAAACTTCGGTTAAAAACTCATGTATTCAAATGTTTTGAAAATACATTTTAAAATATTCAGAGGAAGGAAAAAGGGCAAAATGTTAGGCCTGAGGGACAGGGACCTAACTGAGTTTTAAAAAGTAATCTACTTTTGTATTCCACCATGGTGGATGCTGGGAAAGATTGAAGGCAGGAGGAGAAGGGGACAACAAAGGATGAGATAGTTGGATGGCATCACCAACTCAATGGACATGAGTTTGAGTAAACTCCCAGAGTTGGTGATGGACAGGGAAGCCTGGCATGCTGCAGTCCATGGGGTCGTAAAGAGTCAGACACGAATGAACAACTGAACTGAACTGATGGTGAGCCTGAACTTGAGAAGAGAAGGGTGAGGTAAGGATTGGGATGCCTGGAGTCTGTCTCCTGAATAAAAAGGGAAAGAATCATGAAGAATCTGGTGTAAAGATTTAAGAAATCCCCAGGTTTTAAGAAATCATTCTGGTAATCCAGAATTCAGCTTGCCTTCAAATGGGATGCAAAAAGGATGTGAAAGCAAAAGTCGCTCAGTCGGGTCCGACTCTTTGCAATACCATGGACTCTATAGTCCATGGAATTCTCCAATACAGAATACTGGAGTGGGTAGCCTTTCCCTTCTCCAGGGGATCTTCCCAACCCAGGGATCGAACGCAGGTCTCCCACATTTCATGCAGATTCTTTACCAGCTGAGCCACCGGGAAGAAAAGTTCTTATTTGAACAGGGTGGGGCTGGGGGTTAGGGTGGGATGAGGCAGGAGAGACAGCATAGGAAGTTCCAAACAGAAATAGTTTGAAAATGGCAATTACCTCATTCTATCTGAAAGAGCAAGTGAATAGTTAAAGACTTTTAAAATAATCAATCTGAAGTCTCTACAGAGAAAAGCAAGATGTTGAGCTGGGGACTCAGGAGGCCCAGAAAGCCACTGTGTCTTCCTAATACCACACCAAGGACCAACCTGAACGACAGATACTGAAGTTTAATATGAGAAAAGATGCAACTTGGATCTAGATGTTTGTAAGATTTTCCCTATCTTGGCCCAAATCTGATACAGCAGTTGAATAATATTCCTATTGTGATAAAGAGCTAGACCTGTGTGTGTGAGAGGGGGAGGGAAAGAGAGTGAGAGGGAGAATGTATATATATGTTTAGTCACTCAGTAGCCCGCTGGGCTCCTTTTTCCATGGAATTCTCCAGGCAAGAATACTAGAATGAGTTGCCATTTCCTTCTCCAGGGGATCTTCCCAACCTAGGGATTGAACCCAGGTCTCCTGCATTGCAGGTGGATTCTTTACCATCTGAGCCACGAGGGAAGCCCATATATATATAATATAGTGTAGACAGTGTTACTTGCTCAGTCGTGTCTGACTCTTTGTGATCCCATGGACCGTAGCCCACAGGTTCCTCTGTCCATGGAATTCTCCAAGCAAGAATACTGGAATGGGTTGCCATTTCCTTCTCCAGGGGATCGTCCTGACTCAGGGACTGAACCTGGGTCTCCTGCATTGCAGGCAGTTTCTCTCACCATCTGAGTCACCAGGAAGATCTCATATATATGATATATCTTGGTCCATTGCCCCAAATCTGCAATAATCAGTACCTCCCTTAGTGGCTGTATCCATAATTGCAGGCCTGCATCTGCATGGCCCCTCGGCAAAGCTGATGAGTTTTGTTTTACAGTGATTTCTGGTCTGTTGTTTGTCTCAGGGTACAAATGACATGGGAACATGAGTAACAAATGCTCTGAAGGTTCTAATTAATAGGACTGTGATTTCTTTATCACATGCCTGGGACTTACAGTTTGAAGTAGAACTCTTGGCTCTGGAAGGACTGAGCAAGGACTCTCCCAATTTCTTTCTCACTTCTTGGCACACAACACCAGAAGTACTGCTACAAGCCACTTCTCTGTCCCAGGAGGAGAACCACGTTCATTAACGTTAGGTCTCCTTAAAGGGCTAGACAGCTATCGGTCCTATCTTCCCACACCAGAAAAGCTGGTGGTACGCGAAAGATCTATGGCCTGACATCTACTGATCTCAATTTTTGTTTCATTCCTATTTATGCTCAAACAACTCCTAGTTTGCATTTCTGTCGCCGTTTTAGCCTAGTATCCTGGCAACCACCTCCAAGGTTCTTACTGTCTGACAAGAAAGGCGGCAGGGAGGGAGGAGTGGGAGAAATGTGTCTTAAGTTGGGGGGAAGGGGGTAGAAGGTATACATGAGGGAGGGTAAGGTGGAGAGAAGGGAGAAAAGAAGGGGAGGAGAGAGGAAGCAGGAGTGATGAGAAGGGAGAGAAAACATGAGTTGAGACAGAAAAGGGGATGAGACGGGGACTGTTAGGGGAAGGAGGTTTGTATCCACCAGGACAGAATTTCCAGGACCCTGGAACCTCAGTGGTGACCCAAGACAAGCAAGTGGATAAATGAAGTGATGTCCTAACATCTGACCCACTCTAGCCAGAGATGGCTAACCTGGTGACTCTGGGATCCAGGACAGCCTCTGCCCCCTGAGATGGGGGGATAGGGAGGCTACCCATCAGTAGCCAGGCCCCTCAGTTAGGAGGTGACTTTAGCTCAGAGGCTCATGGCCCCACCTGACCCTCACCCTGACCTCACTACTACCTCTAGCCCACACCCAGATTCTGGAGAATTTTTCTAGTTTCTGACTCATGCACTATTTCTCCTGGCTCCAGCTTCCAGGGAGCTGCTGGTTGAAGGAAGTGATTTCCAGTGAGGTGTCTTCACCCCTCAAAAGGAGCTCTAAATCCTGGCTACCGTGAACCTGGTGATGCAAACATGTATACCAGTTTTCCTCAGATGCAAGGAGACCCTTGTTGTTCAGTCACTAAGTTGTGTCTGACTCTTTGGGGCCCCATGGACTATAGCACGCCAGGCTTCCCTTTCCTTCACTCTCTCCCAGAGTTTGCTCAAACTCATGTTCTTTAAGGGGACTCTTAGCAAGCTGTATTTTCCAACCCATCTTAGCACACACACACACACACACACAGAGCAGACAGGCTTAGCCAACAAGCATCTCAGGCATTCCAAAATATGTTTTCACCTCGCTAAAAACCCAACAACAATCTGTACACACTCACTTAACAGCGTGTAAAGTGTAGTTGAAAGTGAAAGTCGCTCAGCTGTATCCGACTCTTTGTGACCCAGGCCAGAATACTAGGGTGGGTAGCCATTCCCTTCTCCAGAGGATCTTCCTGACTCAGGAATCAAACCAGGGTCTCCCGCACTGCAGAAGGATTCTTTACCAGCTGAGCCACCAGGGAAGCCCAGAAGTGTTGTTACATGCTACCGTACATTTTTCTCCTAAAGTGGTGGGATGACTTTCCTGGTCTTGCCTTTGGCCAGTGGGTATGCTGATAAAATAAAACTGACAGCCTGCGCTGCAGGAAACTTTATATGAGTGGATGTTCATGTTGCTAAAAGGGGAGATTTTATACCATCACTCTTTGAAAAAGATAACTTGCCAAAATGAAAACAAGAAGAAACACTAGATCTGAATAGTCCTATATTCTTTAAAAAAGACAAACAATTCTTTCTGCATATTTAAAAAATACCAATATACATCATCTTGTCCCAAAATTAAAGAGGGGAAGTTTCTCAACATTTTATTTTGAAACCAACTCAACCCTGGTACCAAAACCAAACAAGGATATTACAAGAAAATAACATTATTGGCCAATACCATTCACGAATAGAGATGCAAAAATGCTATATAAAATGTTAGCAAATTGAATATAATGATATATTTTTAAAAAGGATAATCTAGCATGACTGAGTGAAGTTTATTTGAAAAATACCAGTATAATACACAAATATCAATCAATGCATTTTGCCATGTTGAGAAAACTCATATCTCAAAAGATTATTAAAAACACTTGATAAAATCAATGCCTATTTATACAAAAATTCCTCAGCACTAGGAATAGAAGGGAATTTCTTTAACTATATAATGAATATGTGTAAAATGCATGCATGCATGCTAAGTTACTTTGGTCGTGTGCAACTCTATGGACTGCAGCTTGCCAGGCTCCTTGGTCCATGGGATTCTCTAGGCAAGAGTACTAGAGTGGGTTGCCATGCCCTCCTCCAATAGATATTCCCGACCCAGGGGTTGAACCCCTGTCTTTTACATCTAACCTGCATTGGCAGGCGGGTTCTTTACCACTAGTGCCACCTGGGAAATAAGATATCCACAGCTAAATTAGAGTTAATGATGAAATACTGCATTCTTTCCTCCTATGGTTGGGAACAAGATAAGGATGTCCATTGTCTCATTTGCATTCTTAGGAGCAAACGATTATAATTAATAAGTGAAACTTTCAAGGCCACTAGATACAGGATCAATGTAAAAATCAATGCATTTAGCATTTCCTTGATGGTCCAGTGGTTAAGAGTCCACCTGCCAATGCAGGGGACACAGGTCAGGTCTCTGATCCAGGCGGATTCCACCTGCCACGTGGCAAGGAAGACATGTGCCACAACTACTGAGCCTACCTGTGGTGACTACTAAGCCCAAGCACCCTAGAGCCCATTCCCTGCAACAAGAGACACCACTGCAATAAGAAGCCAGTACACAACTAGAGAGTACCCCCGCTCACTGCAACTACAGAAAAGCCCGCATGCAGAAACGAAGACCCACTGCAGCCAGAAATTAATTTTTAAGAAATCAACACATTTAAAAGAATTTAAATAACATCAGTTATGTTCTTAAACTACAATGGAATTAATTTAGAAATCAGTAACAGATCTGGAAAATCCTCAAATATAGGAAATTAAACAACACACTTCTATTTAACTTATTGATCAAAGAAGAAATTTTAAAAAATAAATTATAAGGGAAATTACAAAATGAATTGAAAGAAAGTAAAAATAAAACACATCAAAATTTGTGGGATGTGGCTAAAATAGCACATAGAGGGAAATTTATAGTAATATATGCTTAGGGTAGAAAAGAAGAATTTCAAACCAATGCCCTTGGTTTCTAAATTGATATTCTAATCAAAGTTATTCTAACTAAGAACAGCAACTTAAATCTAAAACAAGCAGACAAAAATAGACAAAAAAATTAATCACCAGTGAAACTGAAACTTAAAAGTAACAAAGAAAAAAAATTATTCAAGTTGACAAATCACTGGCCAGACTAATCAAGGGAAAAAAAAAAGATGACACAAATTACTAATACCGGAAATAAAAGTCATGACTACAGATCCCACAAATGGTAAAGGTTAATGGGGAATATCACATATAAAGATATAACAATATACGAGGGCTTCCTTCATAGCTCAGTTGGTAAAGAATCTGCATCTGCCTGCAATGCAGGAGACCCGGGTTCAATCCCTGAGTTAGGAAGATCCCCTGGAGGAGAAAACGGCAACTCACTCCAATACTACTGCCTAGAGAATCCCACAGACAGAGGAGTCTGGAAGGTTACAGGCAATGGGGTCTCAAGAGTCAGACATGATTTATCGACTAAACCACTACCATATAACAATAAATTCAGCATTTTAAACGAAATCGATAAACTTCTTGCAACATACAAATTACCAAAGCTCACTCAAGAATAAATGTGTATCCTACATAGCCCTATATCTAGTAGGAACTTCTTCTGGTAATTAAAACCCTTCCCACTCCAGGGCCAGATGGCTTCACTGGTGAATTCTATGAAACCTTTAATAGAGATCATATCAATTTTACACAAATTCTTCTTCAAAATCAAGGAGAAGGAGCACTCACTTCCCAAAAAATTCTATGAGGCCAACATTAACCTGAGAGCAAAACCAGACAAACACATTACAAGAAAAAGGAAAACAAAACCATAGATCTGTATCTCTCATGAATGTACATGCAAAAATATGAAGTTCAGTAAATCATAACTACAACATGTAAAAGGAATGACAAAGCAGAGTTTATCCCTGGAATGCAAGGTTGGTTTTACACTTAACACAAATGTAATTCATCATACTTATGGAAGAAAAAGAAGAAAAAAAGCATTTATCATCTCAAAAGATGTGACGAAGAGGAAGAGGAGAAAGAAGAATAAGGAAGGGGGAATAGGAAGAGGAGGAAGCAGGTACAACAGCAGTATTTGATAGAATCCAATGACCAATCATGACAGAAACTCTAGGCAAACTAGGAAGAGATGGGAACTTCCTCAGCCTGATAAAGGTGATCCATAAAAACACATGGCTATTAATAATATCATCATACTTAATTGTGAGAGATGAATACATTCCCCACAAAGATCAGGAGAGAGGCAAAAATGTCTATTCTTAAGACATATGTGATGTTATACTAGAGGTTCTATCCAGTGAAATAGGCAAGAAAATTAGTAAGACGTGTATAATTTCAAAAGGAAGAAATAAAATTGTCTTTATTTGTAGATGAAATTATAACAAATATTGTCTATTTTCTGTCCTTAGCACAGAAAATCCTAAGAAATTTACCAAAAAATGATGAAATAAGTGAACTTAGGAGGGTAATAAGATACCAAGTTAACAACAACAACTAATTATATTTATATGTACCAGAAAGAGACAATTTGGAATTGATACTTTTAAAAAACAATATGATAGCATCAAAAATATAAAATACTTACCAAATCTTTAAATAAAAGTTACATAAGACTTGTACGTCAAAAAATTCAAAACACTGCTAACAGAAGTGATAGAAAATCTAAATAGATGGAGAAATACATCATGTTTAAGAATTAGCAAAACCAATACTAGGAGAGCAATTCTCAGCAAATAAGTCTATCGACACAGTCAATCTCAATAAAAACTCCAGCAGGTTTTGCTTTTTTGTGAAAACAGTTTGATTTTAAAATTTATATTAAAATGTGAAGGACCTTGAATATCTAAAATAATTTTGAAAAAGAAGAACAAAGTTGGAAGGCTCAGACTACTTGATTTCAAGATTTATTATAAAGCAATTCTATAAAGGCAGTGTGATATCTGTATAAAGATATAATATCAGTGAAACAGAATGGAAAGTCCAGAAATAGACCCACATCAGTTCAGTTCAGTTCAGTCACTCAGTTGTGTCCGACTCTTTGCGATCCCATGAACCGCAGCACGCCAGGCCTCCCTGTCCATCACCAGCTCCTGGAGTTGACTCAAACCCATGTCCATTGAGTTGGTGATGCCATCCAACCATCTCATCCTCTGTCATTCCCTTCTCCTCCAGCCTTCAATCTTTCCCAGCATCAGGGTCTTTTCAAATGAGTCAGCTCTTTGCATCAGGTGGCCAAAGTATTGGAGTTTCAGCTTCAGCATCAGTCCTTCCAATGAACACCCAGGACTGATCTCCTTTAGGATGGACTAGTTGGATCTCCTTGCAGTCCAAGGGACTCTCAAGAGTCTTCTCCAACACCACAGTTCAAAAGCATCAATTCTTCAGCGCTCAGCTTTCTTCACAGTCCAACTCTCACATCCATACATACATAAACTACTGGAAAAAACCATAAGCCTTGACTAGACAGCCTTTGTGGCAAAGTAATGCTCTGCTTTTTAATATGTGTCCAATGTGGTAATAATTCCTTCCAAGGATGTAAGCGTCTTTTAATTCCCATGGCTGCAGTCACCATCTGCAGTGATTTTGGACCCCAAAAATAAAGTCAGCCACTGTTTCCCACTGTTTACCCCATTCTATTTGCCATTGAAGTGATGGGACTGGATTGCCATGATCTTAGTTTCTGAATGTTTGAGCTTTTAAGTCAAAACTTTTAACACTCTTCTCTTTCACTTTCATCAAGAGGCTTTTCAGTTCCTCTTCACTCTCTGCCATAAGGGTGGTGTCACTGCATATGAGGTTATTGATGTTTCTCCTGGCATTTCTTGATTCCAGCTTGCTTCTTCCAGCCCCAGCGTTTCTCATGATGTACTCTTGCATATAAGTTAAATAAACAGGGTGACAATATACAGCCTTGACATACTCCTTTTCCTATTTGGAACCAGTCTGTTGTTCCATGTCCAGTTCTAACTGTTGCTTCCTGACCTGCATACAGGTTTCTCAAGAGGCAGGTCAGGTGGACTGGTATTCCCATCTCTTTCAGAATTTTCCACAATTTATTGTGGTCCAAACAGTCAAAGGCTTTGGCATAGTCAATAAAGCAGAAATAGATGTTTTTCTGGAACTCTCTTGCTTTTTCAATGATCCAGCGGATGTTGGCAATTTGATCTCTGGTTCCTCTGCTTTTTCTAAAACCAGCTTGAACATCTGGAAGTTCATGGTTCACATATTGTAGAAGCCTGGCCTGGAGAATTTTAAGCATTATTTTATTAGCGTGTGAGATGAGTGCAATTGTGCAGTAGTTTGAGCATTCTTTGGCATTGCTTTTATTTGGGATTGGAATGAAAACTGATCTTTTCCAGTCCTGTGGCCACTGCTGAGTTTTCCAAGTTTGCTGGCATATTGAGTGCAGCACTTTCACAGCATCATCTTTTAGGATTAGAAATAGCTCAACTGGAATTCCATCACCTCCACTAGCTTTGCTCGTAGTGATACTTCCTAAGGCCCATTTGACGTCACATTCCAGGCTGTCTGGCTCTAGGTGAGTGATCACACCATTGTGATTATCTGGGTCGTGAAGATCTTTTTTGTACAGTTCTGTGTATTCTTGCCACCTCTTCTTAATATCTTCTGCTTCTGTTAGGTCCATACCATTTCTGTCCTTTATTGAGCCCATCTTTGCATGAAATGTTCCCTTGGTATCTCCAATTTTCTTGAAGAGATCTCTACTCTTTCCTCATTCTATTGTTTTCCTCTATTTCTTTGCACTGATCGCTGAGGAAGGCTTTCTTATCTCTCATTGCTATTCTTTGGAACTCTGCATTCAAATGGGTATATCTTTCCTTTTCTCATTTTCTTTTCACTTCTCTTCTTTTCACAGCTATTTGTAAGGCCTCCTCAGCCATTTTGCCTTTTTGCATTTCTTTTTCTTTGGGATGGTCTTGATCCCTGTCTCCTGTACAATGTCACGAACCTCTGTCCATAGTTCATCAGGCACTCTGTCTATCAGATCTAGTCCCTTAAATCTATTTCTCACTTTCACTGTATAATCATAAGGGATTTGATTGAGGTCATACCTGAATGGTCTAGTGGTCTTCCCCACTTTCTTCAATTTAAGTCTGAATTTGGCAATAAGGAATTCATGATCTGAGCCACAGTCAGCTCCCGGTATTGTTTTTGCTGACTGTATAGAGCTTCTCCATCTTTGGCTGAAAAGAATATCAATCTGATTTTGGTGTCGACCATTTGGTGATGTTCATGTGTAGAGTCTTCTCTTATGTTGTTGGAAGAGGGTGTTTGCTATGACCAGAGTGTTCTCTTGGCAAAACTCTATTAGCCTTTGCCCTGCTTCATTCTGTACTCCAAGGTTTAATTTGCCTGTTACTCCAGGTGTTTCTTGACTTCCTACTTTTGCATTCCAGTCCCATATAATGAAAAGGACATCTTTTTTGGGTGTTAGTTCTAAAAGGTCTTGTAGATCTTCATAGAACCGCTCGACTTCAGCTTCTTCAGCATTACTGGTCAGGGCATAGACTTCGATTACCGTGATATTGAATGGTTTGTCTTGGAAACAAACAGAGATCATTCTGTTGTTTTTGAGATTGCATCCAAGGATTGCATTTCAGACTCTTTTGTTGACTATGATGGCTACTCCATTTCTTCTAAGGGATTCCTGCCCACAGTAGTAGACATAATGGTCATCTGAGTTAAATTCACCCATTCCAGTCCATCTTAGTTTGCTGATTCCTAGAATGTCGACGTTCACTCTTGCCATCTGCTGTTTGACCACTTCCAATTTGCCTTGATTCATGGACCTAACATTCCAGCTTCCTATGCAATATTGCTCTTTACAGCATTGGACCGTGCTTCTATCACCAGTCACATCCACATCTAGGTGTTGTTTTTGCTTTGGCTCCATCCCTTCATTTCTTCTGGAGTTATTTCTCCCCTGATCTCCAGTAGCATATTGGGCACCTACCAACCTGAGGAGTTCATCTTTCAGTGTCCTATCTTTTTGCCTTTTCATACTGTTCATGGGGTTCTCAAGGCAAGAATACTGAAGTGGTTTGCCATTCCTTTTTCCAGTGGACCACATTCTGTCAAACCTCTCCACCATGACTCATCTGTCTTGGGTGGCCCCACACTGCATGGCTTAGTTTCGTTGAGTTAGACAAGGCTGTGGTCCATGTGATCAGATTGGCTAGTTGTCTGTGATTGTGGTTTCAGGCAGTCTGCCCTCTGATGCCCTCTCTCAGTGCCTACCGTCTTACTTGGGTTTCTCTTACCTTGGACGTGGGGTATCTCTTCACGGCGGCTCCAGCAAAGTGCAGCTGCTGCTCCTTACCTTGGATGTGGGGTAGCTCCTCTCGGCTGCCGCCCCTGACCTTGGACATGAGGTAGCTCCTCTCGGCTGCCGCCCCTGACCCTGGACGTGAGGTAGCTCCTCTCGGCTGCCGCCCCTGACCCTGGACATGAGGTAGCTCCTCTCGGCTGCCGCCCCTGACCTTGGACATGAGGTAGCTCCTCTCGGCTGCCGCCCCTGACCCTGGACATGAGGTAGCTCCTCTCGGCTGCCGCCCCTGACCCTGGACGTGAGGTAGCTCCTCTTGGCCACTCCTGGCCCACGCAGCCCCAGCCCCTGCCCCGTGCAGCTGCTGCTCCTGCACTGCACACATAGACCCACGTACCCGTGGTCAATTAATTTTCAACAAAGGTGCCAAGGGAGTTTGATGAAGAAAGGATAATCTTTTCAACAAATGGTTCTGAAACAGTTGGATATTTGAAATAAAAAATTAACCAGATAACTACTCACACCATATATAGAAATTACTTAAAATGGATCATAGATCTAGGTGTAAAATCTTAAACTATAAAACTTCTAGAATAAACCATGAGATAATACCTTTGTAATCTTATATTTGGAAAAAATTATTAAATAGAATACAAAAAGTATAAACTATAAAAGGAAAAATAATTTAACTCATGTCCAGCAAAATAAAAAACATTTGGTCTTCAACAGATACTGTTATAAAAATGAAAACACATGCCACAGACTGGGAGAAAATATTTGCAAAACATAATCAGTGAAGGATTTGTATGTAGAATATGTTTTTAAAATGTATAACTCAATAGTATGACAAACAGCCCAAAGAAAAGGGTAAAGTATTTGATCTGATATTTCAAAACAAAGAAGATACCAAATAAGTACATCAAAATATGCCTCACATCATTAGTCATTAGAGAAAAGTAATTCAAAACCACAATGAGATACCACTTCACAATCTCTATGACATTGTATATGCACTGTGTGCATGCTCAGTCATGTCTGACTCTATGCGACCCCATGGACTGTAGCCCACCAGGCTCTTCTGTCCATGGGATTCTCCAGGCAAGAATACTGGAGTGGGTTGCCATGCCCTGCTCCAGGGTATCTTCCCAACCCAGGGATTGAACTTGCATCTCTTACGTCTCCTACATTGGCAGGCTGGTTCTTTACCACTAGTGCCATCTGGAACTAGGATGGCTCGAATTAAAAAGACTGACCCCTCCAAGTGTTAGTGAGGATGGGGAGCAATTGGAACCTTCATACTCTGCTGGTGGGAATATAAATTGGTATGGTCACCTTGAAAAACAGATCATAGTTGCTTACAGTTAAAAATACCTCTTCCTTTCCTCTTTGGATTCCTTTTATTTCTTTTTCTTCCCTGACTGCTTTGGCTGTGTGTATGCCAGTCGCTCTGTTGTGTCTGATACTTTACGACCACATGGACTGTAGCCCACCAGGCTCCTATGTCCTTGGAATTCTCCAGGCAAGAATACTGGAGTGAGCTGCCATTTCCTTCTCCAAGTGACCTTCCCGACCCAGAGATTGAACCCAGGTCTCCAACACTGCGGGCGGATGCTTTACCATCTGAGCTACTAGGGATGACTTTGGTTATGACTTCCAAAACTATGCTGAATAAAAGTGTTAGGAGTGCATATCCTTGTGGTCTTTCTGATCGTAGAGAAAATGCTTTCAGCTTTTCACCACTGACTATGATGTTAACTGTGCGTTTTTCATATATGGCCTTTACTATATTACAATATGTTACCGCTATGCCCATAAAATTGTCACTGTTTGCAGGTGACATGATACTATACATAGAAAATCCTAAAGACCCTACCTGAAGACTATTAGGGCTCATCAATGAATTTGGTAAAGTTTCAGGGTACAAAATTAACATACAGAAATCTGTTGCCTTTCTATACATAAAAATGAACTATCAGAGAAATTAAGGAAACAATCCCATTTACCATCACATCAAAAAGAGTAAAATAGCTAGAAATGAAGCTATATAAGGTAGGGAAACTCAGCTGGGAAAGAATCCACCTGCAATGCAGGAGACCCTGTTTCATTTCCTGGATTGGGAAGTTCTCCCAGAGAAGGGATAGGCTATCCACTCCAGTATTCTTGTGGCTCAGATGGTAAAGAATCCACCTGCAATGTGGGAGACCGGGGTTTGATCCCTGGGTTAGGAAGATTCCCTGGAGGAGGGCAAGGCAACCCACTTCAGTATTCTTGCCTGGAGAATCCCCATGGACAGAGGAGCCTGGTGGGCTACAGTCCACGGGGTCGCAAAGAGCCAGACACAGCTTAGCAACTAAGCACACAGCACAGGGTAGGAAAAGACCTGTACTTGGAAAACTATAAGACAGTGATTAAAGAAATTGAAGATGACACAAAGAGATGGGAATGTATACCATGTTCTTGGATCAAAAGAATTAATATTGTTAAAATGACCATACTACCCAAGGCAATCTACAGATTCAATGCAATCCCTATCAAAATACCAAGGGAATTTTTCACAGAACTAGAACTAATAATTTTAAAATTTTGTAGAAAAACACAAAAGACCCCAAATAGCCAAAACAATCTTGAGAAAGAACAGTGCTGGAAGAACCACGGTCCCTGACTTCAGACTATACTACAAAGTTACAGTAATCAAAATGGTATGGTGCATGCTAGGTCACTTCAGTAGTGTCCAACTCTTTGACAACATGGACTGTAGTAGCCCTCCAAGCTTCTCTGTCCATAGTATTTTCTAGGCAAGAATACTGGAGTGGTTTGCCTTGCCCTCCTCCAGACAATATTTCTGACCCAGGGATTGAACCTGCATCTCTATGTCTCCTGCATTGGGAGGTGGGTTCTTTATCACTAGCTCCACCTGGGAAGCTTGAAAAAACAGTATGGCACTGGCATAAAAACAGACACATAGCTCAAATAGAATGTAGAGCCCAGAAACAACCCACACAATTATGATCAATTAACTATGACAAAAGAGGCAAGAATACACAATGGAAAAAAGACAGTCTCTTCAATAAGTGGTTCTGGGAAAGCTTGACAGTTACTTGAAATTAGAAGATTCTCTAACATGATACACAAAAAAACAAAAACAAAACTTCAAAGTGGATTAAAGACCTAAATGTTAGACTGGATACTAGAAAACTCTCAGAGGAAAACATAGGCAGAAGAGTCTTTGACAAAAATTGCAGCAATATTTTTTTGGATCTGTTTCTTAAAGTAAAGGAAATAAAAGCTAAAATAAACAAATGAGGCCTAATTAAACTTAAAAACTTTCACACAGCAAAGGAAACCATTGACAAAATAAAAAGACAACCTACTAAATGGAAGATATTTGCAAATGACACGACTGATTAGGGGTTAATATCTAACATATGTAAACAGCTCATAAACTCAAGAATTAAAAAAAAAACTGATTAAAAAATGGACAGAAGAACTGAATAAACATTTTTCTAAAGAGGAAATGCAGATAGCCAACAGGAAAAGATGTTAATCATCAGGGAAATGCAAATCAAACTCACAATGAGATATCACTTCACACCTGTCAGAATGGTTATCATCAAAAAGAACATAAATAAAAGATGTTGGCAAGTATGTGGAGAAAAGGGGGCCCTCCTATACCAATGGTGGAAATGTATATTGGTGCAGCCACTGTAACAGTATGGAGGTTTTCTCAAAAACTGAAAATAGAACTACCATATGACCCAGCAATTACACTCCTGAGTGCATATTTGGAAAAAAAAAAACAAACCAATTCAACTTGATATATATACCTTAATGTTCATAGCAGCATGACTTACATTTGCCAAGGTATGGAAGAAACCTAGGAATCCAACAACAGACGAATGGATAAAGAAGATGTGATATATTCAATATACAATGGAATACTACTCAGCTATAAAAAAGAATGAAATTTTGCCATTTGCAACAACATAAAAGGACTTGAAGGATATTATGCTAAAAGAAATAGGTCAGACAGAGGAAGACAAATACTGTAGGACATCATTTATACATAGCATCTAAAAAATACAACAAACTAGTGAATATACCAAAAAAGATACTAAAATATACTAAAAAATACAACAAACTAGTGAATATACCAAAAAAGAAGACTCATAGATATAGAGAACAAATTATTAGTTACCAATGGGGAGATAGAAGTGGAAAGGGGCAATATAGAGGTAAAGGAAAAAAAGGTTATTCCTGGATGCTATGAAAGCATGTTTGTGAAACTTTTACAAATTGTATAGCAATATAGAATTTAAAGAATCTTTCATTCAATAAAAAATTAAAATATCTTATTTAATTTCCATATAAAAAGTTAAAAGTATCATATATTCCATCCAATTCATACTCAACACATGAGAAATGAAAATAAATGTCCACAGAAAGATTTGTACACAATTATTTGTAACTGCTTTATTTGCAACAGCACAAAACTGGTTAAAGATAGTTAAACTACCCCTCAACTTACAGGTATGATGAAGATGGATAAATGAACTGTGTTACATGTATGTAATGAATACTAACTAAACAACAAAACCATAAGTCAACTATTGATACATGAAGCGGGACTAAATCTCAAGATAATTATATTTGTGAAAGAACTCCTATTCCCCTCCCCCAAATAAGTACATATAATATGAATTTCAACTTATATAAAGATCTATAAAATGCAAATTAATCTATATTGACAGAAAGCAGATGGGTTGTTGCATATGACAGTCTAGGGTAGGAAGATATGAAAAGCAGCGTGATAAAAGTTTTGGGAGTGACAGACATCTTCATTATTTTGATTATGGTGATAGTTTCACAGTATATATGTCTGTCACAACTTATCATTTGTACACTTTAAACATGTACAACTTACTGTACCTCAACTATACTTCAAAAAGCTGAAACAAGAAATGGGAAAAAGATTTTAAATACCATCTCCAACCATCAGATCGGGAAAGGAGTACATCAAAGCTGTATATTGTCACCCTGCTTATTTAACTTACATCCAGAGTTCAATTCGGTCACTCAGTCATGTCCAACTCTTTGTGACCCCATGGACTGAAGCATGCCAAGCCTCCCTGTCCATCGCCAACTCTCGGAGTTTACTCAAACTCATGTACATTGAGCAGAGTACATCATGCGAAATGTTGGACTGGATGAAGCACAAGCTGGAATCAAGATTGTCAGGAGAAATGTCAATAACCTCAGATATGCAAATGACACCACACTTATGGCAGAAAGCGAAGAACTAAAGAATCTCTTGATGAAAGTGAAAGAGGAAAGTGAAAGTGTTGGCTTAAAACTCAACATTCAGAAAACTAAGATCATGGCATCTGGTCCCATCACTTCATGGCAAACAGATGGGGAAATAATGGAAACAGTGACAGACTTTATTTTGGTGGGTTCCAAAATCACTGCAGATGGTGACTGCAGCCATGAATTTAAAAGACGCTTGCTCCTTGGAAGAAAAATTATGATCAACCTAGATAGCATATTAAAAAGCAGAGACATTACTTTGCCAACAAAGGTCCATCTAGTCAAAGCTTTGGCTTTTCCAGTAGTTATATATGGATGTGAGAGTTGGACTATAAAGAAAGCTGAGCGCTGAAGAATTGATGCTTTTGAACTGTGGTGTTGGAGAAGATTCTCAAGAGTCCCTTGGACAGCAAAGAGATCAAACCAGTCCATCCTAAAGGAAATCAGTCCTGGGTATTCATTGGAAGGACTGATGCTGAAACTGAAACTCCAATACTTTGGCCACCTGATGCGAAGAACTGACTCATTGGAAAAGACCCTGACACTGGGAAAGATTGAAGGCAGGAGGAAAAGGGCAAGACAGAGGATGAGATGGTTGGATGGCATCACTGACTCAATGGACATGAATCTGAGTAAGCTCTGGGAGTTGATGATGGACAGGGAAGCCTGGTGTGCTGTAGTCCATGGGGTCACAAACAGTTGGACATGACTAAGCAACTGAACTGAACTGAAAACCATCAGAAATGTCAAATACCTAAGAATAAATCCACCAAAACATGTTTAAGACCTCTAGACTGAAAATTAAAAACATGATTGAGAACAATCAAAGTGGAACTGAATAAAAGGAGAGAAATCCCATGTTCGTGATAGGAAGGCTCAACATTGTTGAAATGTTAATTATCTTTCATGTGATTGCATTCAGTACAATCTACATCAAAACTCCTAATTGGTTTTTTATGGAAATTGAGAAATTATTTTAAAAATATATATGGAAATGCAAAGGATCCAGATAGCCATCTTGAAGAATCAAACAAAGTTGCAGGACTTATGTTACCAGATTTCAACTTGTAGTAAAAAAAAAACTATAGCAAGTAAGACAGCATGGTATTAGCACAGATACAGACGGACAGACCCATGAAACGAAACAGAGGGTCCATAAAAGATCCACACATACATGGTAACACAATGGAGTCACTGCAATTCAGTGATGAGTGAATAATCTTTTTAATAAATCCTGCCACAGCAATTAGATTACCATCTGGGAAAAGAAGAATCCTTCTAGTTCATATCCTACACAAAAGTAAATTCCAGACGGATTGCAGATCTACATGTGAAAGATAAAACAATATTACTTTTAGAAGAAAAATGAGAAAATACCTACATGCCCTTAAGTATGCAAAGACTTCTTAAACTAAAAATAAAAGCACATAAAAGCTATTGCAAAGGAAAGCCACATAGTAGGAGAAGATATTAATGATATGTGCATCTGACAAGACTCATATCTAGAATTTAATAGGAACTCCTACAAGTAAATAAAATAGCAAAAAATCTCAGTGGAAAAATCGGCACACAACCTAAACAGCATTTCACAAAATAAAACATCTAAATGTTCAATAGACATGCGAAAAGTACAAAAAAATATAAAAATGAAAATTAAAAACCCAATACAATACCATTATTCACCCACCAGAATGACTAAAATTAAAAAGGCGGAAAATGTTAAATGTTGGCAAGAATGTAGAGCAGTTAGTAGTAGTCTCTTATGTTGTTGGTAGAAGTGTTAACTGTGTGACCATGTTGAAAACTCTTTGCCAGGATCTATTAAATCAAACATACAAGTACCCTATGATCCAGCATTTCTACTTAGGAATATATCTGACAAGGATGTGTGCATATGTTCAAGCTTGCATGCTTAGTCACTCAGTCATGTCTGACCCTTTGCCACCTCAAGGACTGCAGCCTGCCAGGTTCCGCTGTCCATGGGGATTCTTCAGGCAAAAATACTGGACTGGGTTTCCATGCCTTCTATCAGGGGATCTTCCCAACCCAGGGACTGAACCCAGGTCTCCCGCATTGCAGGTGGATTCTTTACTATCTGAGCCACCAGGGAAGGCCAAGAATACTGGAGTGGGTAGCTCTATGTCTTCTCCAGGGGATCTTCCTGACTGAGGAATCGAACTGGGGTCTCCTGAATTGCAGGTGGATTCTTTACTAGCTGAGTTACCAGGAAAGTCCAAAAAGGAGATGCTGTAGTTGCATGGACTGGGAATATGTTTTGTGTATGTTCAAGACATATACAAAAGTGTTCACAGAAGCACCATTCCTCATAGCCAGAACTGGAAACAACTCAAATGACCATCAACTGTAGAATTAATAAATGCAATATATTCACACAATGGGAACAAACAAGCTACAAACATATAGATGAAGGCTACGCTGATGATACTGAGTAAAACAGACAGCCAGACATGTAAGATTCATGCAGCAGGACTCATTTCTATCAAGTTCATAAGTAGGGAAGGGTAATCTACACGTGCTGAAAGTCAAGGTAGTGGTACTATTAGAAGCAGGAGTGACTGAGACGGGGCATAAGGGGACCTCTCGTCCTGTTCTGTTACTTGATCTGGGTGCTGGTTATGACAGGCTCACCATGTGAAATTCACCCACCTGTACACTTACGACTTGAATATTTTTCTTATGAATGTCACACTTATCAAAAAAAAGGTGACACTCTGAGTGAAAAGGGCTTCCCTGGTGACTCAGATGGTAAAGACTCTGCCTGCAAGGCAGGAGACCCAGGTTCAATTCCTAGGTGAAGAAGATCCCTTGGAGAAAGAAACGGCTGCCCACACCAGTACTCTTGCGTGGAGAATTCCATGGACAGAGGAGCCTGGTGGGCTACAGAATACGGGGTCGCAGAGTAGGAAACGACTGAGCGACTAACACTCTTGAGTGCATGATGAAAACCAATAGAATTCTGGAGAGAGAATTTGGGATGTTTGTTTAGCTGTATTTAAAGAAAACTAAGATTATGACATCTGATCCCATCACTTCAAGACAAAGGGAAGTGGAGAAAGTGGAAGCAATGACAGATTTTCCTTTCTTGAGCTCCAAAATCACTGCAGATGGTGACTGCAGCCATGAAATTAAAAGACACTTGTCTTTGGAAGGAAACCTATGACAAACCTAGACAGCATATTAAAAAGCAGAGATATCATTTTGCCAACAAAGGTCCTTATAGTCAAAGCTATGGTTTTTCCAGTAGTCATGGAGAGAGGTTAAGAGTTGGACCATAAAGAAGGCTGAGTGTCTTTATGTTTTTGAACTCTGATGCTGGGGAAAATTCAAGAGTCCCTTGACTGCAAGGAGATCAAACCAGTCAATCCTAAAGGAAATTAACCCTGAATATTCATTGGAAGGACTGATGCTGAAGCTGAAGCTCCAAACTTTGGCCACCTGATTTGAAGAGCAGACTCATTGGAAAAGACCCTGATGCTGGGAAGGATTGAGAGAAGGAGGAGAAGGGGGCAGCAGAGGATGAGATGGTTGGATGGTATCATTGACTCAATGGACATGAATTTGAGCAGGAGCTTTTCTGGTGGCTCAGGGATTCTCAAGAGTCTTCTCCAGCACTACAATTCAAAAGCATCAGTTCTTCGGCACTCAGCCTTTTTTATGCTCCAACTCACACCTCTGTCCATGACTACTTGAAAAACCATATCTTTGACTATACAACTATACAGACTTTTGTTGGCAAAGTGATGTTTCCACTTTTTAATACACTGTCTAGGTTTGTCATAGCTTTTCTTCCAAGAAGCAAGTGTCTTTTAATTTATACTACCTGGGAAACTGACAGGGATGGAGGATACAGTGGGATACATAGGGTTGATGACCATGCCCAAGCACCACTGAAGCTTTATACCCAGGGGTCACAGACTTTTTCCTTAAGTGCCGGACAGCAGATATTTTAGACTTTGCAGCCCATGCAGTCCGTTGTAACACTCGGCTCTCCTGTTGTGGCACAAAGCAGCAGTAAACAATATGTCAACAAATAAAACGTTCCTCAAACAGGCTGTCTGCCAGATTTGATCCATGAACTGTGGTTTGCTCATTCTTACCCTATACTGAAGAAAAGTAGTGAACAGTGAAGGGTGACTAACCAGACAAGTGATGGCTTTTGAAGAAAGAATCTTTCTTTTTTTTCCAGTAGCAGAGAGAAGAAAGCTGAGGGCCAAAGTCAGGACTCCAGGATGTCATAATTTGTTGTTGTTCAGTTGCTAAGTCATGTCTGACTCTTTGAGACCCCATGAATGCCAGGCTTCTCTGCAGCACTCCAGGCTCCTTTGTCCTCCAGTATCTCCTAGTGTTAGTTGCTCAGTCGTGTCCGACTCTTTGCGACCCAATGGACTGTAGCCTACCAGGTTCCTCGGTCCATGGGATTTTCCAGGCAAGCGTACTGGAGTGGGTTGCCATTTCTTTCTCCAGGGGACCTTCCCAACCCAGGGATTGAACCCAGGTCTCCTGCATTGTAGGCAGATGCTTTACCAGCTGCAGATTCTGATTTCAGTAAGTCTGGGTGGGGCTGAAGAGTCTGTATTTCTAACAAGCTCCCAGGTGCTGCTGCTGGTGTGAACCACGCTGTGAGTAGAAAATCTCAGTCTACTAGCAAGAAATCTGTGGGCATTTCACTATACAAACAGGTGAAATGAAGAGCCCAGAAGACCTGTCCAGAAAGAAACATGGTAGGAGGGTCACGGAACCCAGATTCAAATCCCAGGTCTCCTGTCTGTAAGGCTGTGAATCTGGACAAGTCTCTGCACCCTCTCAACCTCAGCTGCCACGTCAGGACTCCCTGACCAGCCCCACGCTCCTCAAACACTGTCTGAGCAGAAGTACTGCGGGTGGGCAAGGTGTCTAAGGTTGAATCAGACCCAGTGCTGCCCCTCTGAGCTCTGAGAACATAGACGGTAGCCTGCCTTGCAAGGATGAGAAAAGGAGTTAAGACCAACAAGGGCTGGAGAAAAGAACCCCTGAACTCTCACTGCTGCCAGACAGCAGGTTTTATATCTAACACCACTTCATAAATCCTCGCCATCCACATGCTGGTTGTTTTCAGTTTCCTAAGGCTGCTCTCTCCCACTAGCTGGACCTCTCTCTTCAACATGGATCTTCTGATCTCTGAATCTTACCCCACCCTCTTCCTGGAAAAACAAAACATAACACAATAAAAGACTCGCTTCTGCCTATGCAGCTTCACACTTATTACCTAGACTATATTCATGTTTCCCAAAATGCAATACACATCAACTACAGCCTGTGATACATAGACAAGTGTCACTCTGGTAGTTATGTTACTAAGGGGTTACCATCTGTTTATGGTAAATGATAGTCTTTCTACTTAGAGTAACAATGTAAAATCTCCTTTACATATAAACAAAATGAGTCTATAACAAGGAAAAGCAAATCAAAACCACAATTAGAAACCACTTCACACCAAATAGAATGGCTACAATTTTTCAAAAAAGATAATAATGAGTATTGAAGAAATTGTAACCCTCATACAACAGTCTAACAGATCCTCAAAAGGCTAAACATAGATTTATCATATGACCAGGTAATTTCACTCCTAAATATATCCAAGAGAACTGAACACGTATGTCCACACAAAAACTTGTACACAAATGTTCATAGCATTAGTCACAATAGTGAAAAACTGAAAACAATCCTGATGTTCATCAGGAGATAAACGAATAAATAAAATGTGACCGATCCATACAATGGATTTTCCAGCTATAAAAAATAAAGTTCTGATATATGCTGCAATGTAGATGAATCTTGAAAACATTATGTAAATGAAAAAAGTCAGACACAAAAGGCCACATATTTTTATGATTTCATTTATATAAAATGTCCATAATGGGAAAGTCCATAGAGATAAAAAACAGATCAGTGGTTTCCTAGGGCTGGAGATGGGGTGAGCTGGGGAAAATGGAGAGTGACTGCTCAAGTATACATGGCTTCTTTCTAGGGTGATGAAAACTGGGGTGTTCAAAAACTGATGAGAGTAATACTTACACAACCGTCAATATACTAAAATCACTAAATTGTACACCTTAAATGGGCAAGTTGTATTATGTGAACTATATATCAATAAAGATGCTATAAAATATATAAAAATATTAGGTAACACTACAGGTGGCATACAAATATGAAAAAAGCATTAAGGAGACAAAACAAAGATTAGGAAACACTGAATTAGATCAGCAGTCCTAATAATCCTATGAGGCGAATGCTTTTTTCTTGTTATAAGGAAACTGGCTATGGTTTTTCCAGTAGTCATGTACAGATGGAAGAGTTGGAACATAAAAAAGGCTGAAGACCAAAGAACTGATGCTTTCAAATTGTGGTGCTGGAGAAGACTCTTGAGAGTCCCTTGGAAAGCAAGGAGATCAAACCAGTCAATCCTAAAGGAAATCAACCCTGAGTATTCATTGGAAGAACTGAAGCTGAAGCTGAGGCTCCAATACTTTGGCCACCTGATGTGAAGAGCCGACTCATTGGAAAAGACTCTGATGCTGGGAAAGATTGAGGACAGGAGGAGAAGGGGGAGACAGAGGATGAGATGGTTGGATGGCATCACTGACTCAATGGACATGAGTTTGAGCAAACTCTGGGAGATAGTGAAAGTCAGGGAAGCCTGGCCTGCTGCAGTTCATGGGGCCACAAAGAGTTGGACATGACTAAGCAACTCTACAACAACAAAGGAAAATGGACTAGTGAGAGGTGAGCGTGTTCATTCGAGAACAAAGAATTTTAAGTGGATTTTGAACCCAGGTTGTTGACCCCAAGACCAGTGCTCTTACCTGACATGCTCTTCTGCTTCCCAGGGTCCCGGTCCCAGAATCCAGCTCCCATCTGTACTTTTTCTCGTGATGCCTCTCTGAGACTTGGGTCTGAACTACACCAGTGAGTATCACCTACAGCTCTGACCTGTGTAACCAGGAGAACATCACAGGAATCATGGTATACAATTTCTGAGGTTAGGTTGGATCCCTTACTTGGGAGAATGCGTGTGTGTATGCTCAGTCATGTCTGACTCTCTGCAGCCCCATGGACTATAGCCCACCAGGCTCCTCTGTCCATGAGATTTCCCAGGGAAGAATACTGGAGTAGGTTTCCATTTCCTCCTCCAAGGAATCTTCCCGACCCAGGGATTGAACCCATGTTTCTTGTGTCTCCTGCATTGGCAGGGGGGTTCTTGACCACTGAGCCACAAGAGGAGCCCCTTGGAGAATATTAGTTGACATTCTGAGGACACTCAATGAGCCTTAGGGAAAGATCTACATGGCAAAGAAAACTGAGGCCATTTACCAACAGTCATGTGAGTGAGACATGTTGGAGGCAGGTCCTCTGCAGTCTCACGAGAAGCTCCGAGCCAGAACCACTCAGTGAATCTTCTCCTTATTTCCTGACCCTAGAAACCATAAGGTACTATATATTTGGGCTTCCCTGGTGGCTCAGAGGTAAAGAATCCACCTGCCAATGCAGGAGACGTGGGTTCGATACCTGAGTCAGGAAGATCCCCTGGAGAAGGAAGTAGCAATCTACTCTAGTATTCTTGGCTGGAAAATCCCATGGACAAAGGAGCCTGGCAGGCTACAGTCCACGGGGTTGCAAAGAGTAGGACACAGAACTCATTAACTAAACAGCAACAACTATGTATTTACTTTTTAAGCCATGAGGTTTGGGGTAACTTGTTATTCAGCAATAGATAATCAGTACACACTGTGACTAGTTTCCGCCAATGGTACATGAGTTGAAAAATTACACACTGCTTCCAGGTCCAGGGTGCGAGCACGCCTTTTCTACTTTCTCTTTCTCTTCCCGTAGAGACCTTTTCTTTTGCCCAAACAGATATCTGCACAGTCATGTTCATAGAAGCATTACTCACAATAGCCAAAAGGTGGAAGGAACCCAAGCATCCATCAACAAATGAATGGGTAAACAAAACGTGATCCATCCATATGCAGAATACTATTCAGCCTTAAAAGAGAGGGAAATTCTGACAGGTGAATGAACTTGGAGGACATTATGTCAAGTGAAATAAGCCAGTCACAAAAGGACAAAGACTCTGTGATTCTTCTTCCATGAGGCCCCTAGAAAAGTCAGAGTCCTAGAGACAGAGAACACAAGGGTGGCTGCCACTGGGTGGAGGAAGGGAGAAGGGGGAGTTAGGGTTAGTGGGTACAGAGTCTCAGTCTGGATAGATGAAGAGTGTTCTGGAGATGACGGTGGTGATGGCAACACAACAGTGTGAATGTACTTAATGCCCCTGAACTGTTCTCTTAAAAATAGTTAACATGGTAAATTCATGTTCAGTTCAGTTCAGTTCAGTTGCTCAGTCATGTCTGACTCTTTGCGACCCCAAGGACTGCAGCACGCCAGGTTTCCCTGTCCATCACCAGCTCCCAGAACTTGCTCAAACTCATGTCCATCAAGTCCGTGATGCCATCCAACCAATTATGTTATATCTATTTTATCACAATAAGAAATATCATGATATGCCCAAAAGGTGTTATTCCCTCTGCTGACCCCCTAAGCACCTGTGCTAAGGTATGAGGCTTGTGGGCTAACTCTTTGTCCATCCATTGTTTGCCCAGAGTCCGTTGTGGACAAAAAGAGTGGGCTCCCTGTATTTAGGATAGAGGTTCAACTGCATGGATGAGGTATGCAAAACAACAGTGGCTTAAATGAGATGGAGACCCTTTTCTCCTGCATGCAGTCTAGAGGCAGGTAGTACGGGGCTGGCATGGACACTCGGCTCCATGTGGTTATTCAGGGACTCAGCCTAGGTTCATGCACTCTGCCATCCCCAGAGTAATTTTCTCAACCATGTAGTTCAAGGTGGCTCAAGACCATGTCTATGTCCTAAGCAGCAGGGTAAAGAAGGCAGGGAAGAGGGACAAATCCCTTGTATTTAAGACATTGTCATTTGGGGTCTCTGCCCTAGAAGTGGAATCCATTGCTGCGTGATGTTTTCCCCAAACAGAAAGTGAAATTGAAAGTGTTAGGCACTCAGTCGTGCCCGACTCTTTGTGACCTCATGGACTGTAGCCCACCAGGCTACTCTGTCCAAGGAATTCTCCAGGCAAGAATACTGGAGTGGGTTGCCATTTCCTTCTCCAGGGGATCGTCCCAACCCAGGGATCAAACACGGCTCTCCCACATTGCAGGCAGACTCTTTACCCACTGGGCCACCAGGGAAGCCCTGTGACATACCCAAACAGGGTCTCAGCTATGTTCTGTCCTTTCACACAGCCATGGGGCTTCCCGGGTGGCTCCACTGTAAAGAATCCACCTGCAATTCAGGAGTTGCAGGAGACGCAGTTTCGATCCCTGGGTCAAGAAGATTCCCTGGAGGAGGGCATGGCAACTTACTCCAATATTCTTGCCTGGAGAATCCCATGGACAGAGGAGCCTGGTGGGCTATAGTCCATAGAGTCACAAAGAGTCAGACACGACTGAAATGCCTTTGCACACACATAAACCCAGGGAGGTCACTGGCAGAGATCTTGGGAGCCCCCTGTTGAAATTAATAGGACCTCAGCATGGGTGGAACCGGGGTCCTTGTATCACTGCATGGAAAACGCCTGAGAGGGCTTTGCATACTGAGAGTAAATCACAAATGTATGTAAGCACTGGGATTTCTGTGTTCATGTGTTACAGCCACCAGCATTCTCTTAACTAACACAGACTTTGTGACAGGAGCTTGGGAAGCGTCGTAACACAACAAGGCTGAGGCCAGGTCAACAGCCTTGGGAGGCAATGGTAGATGGCTTTGAAAGCCATAGCGGCCCCGCTTAGGAGCTATGTGGGTCATTCAAACTCTTTCAGCCTGGTTCGCTCAAATGTAAATTGGAGGAGACAAAGATATGCAAACCACACACTATTTGTGGCTGGGAACTGAGTGAGGGAAACTGCAAGAAAGACAGTTGAGAAAAATCTACTTGGGGAAGCGACAGACACCTGTCCCCTTGCCACTCTCCAAAGAGGAGAACAGATGGGCATTTAGAAATGGGCACAGCACCGTAACTCACAGCTTGATGAGAAGCAAATGGCCCACTGGGTGCGGTGGGGGCTGGGGGCTGATCTCTAAGTCATGGCTGTATTCTCAGCCTCCGGCAGGAAGCTGTCTGTCTCGGGCTTGGCAACAGCTTTGATTCAAGACCTCAAATGGGCCCCTGAGAGCTCACTTGGTTGGGTCTCAGATTGGGTTTATAGCACAGCCCAGGCAGCCCAGGAATGAGAGTCTGGACCTCTTCTCAATATATCTCAACAGGGCAGCACCGGTCTAGAAAAGCTGGAACATTCACACTCTGGCTGCCACTCTGGGGACTGTGGCCACCACGGCGCTCACAGCAGCATTGAAAGCACAGATGCTTCAGGGACCGCACAGAGCGCTTATCAGTGTGAAGAGGCTGGCTGCCATATAACAGTGAGTGACTGGGACTTCGAGCTGTGCAGCAAATTGGGCATGCGTACAGGCTCATTTCAGCCCACAGCCGAACTAAAGGCTTGAATCTGAATTTATTGCCTGCGATGGCTCGTTTTTATAGACTAATAGAAATATGTCACATAAGTAACTTAAACTGCTCTAGTAGCCACATTTAGAAAGTGTAAGGAGAAAGATGAAATTAATTTTAATATCCTAAAATACTTAACCCAATAGATGATTCTGATCACCAATTCCAATATGGGTGGGGCTTTTCTCCCCCCACCAAGCAATTCTCAAGACACCAGCTCCGTGTCCTACCATTCAGATCAATTCTAATGTTATCTACCCAGAAACAGCGTCAGATTCTTCAGACTAAGGGCTCTGTCCCACAAGACTGCACCCTCCCCAACTTCAGATGCCAATCACAAGTGCAGGCTGCCACCTGTGCTTCTGGCCAACAGGTTATAAATCCCAGGATCCCATGCCCCCCTCCTTGGGTCTGATTACTGTGCTAGAGTGGCTCAAAGAACTCAGAGAAACAGCTTATTTGCTAGACAATTGGCTTATTATAAATGGATATAACTAAGGAACAGCAGATAGAAGACATACACAGGGCAAGGTATGGGAAGGACATCCTTGTGATCACTAACCTAGAAGTGATGAGCCTGTCCATTTAGGTTTTACAGAGGCTTCATGATATAGGTCCCATCACTTCATGGCAAGTAGAAGTGGGAAAAGTGGAAGCAGTGATTTTATTTTCTTGGACTCCAAAATCACTGCAAAATCACTGCAGATGGCGACTGCAGCCATGAAAGTATCAAAAGATACTTGCTCCTTAGAAGGAAAGCTATGACAAACCTAGACAGCGTATTAAAAAACAGAGATATCACTTTGCCAACAAAGGTCCATGTAGTCAAAGTTATGGTTTTTCCATAGTCATGTACGGATGTGAGAGTTGGACCACGAGAAGGCTGAGCACTGAAGAATCGAAGCTTTCAAACTGTGGTGCTAGAGAAGACTGTTGAGAGTCCCTTGGAAAGCAAGGAGATCAAACCAGTCAATCCTAAAGGAAATCAGTACTGAATATTCACTGGAAGGACTGATATTGAAGCTAAAGCCGAGGCTCCAATACTTTGACCACCAGATGTGAAGAGTTGACTCATTGGAAAAGACCCTGATGCTGGGAAAGATTGAGGGCAAGAGAAGAAGAGAGAAACAGAGGATGAGATGGTTGGATGGCATCACCTACTCAATGGACATGAGTTTGAGCAAACTCTGGGAGATAGTGAAGGACAGGGAAGCTTAGCATACTGCAGTTCATGGGGTCACAAAGAATCGGACATGACTGAGCGACTGAACAACAACTATAAAGGGATACCTAAGGAACAGCACATAGAAGAGATGTGTGGGGCAAGGTATGGGAAGGATGCTCTGTGTTCACTAATCTAGAAGTTCTCCCAATCGTATCCAGTTGGGTTTTATGGAGTCTTCATGATACAGACACAATTCACTGGCCATTAGTGATTAATCCGACCTCCAACCCTTCTCCCTTCCCTAGAATCAGGGAGTGAGACCGAAAGCTCCACCCCTCTATTAATGGCTGGTTCTCTTGGCAATCAGCCCTCATTTTTAGGTGTTTTCCAAAAATCACCTCATGCTATGACTGGACACTGTGGTGGAAAGAGACTTGCTATGAATAACATACCATTTCCCTGTTATGGCTCTCAAGGATTTTAGGGACTGAGGACAAGAGACCAAATATGACAAAAGATGTTTCCATTGCCCTTTTCATTCAGGAAATCCCAAGGGTTTTGAGTGCTATGAGCCAGGAACTGTGGATGAAGACTAAAAGTATATGAGAACTATAGCTTGATCATCTGAATGATTAAATGCATATTTCTTATAAATCACAATATCACACCCACTAATCCAAAATATTACCATTTCAACATATAATCAATGTTAAAAATATTGATGAGCTATTTTACATTCTTCATTTTTATACTAAGTCTTCAAAATCTGGACTGTGCTTTATATCTCCAGTAAGACCAGTCACATTTAAAGCACTTAGTAAGTAACCACATGCAGCTGGTGGCTGCTCTGCCAGACACTTCAGTCTTAGGTAGCTTGTGTGTGAGTGTGTGTGTGTGTGTGTGTGCGCGCGCGCGCGCGCACATGCTCATTCGTGTCTGACTCTTTGCAACCCCATGGACTGTACCAACCAGGCTCCTCTGTCCCTAGAATTTCTCAGGCAAGAATACTGGAGTGGGTTGCCATTTCCTCCTCCAGGGGATATTCCCAGCCCAGAGATCGAACCCATGTCTCTTGCATCTCCTGCACTGACAGGCAGATTCTTTACCACTAGAGTCACCTGGGTTGGCATGCCCCAAACCAGTGAGCATCTCTACACCTCTGTACCTCTGCCTACACTGTTCCTCCTGCTTGGCAAAGCCTCCTCCCCTTTGTCCACCTGAATGCCTGCTCATACTTCAAGGGCTTAGTGCAAATGACACCTCCTCCCTGAAGCCTCATCCAGTCCCCTAGGATGAGGGCGCTCTTCCCCCTGTGCTCCCATAGGACCTTGTTTCCACCTCTATTTGAACACCCACCACACTGGATTATGTTTGTTAACTTGCTGAAAGGCCAAGACCACATCTGAGCCATCACTAGTGCCCAGTACCTTGCTGAGCACACAGCAGACTATGGAGGCAACTGCAGGCTCTTTCTGGGATGAGGAAATTAGGGCACCAGGAAAATTTCTTTAGAAGTTCCCCATTGATTTTTGTTGTTGTTGTTGTTGTTGTTATGGATAACAAAAAAAAACCAAGGTGATGTAGAGAACATTGCTTGGAGGATTACTGTTAACAGAGAAATGGACCCAGAGAGCTATGACTTGGGGCTGGATGTATTGTTGATAGTCACCCAGTTCTTAGCTTATGCCCCTCATTGGAAATATCTGAGCAACCTCAATGTACAGCTGTAAGGCACTGTATATCTGGAGCCCATAGGGAGCGTGGCAATCTCCCAGCTGTGTAACCTAGGGTCAGGGTTGCCATGTGTCATAACAGGGTCAGGGCCACCACGTTGCACAATTCCCGAGTGACGATCTGAATGGTGCCGCTGGGGCTGAGCACACACAGCCTGTTGGCCAGATGTGGTCATTCTGTAAGCCCCACCCACAGGTAAACAAAAAGGTCTTGACA
Source organism: Cervus canadensis (assembly GCF_019320065.1). Lineage (NCBI taxonomy): Eukaryota > Metazoa > Chordata > Mammalia > Artiodactyla > Cervidae > Cervus > Cervus canadensis. The sequence goes on along the minus strand of NC_057407.1, from coordinate 5,751,494 downwards.
TGTCACTGGCCTCAGACGTCTGAGCCAGGATATCAGGGAGATGAGATACAAGCACAGGGAAGCTCGGAAGCTCGGAACCACGAGCGTTCACAACACAGAGGCCACCCAGCTCCAGGAGGGCTGTGGCTCGAAGTCCAAGTATAAAATCAGGGTTTGGAAACTTGGAATGGCTCTCCTCCAGAAACGGCCCAGACGGGGCTGTTCTTCCCAGGTTCACATCCGGGACGTAGTGATCAAATTTTGAGCTAACGATCTCAGGCTCAGATAAGGACTTCTTCCTTTGTCCCCTCCTCTTTCTGCTTAGATCAGACAGGGAAAGGCAAAGTTCATGTGGGTGAAACCACTGTCTGGAAGAGAACTGTGGCCAGACCTGGTGGGTCAAAGAGTAAGTCAGAGAAGCGATTGAGGTTCAGTTCTGGTTCCCCTGGGTAAGAGGCTTAACCTCTGAGCTTCTGTTTCGTTATCTGTAGAATGGAAATATCATATTATTCCTACCCCAGAGTGGTGCTATACAACATAACAGAAAAGGGGTGCACAAGGATCCAAGTGCAGCCTGTGAAACCTGCATCAGTCAGGGACTTCCCTGGTGGTCCAGTGGTTAAGAATCTGCCTGCAGTGCAGGGCACACGGGTTCAATCTCTAGTCCAAGGAAGATCCCAGATGCCTTGGAGCAACTAAGTCTATGTGCCAGAGTTATTGGAGCCCACATGCCCTGGAGCCAGAGCTCCACAGCAAGAGAAGCCACCACAATAAGGAGCCCGTGCGCTGCAACTAGAGAGTAGCCCCTGCTCGCCACAACTAGAGAAAGCTCTCTCGAAGCAACAAAGACCCAGTGCAGCCAAAAATAAAAAAAAATTTGTTTAAGTGTATCAGCCACTTGTGTAACAAGGCCCATTGTCCCCTTCTGGAGTAGGGGCTGTGGGGACAGCAGCCATGTGGGGAGTGTTCTTCTCACAATAATGTCAGCAGATAAGTGGGCACAGCCAACTGTGTAGAACAGTCAAACCATGCTGGGCCACTGTGACTCACAGGGGTGAGCCCAAAGTCAAGGCAAGGAGAAGGATAGTCTGCCCTTCATGGGGCCACAGCAAGAATGAGGATATGAACACAATTACGGGGGAGTGAAGAGACAGGACCAATCATTCAATCTACTACAATATACAGACAGATTTGTCATCTACTGGTGCTCATTCATGCAAACATTTCAGTGGAAAAGCAGGTGGTTCTTTTAGTATTTCCTTCCTACAAAAGACAGCTGTCCCAGACATTGTGGCAGTAGATAAGTAGATGGAGTGAAGACTTAACGGAGATTGCTAGTGGTCAAGGAGAGGGAAGCACTACCAGCAAGGCTCCCTGTCCTTCCGTCCTTCCATCTAAATTCTGGTCTTACCAGTAAAGACCTTGCCTGAAGCCAACACTGAGGGCATTCAGGGAAAAATGTTTCTACAGGGACCTGCCTGGGGGCATGTCCTAGATCTGATGTGTAAGGGTTGCAAAACAAAGCCTCATGCTGGAAGACTCAGTCATCAAGGAGCCCCAAGAGTTCAGAAGATGGAAAAAGAATTTTAGAATTTGTGAAGAAGGTGAGCATTAATATGGTCTTGAAGGAATGAGCTGCTCATCCCTAAGGCATAAAGGGGGGTGTTAGAGAATGGGAAGGACCTGAACAAATGTGTATAAGCCTCACCCAAAGCAGTGGCTCAAAACAACAGGCTTTGACTATTATGGCTTTTAAGTCAGGAGGCAGCCTGGGATGGGTTTGTTCACCCTTCTGCTCATCCTTCACTGCAGACTCTGCTTCAGTTTGGGTTTGTCTGGGGGCACCTCAGCTGGGGAGGTTCTGCTCTGTATCTTGTTTTCCTCCTGGACCAGCAGACTGACCTGGAAAATACTTTCGAAGAAGCAGGTGAACAGAAAGACAGTCTGTCAAGGCTTGGAACTCACACATCCATCACTGGATTGTAGACTTACTAGAAAGATGTAAGTTTATTAGAAAAAGGATGGTGGTAATAATGATGAACTGATGCTTTCCAATTGTGGTGCTGGAGAAGACTCTTGAGAGTCCCTTGGACTACAAGATCAAACCAGTCAATCCTAAAGGAAATCAACCCCAAATATTCTTTGGAAGGATGTTGCTGAAGCTGAAGCTCCAACACTTCGGGCACCTGATGCGAAGAGCCAACTCATTGGAAGAGACCCCAGTGCCAGGAAAGATCGAAGGCAAAAGGAGAAGGCAGAGTCAGGGTATGAGATGGTTGGATGGCGTCACCGACTCAATGGACATGAGTTTAAGCAAACTCTGGGAGATTCTGAAGGACCCGAGAGCCCGGCATGCTGCAGTCCATGGCGTTGCAAAAAATTGGACATGACTTAGCGACTGAGCAACAACAATTGGGCAAGGTATTTCCAGAAAACTATGTTCTCCGTGACTCCCATAATTGGGAAATCCCATCCCTTAGTTTCCTTAGGTGGTGTCCCTGCAATGTGCCAGTCCAGCTTCCACCTGGACACTCCAGCTCTGAGGAGCTCACCACCTCCTGGAATAGACTATTCAGACTGGACAACTTGCAGGAAGTTCTTTCTGGTACCCAATGCCTTCTTGCTTCCTCTCTTTGATCCTGGTTCTGCCATACAGATTTTCCGTCCGGCAGCCATTCACACGGTTGAGGACCATGCTCGAGTCCCCGAGTGAGCCAGCAGTGGCACACCCAGACGAAGGTGAGCAGGACCATCACCCCACCGTGGGGTGCTGAGGTCCACCCACTGGGAGATTTACCCGACACGGCGCCTCCCCTCACCCTCCTATCCAGCCCAGGCTGAGCCCTCTGCGTCTCACCCCTCCCCAAGCCCTCTGCGTTTCACCCCTCCCCAAGCCCTCGCCCCTGCCGTCTCACTCTACTCCACCTTCCTCTGTTCATTGCCACTGTCACCTCCCTTCTCTAAGCTGCCATCCTCTCCTCCGGCCAGGGTCACTGCAGTAGCCTCTTCACTGTCCCCACCTGCCCCATAGCCCACTTCTCACCCTGCAGCCACAGTAATCTCATTATAACGCAAAGCTGCTCAGACTGCCCACTGCTAAAACTTTCCCTACTCTGCGCTCCGGCCTCAGCCCTGGGGATCATTTATCAGGACCCTCACATCCCTCCTCCTCCAGGTCACTGCTCCTGTCCCTTCAGGCTCTGGCTCATCTGTCACCTGCCCGGACCTCCTTGACAAGGTCGGACCTCTCAGTTACAAGGTCTCCTAGTGCCGAAGACCTTTCCTTTGTGGTGCATACCACTGACTTTCCATTCACTACTGTGACTATCTGACTAGCAGCTGCCTCCTCCCATAACAGCAGGTGGTACACTGGCTGGGTAGGGTGGGTAGGACTGATTGACAGTGTCTGTAGCATCTGCAGTGCAGACTTCCCTGGTGTAAATACAACTACCATGACAGATTTCAAGCTACCAACAATTGTGGCTTGCAAAAACCCTGAAAATGTCATCATCAGCTTCCCCCAGGTGGTCTGAGGTGGTCTCTAGTATCCCCTTGGGGAAGGCCTTGTATCCGCCCCTCTTAAGACCAATACAGTATCTGAAAAACAGCTCAAGAACCATTAAGTATTTGGTGAATGAATGAATGAACGATTCTGAAGTTTAAATAAGCCTTCAGGACAGTAATTGCTGATTCTAGAAGATAAAAGACTTCTAATGCTTGCCTCAGGAATGGGATTTCCCAGGTGATACAGTGGTAAAGAATCTGCCTGCCAATGCAGTAGACACAGGTTCAATCCCTGGGTCAGCAAGATCCCCTGGAGGAGGAAATGGCAATCCACTCCAGTATTCTTGCCTGGGAAATCCCATGGACAGAGGAGCTTGGTGGTCTGCAGTCCATGGGGTCACAAAGAGTCAGACACGACTTAGCGACTGAGCACGCACACACACACACACACACACACCCCAAGAAAAGAGTAGGGAGCAATTAAAAGGCAGAAATGTCTAGTATTCTCATTTTACAGATAAGGAAACTAAAGCTTAGAGTAATTTGCCCAGGTGGTGGAGCTGGGCTTTGAACACAAGAAGTATGATGGTAAAACCCATGTTCCTAACCACTATGCTTTGAGACATGCCTCATATCCCCATCTCTACTCCAACCTAAGGACATCCACCCCATGGATATGGTGTGCGCTCGTCAGATCACTGAACCTAAACAAAGAAATAACCTAATAGAAAAGGTCCAGAGCTGAGGCTGTGAAATGATAAGGGAGATGTGGACTTTTCCAGATGAAGACAGAGAAAAAGAGGAAAGCTTTTCAAGAGCCATGAAACAATCCTGGAGATGGACTTTAAATATTTATTTACTGAATTCTAGTAAGAGGACACTGACCTGGTTAACTTTCATAAAGGGAAATGCTAAAACTTGAGAGGTGAGTTTGGGACATCAGGATTTGTACTGTATTCTCCGCATATGGCCTTGCTTCATCTTGAAGACCACCATGGGAGATGAGGATAATCAGCTCATGTTAACGAAATGGAGACATCAAAGCTCAGAAGTGAGGGGAGGCAGACAATGCCACGGAACCCATCAGCAGAACTGAGCCCGTGTTCCCCAACCCCTCATGCTGCTAGTTCACGTTACTTTCCAAGCAGGTCTTGTAAAACCATAGCTGCTCAGAGGAAATCAATTCCTGTAGCTAACTACGCTGATGGGCTGTACAAAGTGAAAATGTAATCAGATTCAAAGGAGGTTTACATAGATTCTCGGGTATAGCCTAATATTGCAATAATAAAATCCAGGAATATATCTCTAATTTCAGATGTAGCTGTTCATTTAACAAATGAACTCTGAGGCGCTTACTGTGTGTAGGGACCATCAAGGTCAAAGACGATCTTGACTGCTCATTCTGTATGCAGCACTGAGGATCACCGCAAAGAAAATGAAAATGCTGATGCAGAGTTTTTAGCATGGGAGAAGATGGAGTCAATCTAGAAGGAACGTCTGGGGCAATCAGATTGTGGGTGTAATTCAAAATGCCAGGGTCAGGGATTTGATTTTATCCTGTAGGAAAAGAAGGACCAATGAAGACATTTAAGCAAAGGAATGACATCACCACCACCATCATCCTGATCACAATAAAAATAAAAAATACTATTCACAGAGCACCAAGCTCAAGACAACTATCCCTCAAACTCAGTCCATAAGGTCATAACTGACATTAACCCCATATTACAGAGGAGAACCCTGAGGCAGAGGTAATACAGCTTATAAGGGGCAGAGCCTGGATCTACCTGAGTCCAGTTCACTCTCGCACCAAAGACTCCATAGGATCTCTGCTTTTGAGTATACGCAGGACAGCACCTGGGAGTGGAGGTTTGGGAGCTATCAGCATTTCATTGGATGGTTAATGTAACGAGAAAGACCCAATTTAAGGGGAAAGAGAGGCGGACCAGAGAAGTGGAAAGAGAAACAGTAGGAAAAAAAAAAAGGCAGGCAATGCCAAGGAAACCACGCAGGTGGAAATTTTAAGAAGGAAAGACAGGTATAATGGTGCAGAAAGCTACCCAGAGATCAGGCAGGATGGGGAGGGACAAGGAACTGTAGGATTTGTCAACTTAAGAGGGCTTCCGGGACTTCACAGACAGCATTTTCAGGGGAGTGGCGGGGGTGGACGCCAGATTGCTGTGGGCTGAGGAATGAGTGGGAGGTGAAGAAGGGGCAGGCAGCATGTAAACTTACTCTTTCAAGAAATATGATAGTGAGGGGGAGGGGAGGAAGGAAGCCTGAAAGGGGAAGATGGTAACTGGAAGCATTTTCTGGGGGAGATAAAGGTGGGGAGAGACTCAAGCAGTTGTACACTAGAATGAAGGAGAAGCTGAGGCCACGAGACAGGGAGGCTCTTCTCCAGAGCACCAGAGAGAGCTCCAAGGGATGGATGGAGGGCTCAGTGGGGGGTGTTACAGACAGCTCACATGGCTGGACTTCTTCAGGGCTGTGAAATCACAGAGAGGGGGTCTGACTATCTCTGTGGCCCCTTGCAAACCTTACCTTCTTTTGCTTTTTTCTTGCTTCCTCTGGTCTTTCCTTCTTCTCTCCACAAATACTTAGTTAGCACCTACTATGTGCAGGCTCTTGTGTTAGGTTCTATGCCTTTTAAAATAAACAAGGCAGGGTACATCACCCTCTCAGTTGAGTGGAAAGACAGATATTAAACAAGATGATACATAACTATATGTGACTACACAGCGTATGATAATGTTCATAAAGCACTTCCAATACACTAAATACTTTATAAGCATTTTCGTATTAACTCCACACACACATTTGTAACAAAAGCACTATTTGCAATATTGGTACTCCTATTAGCAAATCAGGAAACTAAGGCACAGAAATGTCAGATGACTTCTTCACACGACTAAAACGACTAAGATAGATGGCGGTTCAAATTAGATTTGCCCATTTCCACAGGCAAATCTAACCGCCACACTGTCCTTAGTCACTATGTTTAGAACGGTGGGCGCCAGGATGGACAAGATCTGGAGGCGTCAGTAGCCTAGGGGAGCTCACAGTCTGAGCGCTGGGAAGAAAGTTCCTTTTCTTCCCTGCAGTTCATTTTCTCCCTTCTTCCACACTGTGGTCCCTGCCAACATTATTAGCATCACCTGGGCGCACACGTTCCAACAAACGCAAAAGCTCCAGTCCTGCCCCACCCACTAAATCAGGGTCTGCAGTTTAACAGGACGCGCAGGCGCTCAGACTGCAGCAGCCTGTTCTACAGCCGCTCCTCTTATTACAGGTGAGAAACTGAGACCCAGAAATTCGGAGATCACAGAGTGGTGAAACTTCAGGGCTTGGTGTCTGGAGCCCAGTCTAGGCCCGAATGCACGCTTCCACTCTTTTAAAAAGAGGCCAGTGGGTAGGACACGGGGAGGGAAGGGGCGCGTGCAAGGTGCTCGGCGCGCGCAAGGTGCTCGGCGCGCGCAAGGTGCTCGGCGCGCGCAAGGTGCTCGGCGCGCGCAAGGTGCTCGCGGGCTCCCGGGCCCGGTCTAGCCGGGCTGAGGCGACGCGGGCGCCCGGCGGGGCCGGGCCGCAGCGTCCCCGTCCCCGTCCCCGCGCTGGCCCGGCCCGGCCCGGCCCCTCAGCTCCACCCCCTGCCTCCCCCTCCCGCCCGCTCGCGCCTCCTGAAAAGCCAGCCCGCCCGGGGCGGCGGCGCAGAGCCGGGCCCGGCGCACGAGGAGGCAGCCAGCGCGGCCATGACGGCGGAGAAGGCGCTGCCTCTGGGCAACGGGAAGGCTGCTGAGGAGGCGCGGGAGTCTGAGGTGCTGAGTGGCGGCGGCGGCGGCGGCGGGGGCGCGGTGTCCGCGCGCGACAAGCGCGACAAGGCGGTCCACGAGCGCGGCCACTGGAATAACAAGGTGGAGTTCGTCCTGAGCGTGGCGGGGGAGATCATCGGGCTGGGCAACGTGTGGCGCTTCCCTTACCTGTGCTACAAGAACGGAGGAGGTGAGGCGGCGCGCGCGCGCGGCCCTGAGGAGGACGGGGTGGGAGAAGCCGGCCCTGTGGGGGCGGGGAGCCGGGCCCCCTCCCGCGCCTGCGTGTGGCGGGACCCCAGTCTCGCGGGGACGCCGGCCCCGGGGCCACCTGGCGCGAGAGCTGACCCCCGGCGCGACGCTCGCCGTCCCAGTGCGCATGCTCGCGCCCCCAGCTTCGCACCTGAGCGCGCCACCTGCTAGCACGCGGGCACTCGTCCGCCGGCTGTGTGTTCTGTCCCCGCGGGAGTGAGGTGCAGACCGAGGCCGGGAGCCCTTGGCGGGAGTTCGGGGGCAGGAGGCAGACCCTTGGAGCCTCGGCTTTCCTGACTGGAAACACGCGTGAAGGAAAGGGGACTTTGGTCATCCGAGCAGCTTCGGGCTTCTGAGGGCTTCCCGAAATGCCAGCCTCCGGACTCAACTTACCTCATATCGTTTCGCAGTCGTCTTTGTAGGTAGGGGTATATTCCCCGTTTTGCAGGGGAGGAAACTGAGGGGCAGAGAAGTCGCTCACTCCCCAAGGGGTAAAGGTGGGGTTCCGACACCAAAGGCCTGGCTTTAAAGTGAGATTGGACGCACAACTGGGAGAACTTTTTTAGGCGAGGCCCGTTGCCGTTTGGTTTCCCTTCCTTTCATTTGCCCGTAGGGCCCTGTCTAGGACTGTCTGGTGGGAAGATGGGCACAAAACAGCTTCCTTGACTGGTCTCAGAACAGTTAGCAACAGTACCGACTTGCTGTTTAGAAGGTGCTTAGAGCTTGCCGTGGAGAAGGCAATGGCACCCCACTCCAGTACTCTTGCCTGGAAAATCCCATGGATGGAGGAGCCTGGTGGGCTGCAGTCCATGGGGTCGCTAGGAGTCGGACAGGGCTGAGCGACTTCCCTTTCACTTTTCACTTTCATGCATTGGAGAAGAACACTCCAGTGTTCTTGCCTGGAGAATCCCGGGGACGGGGGAGCCTGGTGGGCTGCCGTCCATGGGGTCGCACAGAGTCGGACAGGACTGAAGCGACTTAGCAGCAGCAACAGCAGAGCTTGCAGGGGTCAGGGAAACGAAAGTAACCAGAGAGTCATTTCTAGTGACAGCATGTCCGAGGCTGCATGGTGGAGACGCAGCAGTTAAATCCTCAGATCTCCCAGCTCCAAGAAGGGGGGGCCTCCAGATTTGAGGAGCCCCCACCTGTCGATCAACAGAACAGCTGGCAGGGCCATGGCAAGGGACCGTGTGAAACCTCGAGGGGCACGGTTTCTGCAGAGAAAAGCCGGTGTTTGTGTATTCCTGTCTGTCTTTGCTGTGTCCCTCCAGCGGATCCCCAGAGTCCAGCAAAGGTAGCTCAGAGGTTTGGCAGGGACCACACTGTCGGGCTTTGCGGGGCAGGACTTCCTGTGCGGGCAGCTGCAGGGAGAGCGAGGAGGGGACTGCTTGGCCAGGGCCCTTTTCTTTGGAGACATTCATCCTGAAGGCACAGGCTGCTCCAAGCCTGCTCTGCACTGGCAATGAAGTGGCCGCCGGTGTCTGTGGCTTGGCACGGGGAGAGAGGGAGTGGCCTCAGAGACCCCGAACGTGCCCTGAGCCCTCAGCTGGGAGCCTGCCTCTCCTCTTTGCACATTCAGCCTGTGTAAGCTGCTGCGTCCGCTTAGAAGCCTGTGGAAACCCTTTAGGATTGTCCCAGGCAAGAGTTGTTTAAACCTCTCCCCTCCCCCCCGCAGGAAATTGTTATACAAAAACCAGAAACACATTCGTAAAATCAGAGCATTGTATAAGCTGCATTAATTACAAACTCTCAGATTTTTTTTTAAAAAAAGGTTGTAGAGAGTACAGTTTTAAAATGAGTCATTTTTTTTTTTTTTTTTTTACTCTAACTCGACAAGAATCTCTACTGGGTGTACAGATATCCTGGTTTAATTATCTTAAGGATTACTAGCTTTGTGAACAGAGAGGCCACAAGGCCTTCAGAAAGTGTTATTTTATTTCAAATTACAGCATGTTAGGGAAACTTCTGTGGCTTGTCTTAATCACTTAGATTCAGCAAACAGACCCTTTTTATCTTCTTTCAGGCACTTTTTGCCTTCTAATATAGTTGGGGGATCTGCTTATCAACTGTTTAACTTTCTTTAAAAAAAAATCTGTACAGCTCTACTCATAAGTTGCAACAATACTTTAGTATTTCTTCCCCAATGTGAAACTTTGTAAAAATAGAAGAGCTAAGACCCTTTCACAACCTGGTAAATATTGTCCTATTACCAGGATTGATCAAAATCATTGCTGTTAATCTTGGGTTAAAGGGACTTCATTTAGCAAAAAGCAATTTCAGTGAAAGCCTTCATTCGCAAGATCAGATGGCGGGGAATAGCGTGTGTTTTTGTGCTTTGTTATTAGACAGAGAGAGAATGAGGGATTTGGAAAAATCCCTTTCTGCTTGTAATGGCTCATGTTCACCTCAGTTATTTAATTTGTTTCACAGAAAGGCCCAGGCGGTGGGTATTGTGTTTCAAAATGGGAGCACTAAAGCTTAAGGTGGTCTTTTCTCCAGACTGATTCAAAGCCAGCCTCTCTGGCTGTATTCTTGCTATGAACTCCTCATATCTTAGCTCCATACCTGGGGCTGGTGTACAGGGACCTATTCCTGCTCATTGTATATCTCCTTGAGAATGCCTTTCTTTATAAAGATTTTTTGCAGGTTACTTCCAAAGTAAAAAGAAGAGTCCTCCCTTGGCCAGTTGAGGTCACTTTATAATATAAAAGGAAGATGCAACATTCAGGGAGGGAATAGATTTGACTTGTGCTGGAGGATAGAATGCATAAATGAAAGATTCAAGCATATTACACAGTTTCTTAAACTTTAACCTCTTAACTGTACAACCATTCTGTGAGATAAGTGGTGCAGTTCTTACGTATTAAAGCCTTATTTTACAGGTGAATAAGTTGAGGCTGGGAGATGTGACATAGACTTACTCAAAGGAGTAGGTGGCAGAGAGCCCAAACCCAGGCTCACCTTGTCTGACTCTGGTCCTCATAGCAGGAACTTGAGCTCAAGCTCAGAGCATATGCTGTCTTGCCTCTAATAGGTTATTCAAGGGCTGAAGTGGTGGAGGCAACTTTAGCTTCATTCCTTTCCTTTGCATCTTTGCAGGGGCATTCCTGATTCCCTATGTGGTGTTTTTTATATGCTGTGGGATTCCTGTTTTTTTCCTGGAAACAGCTCTGGGACAGTTTACGAGTGAAGGTGGCATTACATGTTGGAGGAAAGTGTGCCCTTTATTTGAAGGTAAGTGCTGAGTTAATCAGAAAATAAAAGGATGCCTGGGTATTGTCAGGCTGTGAAGGGCAGCTTTGTTTAACGAGTTGGAGAGGGACTCAGATCACTGCCTTTTCTGTGTTTTTTCAGGCATTGGTTATGCAACGCAGGTGATTGAGGCCCATCTAAATGTGTACTACATTATCATCCTGGCATGGGCCATTTTCTACCTGAGCAACTGCTTCACCACCGAGCTCCCCTGGGCCACCTGCGGGCACGAGTGGAACACAGGTACGGCCTCCCTGGAGGCTCTCTCTGCTGGTCTTACTGGGCGAGCTGGGAATGGTGGGGTGTCACGTGTCTTGCTGTGAGTTCAGATTCCACTGAAGCCGGGGGTCATTTCTGTACCTGGCCTGCATACTAGCATGAGCTGAGCACTAGCCCAGGGGCTGGCACAAGGAAAAGAATTGTGCCTTTCTTACCTTGCTTTGCCAAAAATAGAGGCTGCATCCTTTGGGCACACAGTAAGGATGCAAGTAAGAAGTGCTAAACTGAGATCCAGGGATTCAGGCTGCAATTCTAGCCCTGCCTTTTGAGTGTCACATTTTCCTCTGTAAAATGAAGGGGTTAGACTAGATCAAGAGTTGCAGACGGGGGCTGTCAGCCAATTAGGCTTTAGATCAGTGACCAGCCCATTTCAAAAATGTATTTGTATTTTCAACAATTGAAAAATCAGAAGGCTGGGGACGAATATCCAGATTCCTGGCTTCTCTTGAAAAGTTAAAAAGATCCGGCAACAGCAGAGCCACATTCCCACAATCATACTTGGTGGTGGTGGCTGCAGCTGAGAAACGGCTGTTGTCTGTGGTTGAAGCATCTGTCCTCAAGCTGGCCGCAGTCCCCACCCAGCTCATGTGGCTCATTGATTCTACCTGTCCACCCCAGGTAGACACCTGAATTCACCACCCTCCTCCTCCCTTCAATGGGTAACTTTTGAGATGACTTTGGATTCTAATATACTGTTTACTTATCAATTTGTCAACCTGTCAGGACTGAGTCTTACAATCTAGAGAAGACAAATACTTCTCAACCCCTACGTATGAAGACTGCTCTGTACAGACATTACTAATCAATTGTAGAACTCTTTCCTCTTGAGTCTAGTTTTGGCCTCAGAGCCCTGCTCAGTACTGCCCTAGACAGTCACTGCCTTTCGACTGCAGTCAACATACCTGCTCTAATCTATTCACCATCTGTGTTGTAACCTGTGGTTAGTTTTCCCTGTAAGTGGCCAGTCATCCTGAAAGCTGAGATACAGTAAGACAGGGCAGGATGTTGGTCACTGGCAGAAGGAACGGCAGTCATTAGACCAAGAAAATGCTGTGAACTAGTTTTTAATCCCTGCATAACTTTACCTTGTTCCCCCACCCAGCACATTTTTGGGGGGTTGGGGGGGGGGCGGTCTCATTTTCTCTCCCTGGTTCTTAACCTTTCTTTGCCCAGGAGCATAATCAAGATGTTTATCAAACTAAAATTCAAGGACATATTCTTGGAGGCCTGCAAGTCATCCATGATAAATTAATTGTGCAAATTTATTTTGAGGGTACTCTAAAAATATGTGCATGTTCTAATCATCTATACATTCACCTTATAAATGAGGACAGTTGGGGATCTCAATGCCTGACTTTGTTCGCATTGACAATTTAAGATGCGTTCTTGGTGAATAGGATGATGGTGGCCAAGGGAAAAAGAGATTTAATTCATAAATGGTCATTGATATAAGTCCAGCCAAGAATGCAGTGAACTGTAGAAATGAAGGTTCTGCAAATGCATGACCAGAGAAAAATGGTGATAGGACTGAATCTCAAATAGCGCATGGAAAAATAAGCAAGTTTAACTCCATAGACCCTGCCTCCTACCTCTCAGGTCCATTTTTCTGTTGGGAAATCAATTTAATCTCACAAGATGGCATTATCGTGCATACCCGTTTTATGCTATCAATTTGAATTGTGCTGGTTCGGTAGTATAGTTGGTATTTAACTTATAAAATCTGGCTTTATAGTTGTTTGAATACTTGAACCACAAAGGCTTTATAACTCATTGCTTATTTGTAAATGATTAAATATTATTTTAATAAAAATGCCTTGTCAACTTTGCGTGTCTGAGAAATTTTTTTACCCTAGAAAAAAAAATTGAGAGACACTGTATTAAGAGAATCTGATCAAAGCTAAGGGCTCCTCGCTCTAGAAAAAGGCACAAGGGCACATTCAGGCATTTTGCTTATAACTTTAGGTTCCCAGACTTCTCTTAAGACTGGTTGTGGACCCCACAGACCATCTCCTTTCCTGGTATGGTTAGCACTTGTCCAGAGAAGTAGGAAAGGAGCAGACACTTGGGAGGCTTTTCTCCCATTGGGCTGCAAAGCTTTCTTCCACTGATTTGCACTCCCCTTTCTCTGAAGGCTTGTCAACTATTATAATGTGTGAAGTATCATGTGCAGGAGGGCTTCATGCTCCAGCGATTATAGATGTAGTTGGAGGGTTTGTGCATACATGAGCAGAGTGAAGGGCCAGCATGAAGCTAAATGCAGGCTCCAGGCTGGTCACCGTGCTGGGTGCAGGGGCTTTGAAGTGAGTGGGCACACATGATGCGGTCCTCAGGGAGCTCACAGCCTAGTGACTAAGGCGACTCTGTGAACAGGGAGGTGCTGTAAAGAGACCTGGATTCCGTGGTGGCAGACAGAACCAGGCAGTAACCATGGTAAAGGAAGTGCAGCCTTGGCTGGACTGTTTTCTTCCCCGAACTGGCTGGTGACTTGTGAGCAGGGAGAGGGTGTGGGCGGGGGTCCCTTGACTACTTCTGACCCTTGATTCATCCTCTTCAAAATAAAGGGAGTTGGAGAAGGAGGTTCCTTGGAGGACTTTTAAATTCTAACTTCCTTAGAATTCAGGAGAGGGAGATCAAAGAAGGCTTCCTGGAAGAGAGGGTAATAGGCTGATCTGGGCCTTAAAGGACAGACACTCATGTTTTTACCTTGAGATTCAAATCCCCCTTGGTCGTCAAGTCTCATGAAATGAGAAGAGATATTCAATAAATCCTTTCTTAGATTGAGTGAGTGAGGGAATGATGGAGGAACCAGGGATTCTTTACACATTCGGATACTGTTTCATCCAACTGTCGGGTCTTTATGAAGCAGCTGTGACATTAGCCTGAGTCTCACCTGTGTCACTGGCCCAGGGACACCATGGCTGATGCCCCTTTTTAACCCTCACGTTCCTGCCAGGGTGGAACAGGTAGATGCCATGGAGAAGCCTTAGGCAGGGAAGTGAGAAAGGTGAAAGATTCAGGAGGAAAGAATTGGACAGGGCGTACTAGTGGGAAATAGAGGGGGGAGGTGCCCTACCCCCAAAACTTCTTCTCTGGTTGGAATCAAGCCAAGCCTCCCTCTTAAACTGTTTGTACGTGATTGATTTTCCCCACACTGCTCTGTGAGGCATGTTTACCTGGAGTGGCTGAGTAAAAACCACCTGGTTGCACCATCAGTTCTGAATGTTGTGCTAAGCTCCAGCCCTCGCAGAGGTTAATTTTCTTGTTTCTTGTCCTGTTTCCCACTGCAGAGAACTGCGTGGAGTTCCAAAAACTGAACGCAACCAACCACAGCCACGTGTCCCTGCAGAACGCCACCTCTCCTGTCATGGAGTTTTGGGAGTAAGTGGAAACGCCTTGTCTCCTTCGGCCCCTGGGGGCTCTGTCCTGGTTGCCCCCACTCCACCCCTGAAAAAAGCCTGACCCTGCCTCCAGCCTTGAACTTCCTGGCTTCTGTGGGCATTTGGCTGGTTTAGAAGCCAGGATGGAGATCTTGAGAGGTTTTCCAAAGGGGCACAGCTGAGAAAAATGCTTTCTCGTTCTTTGTTGACGTGTCAGCATGCCTAGTTACTTACCAGGGCAAGAAGTGCTTGGTAAAGTGATGGGCAGTTTAAAAACTCATTTTTAGCGAAAGAGAAGATTTAGACTGTTTGTCAAGAGTATATTTAGCCTGGAAAGCAGAAGTCTCCTGGGGGGACAGGTTAACTTTCATTCAGTAGCTGCAAGGTCACACGGAAAGGACATATATCAATTTGAGTGGGGAGAGGTTGTAAAGAGGCAAGTACTTAAGGAAAAGTGCAGTCCCGCAGTGTTGTCTGCAAGTACTTTCACGGGTTTTGAGCCCTCATACCTGGAAGTGTTTGACCAACATAAGGCTGTTGATGGTTTTGGAGACAGTGCCTGAATCCACTGACTTTATAGGCTGTATTTGTGCAGGTAGGCATTTTTGCAAAGACAGGCATTTTTCATCAGTGTTGCGAAGGGATCTGTAGCTCTTGGAGTTGCAGGGCTGCCATATACAGTTGTATAAGTTGCTCACTGCACAACCCTAGAGGGCATCATTTACATTGTGAATGTGCAGAATTGTGCAGCGCCCCAGGAATTGAAGAAAAGTTTCCTCTGTGGGTTGAAGACTGGATAAAGGCTCACTGAGGCTTTTCAGTTTGAAAAGGTCTGACTTCACTGAAGAATTTCCCCTACCCTAGTGCTGATGAATAGCAGTGTGGAGGAGCAGTAGTTTTATGAGTGATTTTCTTTTTGTTTAACCAGATACCATTCTTAGTGTGTGGCTTTTCTTCATTGTTTGTGTGTAGCATACAGAAGTTTCAACTATATTGAATTCAAACCTGCCAGTATTTTTCTTTTTGGTTTGCACAGTGAGTGTCTTATTTAAGATATAGTTCCCTACCTCAAAGTTGATATATATTTTTTTTTCCTGGGTTTTCTTCTAAGAGTTTTAAAGTTTTTTTCACATTCAGGAATATAATCTACCTGGAATATTATTTTGTACAAGATATGAAGTAGGAATCCAGTTTTATTTTTTATATAAATAACCAATTTCTCCAGCAGTATTTGCTGAATTATTCATCCTTTCCATACTGATTTGTCATGCCATCTTCCATATAAAGTTTTACTGAAAGCATAGATCTGTTTGAGGGCACTGTGATCTCTTCATCTATTTTGCTAACTGCGTGTCAGTGCTATACCTAAAGTTTAATTTTAAGCTTTGAACCCACAAGACAGGTCCCTCACTTTGCTGTTTCCCAAAATTATTTTAGTCTTCCAGATGAATTTTAGAATCAGCTTGTCAAGTTAAAAAAACAACAACAATAAAGGAGAGAACAACTCTGTGGGGACTTTGGTTGGGAGGATGATGAACTTATAGATTAGTCTGAGAAAACTGACACCTTTGTGATTGAGCCTCTCTGTTCATGAACATGGTATGGCCCTCAGTTTGTTTAGGTCGTTTAAAATGCCTGATGAAGTAGTGCTACCTGATGTGGTTGGCAGAGAAGCATCACCTGGTTGGAAATGCAAACTCTCCAGCTCTCTCCAGACCTACTGTCATTGTTCAGTTGCTCAGTTATGTCCAATTCTTTGCAACCCCATGGATTGTAGCATGCCTGGCTTCGCCCCCTTCACTATCTCCTGGAGTTTCCTCAAACTCATATACATTGAGCCAGTGATGCTCTATTTGACTATGACCTACTGAGTCAGTCAGGTAGTTAGGTATGACCTACTCAGTAGGTCATAGTCAAATAGAGCATCCATGTGACATTGTGCTGGAGTGGAGCCTGCTTTGTGTGTATGTGGGTGGGAGGGGTGCTGAGTGGCCTTTTCCAGCCCCAGTGGACTAGAGTTTCCTATGGGAATGTTTTGGACCTGCACATTTGAGGATGGCAAAAGATGGTCTCTGTGGTCCCTTAGAGAACAGAACCCGACGTCCTACACTGGACAAGGTCTCTGTGTAACTTACATTGGTTTGTACCATTCATTTCCTTTGTAATGTGTATGGGAACCTGGATTCAATTCTTATTTGTGCAGCATGTTTGTTTATTGTCTGAATTCCCCAGGAGGCTGTCGTGAAGCAGCACCTTTTCTGGTTTTGCTCCCCACTGCTGGTATATGGAAGACCCTCAGTGAATATTTACCAAATGTAAAGGTACATGGGAGGAAGGCAAGCAGACAGTATTTTCTAGAAAACAGTACATGAGGAGAGTCACAGTGGGCTCTGGCAAGTACTCATCTTATCCCTAAGCTCCTCAGAACAGTACTGACTGCTTCGAGGATCCCTTTGTAATATCCATGTGTGCATGCATACTTAATCGGCTCAGTCATGTCCATTTCTTTGCAACACTATGGACTATAGCCCGCCAGGCTCCTCTGTTCATAGGATTCTCCAGGTAAGAATACTGGAGTGGGTTGCTGTGCCCTCCTCCAGGGAATCTTCCCGATCTAGGGATTGAACCTGAGTCTCTTGCATTTCCTGCATGGGCAGACAAGTTCTTTAGCATTGAGCCCTCTGGAAAGCCCATAATATCCATGTTACCCACTCATTCGGACACCAAGTGGTGGGAGGAGACAGTTAGTCTGTGTCCTTACGTGTAACTGGGCCTTTTTGCCTGCTACTCGGTCATTCAAGATGAAAGTCGATGGCAGAATGAGCCCATAGTTCCAATTTTCTACTCTGATTGTATTTGTATCGTCTATGCAGTGTTGAATTCTGCATCCTTAAAGCACTCCAATTCTGGTATGACACTCCTTCCTTCCTTCGCAAGATGTTTGTATGAGACAGCTCTAATTCATCTTTTCCCCAGAGGTGAACTTGGGACATAGACACTCTGTGAGATGTTTGTAGCATCCTGTGAAAAACTGTTTGGGGCCACATAAACTTGAGAAGGGCTGAAAGCTGTGCCCTTCAATAAGAATATCCATTACCTTTGATTAACTCAAATTCCCAAACGTATTTTCCCATGCAATCATTTGTAATCATTCCCCCCTTTCCCCTCCCCTCCCCCACCCCGGAATGCTAGCATTCCACTAAACACAGCCTGGCAAATGCCATGCTAGGAGGAAGTTCTTCCTTGAATTCAGCCAAAGATTGGCTTCTGGGGCTCTAGAGGGAATGTGCCTGATTCCTTTCCTATGTGACGACGCTTCAAGTATTGGATCACGTGTCCTCGAAAGTGAGTCTTTCCTGGTTCTCTTTTCTATTTCCTTGTGTGTCTGATTCCTGTCCACACTGTGCTGTTAGTGTCCTGTCCCTGCTGCCTCTGACCCCAGGCATCTCATTCAGGGCCACATGGCTTGGTCAGAATAGACTGCCTCAGCTGGGTGCTCGTTCATTCGTTCCGCAAACACCTGAGCTCCTGGTGCATGTGAGCAGGAAACTGGCGTAGTTGGGAGTGGTGGAAGTAGAGGATGTGGTCCTAGCCCTCTGGAAGCGGAGAAGAGACAAGCCCGTGGATCTCATAAAATCAGTTACAAGGTGCTGCTTCCCTGCCCGTGGCTGGCCATGCCTTCACCCTGACCTTGGGCTTCTGACATCTTGAAGGTTCATTTCCCCTTTCAAAAGGGAATAATTAAAATGACTGTCTTAGCCGCTGAGAACAGCTCCGGCTCTGGGTCAGTCCCGGGTTCTGGATCAGGCAGGGGGCCTGTGAGGCAGGGGCGGCTTGTCTTCCTGATGTCAGATTTCAAAATCAGGCCACCCTGGTTTCCCTTAGTAACTCATGCGTCTGGCACCTGTGCATTTATCTCAATATGTTGGCAATTCTGCATTTTAAGCCCATGTGCCTTGTGGGGATTGAGTGCTATTGAGTGTAACCAGCATTGTGGCATCAGATGGACTGTGTTCTGTTTTCACTTTCTTTTCTAGGCACTCTCATTCTCTTGTCCACAGTTTTGCAAGCAAATGCATGTTCGCCATGTGTACAATTGAAAGTGCTTTTGCATGGCATCCATTCAGCACACATTTGTTGTAAGCATATTGTGTGCTAAGCCTGCATTAAGCTCTAAGGGTAATTTCTTCTCTATCTTTATTCAGAAGGATGCAGTCTTGTCTTTTTGGTTTCTCTTACTGGAGGAGGTTTTAAAAAATTTGTGTATTTCTAAATCGCATGGCCACTTGAGTTGATTTTCATTTGGGCACAGAATTTGGGCTCAGAGTTGCTGAAGTGAAACTCTTAATTCCTTCTGTGGTTCTGGGGTTGCCCCTACCTACCTCTCAGCCTCATCTTCCCTTCTGCCCACTCCCCTTCTCTGGACTGGTGCCCTTTGTATGTCCTGCACTTGTCCTAGGCTCAGTCTTGGGCATTTGTAGAGAAGAGTCCCTTTGCTTAGAAGATTCCTCACCAGTTCCTCGTGTGTCTGGCTCTTTCTTATCATCAACTCTTAATTCAAATGTCATTCAGTAAGCCCTCCCAGCCCATGCCGCTGAATCAGCACCCTAGTCTTTCTCCACCCCATCCCTCTGTTTTGTTGTCTGCATAGGACTTACCTGAAATCCTTGTGCCTTTATTTACTAGTTTCTTCTCTTTCTGTCTCTCTGTTAAATGGAAAGCCCTGTGCCAGCAAGGACTGTCCTGTTTTGTTCCCTGTTGTCCTGCCAGCACATGCTAAGTGCTCAATAAACATTTATTAGCATGCATGGATGGAAGAGTGAATGAATGAGTGAATGACTGTTTCTTAACCCTGTGGAGGTCAGTGTCATCTGAGTTCACTCTTGCCCTGTCTATTGAAGAGTGTACATTCCCAGGTTCAGAAATGTCATTCTCTCTTAGATCAGCTCCCCTTTATAGAAGTGGGTTCTCTGGTGAACACTTGATTTCCTTATTGCCAAAGTCACCTGTGCTTTCTTGTAGAAAAGTGTAGGAAGTATGTTAGAGTAGAAGAGGGAAAAAACTGCATACAATGGGATTTTATTTTCCATGATGCTAAAGCAGGGAGGGGTTACTTGCGGAAGTCTGCTCTCCAGACTTGCTGGTATCCACCAGACCCTCCCTGGATAACCATCCCTGAAGCACGAACCAGGCCTCCCCCTGCGGAGCAGAGCAGTGCTTCTTCACTCTTGTTGGTGCTGGCAACTCTCTGCCCTGACTTGTCAACACCAGGGGTCCCTGCTTGCCCAGACCCCCCCGGGGCCCTAGCAGGACCGGTAAATAGATGAGGAGGTGTGAACACGATGCTCAGGACAGAGGCACCGCTTGTATATCCAGGTGCTGCAATGTTCCAGAGAAGTGTAGTGATGAGATGCGAGGATGCAGACAGAGACCTGGGCTTTAAAGCCAGACAGCAAGAATTTAAACACTGTTGCTTCCACTTATCAGCTTTGGGCTCACTGCTTGAATCTGTTTGCAGCTCATTTTCTTTGTCTGCAAAGTGAGAGGAGGAGGGGGAGGAGGAGGAGGAACAGTTGGGCTTAGTAACTGCGGAAGAGCTGTGATCTATAAAATATTACTCCTTCTTGAACATTAGAGTAAAGATACTTGTATATAAAATCAGCTATGAGGCGATTTGTTTTCACAAATAGTGGGTGTCTCACACTGAGTCATGGGAAGCAGGGATTTACTGAACTGCAAGAGTTGTGTCTGAGGTTCCTTTTGCATCCTGATGCATGCAGGAAGAGAAAGGAGGTCACGGTTAGTTACTAAGCACGTGCTGTGTACCCTGGCCCCAAGCATGGCCCTCCAGGCCCATCGCTTCATTTACTCCACCCACCCATTGGAGAGATGGTACGGCATCACTGACTGGACAGATTCTCATCTCGGGATTCTGAGGCAGGAAGAGGTTAAGGGGCTCATCCAAAGTGCCTTTCTTGGCCAGCAAGAGCCGGAGCTGGGCTGAGAGCCAGCCTCTCTGATCCCTGCTGTGTCCCTCCACCCTTCCTTGCATGCTCCTCTTGCCCGTGACTGAAACGCCATCAGCTGCCTGTTTTATCTCGGGGCGGAATCCCACTGGCCTGTCCCTCCTCTCTGCAGTCCTGTGGCACTAGGTTCTCAAAGGGAGAGTTTTGGGGCAGATTGCAGTTGTTCAGTCACTGAGTCGTGTTTGAGCCTTGGTGACCCCGTGGACCGCAGCACACCAGTCCTCCCTGTCCTTCATTATCTCCCAGAGTTTGCTCAGACTCATGTGCATTGATTCAGTGATGCCATCCAACCATCTCATCCTCTGTTGCCGGCTTCTCCTGCCCTCAATCTTTCCCAGCATCAGGGTCTTTTCCAACGAGTCGGCTCTTCACATCAGGTGGCCAGCATCAGCATCAGTCCTTCCACTGAATCTTCAGGGTTGATTCTCTTTAGGACTGGCTGGTTTGATCTCCTTGCTGTCCACGGGACTCTCAAGAGTCTTCTCCAGCCCCACAGTTCTCTATAATTGATGGAGGGAGGGAGGGAGGGATGAATGAGGAAGGAGTTAAGTCTCCAGCGCCCAGCAAAACCAAAACACAGAAAACCTGTTGGCTTATGTTTTCTTGGATTTCAAGAGGCACCTTTGGGAAATGACTTGAACCTTGCTTTTAGCAGAACTGTGGTTTCCAGCTAAGCCAGGCGTTGCATGCAAGGCGAGCAGGCTCTGATCTGCTGTGATGACAGATGGAGACTGAGACTGGCCGCCCAGTGTCTATAGTGGCCCAGCAGCTGGTGGCACGAGAGGTTCATGAGTGACTTCAATTCAGGCTCAGGCAGAGAGCCATACAGAAGGGGCTGTCCCCAAACTTTAGTGCGTTATCCCAATTCCGTATTACTTCTAATAAAGCCGAGAGAAAGTGTTTGAAACTCTCCAGATTTTACACACACACACACACACACACACACACACACATACACACACACACACACACATGCACACACACTCAGCTCCATGCTTTCCCTGGAAGACCTGTAAGATTAGGAAGAAGCCCCAGAGCTGGGACCTGACTCTCCTACTCACTTATAGGAACCCTGGGCGTGCAATTCTGAACTTGAGCTTCCTCCCTGGAAAACAGGTGTGCCTCGCCACCCTTCCAGGTGCAGGCGCAGTCAGCATACAGCGACAGGGTGGGACGGGGGCCAGTAGCCATCAACAGTAGTGGCTCCTCTCACCCCTGCATCTTACCCATACTCAGCCTATCCCCCCACCAAAACCCCACAGCTCAGGTGGTGAAGGTGACATTCAAAGAATGGAGGCCTCCTGGTGGGATACTCTGGACCAGGGGGAAGACCCCCGCCCCCCCCCCCCCACACACACTCCCACGCTGGATCTCTCATCCAGGACTTTTCCCACGTCATGTGTGTGCCCGCCACCCCCTCTGTAGCAGACAATGACTCTCTGCCAGCCTTAACACAGAATGTGGTGTTTGACCCTCTGAGCTTTCGGCCACTTGTAATAGGGAGCTGCTGTACTCGGGGAGGCGTGGAAGGCTTGGGCAGCACTTTGGAGCTGTGCTGAGTCCTGCCAAGGGGGAGAGGGGCAGGAACCCAAGGGCCCTGGGACCCCAGCCATGGGACAGCGAGGCCCTTTCCTCTGCGTGGGACCCCTGCATATGGACACCTCCTTATTGCCTCCTGTGTTGCTGGTTCTTCCCCTCCAGCCATGCGGGACTGGAATAGGTGTTAAGCTTGGGGTCAGGAGATGGGGGTGCAAGGCCAGGCTCTGCCATTCACTGCCTGTGGCCCGTGGCAAGGTGCACTTCTTCTTGGAACCTGACTGAGTCTGCTCTGGACAGTGGGTGTGACACAGGATAACCTGCATGGCGCTGTCTCTGCCAGAGCGTGTTCTGCATAGTTAGGACGAATTGCTTTGGAAAGGCAGAAACATGGTGGGGCACTTCCTTCTTAATAGCCTTTAGATGACTTGGTGGTGTATTTACATACCATAAACTGCACCCCTTTTAGATGTATAATTCATGACTTTTGAGTAAATTTGCCAAGTGTGAAGTTGTCACCACAAGAATGTTTTGGACTATGTTCATCATCCTAACAAGATCTCCCATGCCCATTTATAGTTTATCTCAGTCCCACTGCCAGGCAACTTTTCACCTGCTGTCTGTTTCTTGGATTCATATAGTCTGGATATCACATATTTGATGGAATCATACAATGTGTGGTCCTTGGTTAATGTCCTCTTTCACTTAGCAAAATGTTTCCAGGGTTCATTCATGTTCCAGCATGTGTCACTGCTTTATTCCTTTTTGTGGCTAATATCCCATTTAATTAATTAATTAATTTAGTTTCATTTGTCTGACTATGAGTTGATGGACATTTGGGTAGTTTTCAGTTTGGGGCTATTTTTGAATAACCTAGTTTAGTTCACTCACTCAGTCATGTCTGGCTCTTTGCAACCCCATGGACTGCAGCACGCCAGGCTCCCCGTCCATCACCAACTCCCAGAGGTTACTCAGACTCATGTCCATCGAGTCGGTGATGCCATCTGACCATCTCATTCTCTGTCATCCCCTTCTCCTCCTGCCTTCAGTCTTTCCCAGTATCAGGGTCTTTTCCAATGAGTCAGCTCTTCTCATCAGGTGGCCAAAGTATTGGAGCTTCAGCTTCAGCATCAGTCCTTGCAATGAATATTCAGGACTGATCTCCTTTAGGATGGACTGGTTGGATCTCCTTGCAGTCCAAGGGACTCTCAAGAGTCTTCTCCAACACCACAATTCAAAAGCATCAATTCTTCGGCCCTCAGCTCTCTTTACAGTCCAACTCTCACAGTCATACATGACTGCTGGAAAAACCATAGCTTTGACTAGATGGACCTTTGTCAGCAAAGTAATATCTCTGCTTTTTAATATGCTGTCTAGGTTGGACATAGCTTTTCTTCCAAGAAGCAAGTGTCTTTTAATTTCATGGCTGCAGTCACCGTCTGCAATGATTTTGGAGCCCAAGAAAATAAAGTTTGTCACTGTTTTCATTGTTTCCCCATCTATTTGCCATGAAGTGATAGGACTGGATTCCATGATCTTTGTTTTTTGAATGTTGAGTTTTAAGCCAGCTTTTTCACTCTCCTCTTTCACTTTCATCAAGAGGCTCTTTAGTTCCTCTTCACTTTCTGCCATAAGGGTGGTGTCATATGCATATCTGAGCTTGTAGATATTTCTCCTGGCAATCTTGATTCCAGCTTGTGCTTCATCCAGCCTGGCATTTTGCATGATGTACTCTGCATGTAAGTTAAATAAGCAGGGTGACAATATATAGCCTGACGTACTCCTTTCCCAATTTGGAACCAGTCTGTTGTTCCATGTTTGGTTCTAACTGCTGCTTCTTGACCTGCATACAGATTTCTCAGGAGGCAGGAAAGGTTGTCTGGTATTTCTATCTCTTGAAGAATTTTCCACAGTTTGTTGTGATCGACACAGTCAAAGGCTTTAGTGTAATGAACAAAGCAAAAGTGGATGTTTTCCTGGACATCTCTTGCTTTTTCTATGATCCAATGGATGTTGGCAATTTGATCTCTGGTTCCTCTGCCATTTCTAAATTCAGCTTGAACATCTGGAAATTCATGGTTTACGTACTGTTAAAGCTTGGCTTGGGGAATTTTGAGCATTACTTTGCTGGAGTGTCAGATGAGCGTAATTGTTTGGTAGTTTGGACATTCTTTGGCATTGTCTTTCTTTGGGATTGGAATGGAAACTGATATTTTCCAATCCCATGGCCACTGCTGAGTTTTCCAAATTTGCTGGCATATTGAGTGCAGCACTTTAATAGCAACATCTTTTAGGATTTGAAATAGCTCAACTGGAATTCCATCACCTCCACTAGCTTTCTTCGTAGTGATGCTTCCTAAGGCCTTCTTGACTTCACATTCCAGGATGTCTGGCTCTAGGTGAGTAATCACACCATCATGATTATCTAGGTCATGAAGATCTTTTTTGTATAGTTCTTCTGTGTATTCTTGCCACCTCTTCTTAATATCTTCTACTTCTGTTAGGTCCATACCATTTCTGTCCTTTATTGTGCCCATCTTTGCATGAAATATTCCCTTGGTATCTCTAATTTTCTTGAGGAGATCTCTCGTCTTTCCCATTCTGTTGTTTTCCTGTATTACTTTGCATTGATCACTGAGGAAGGCTTTCTTATCTCTCCTTGCTATTGGAACTCTGCATTCAGATGGGGTTTGAATAACCTAGGGGGTTTGCAAAGGCTGAGTTTTATGTTAACCTTTTTAACAAGCTGGCAAACATTCCCAATGTGGCTAAACTGTTTTACATTCCTGCCAGAAAGATATGAGTTCCATTTCTCTGTATTCCTTTTTTTTTTTTTTTTTAGCAGATGTTCTTGATTTATTCAGACTGGCTAGGAATATACTTTTTATGGGTTTATCTTAAGGAGTTACTCCAAATATTATTTTTTATACTAATTAACAAGAAAGTGACAAGATAAAAAAATTATACTCGAAGAATAGTACATTTTTAGGAGTCAAAGTTCAACAAAAATTCTTGAATATATATGAGTGGTATTATGATTTCGATATGTTGACAGAAAAGACTATACATTTTTGATGGGATGAGTACACATTTTGGTTTCTCTGGTCCCAGTGCGATTGCTTGTCTTGGTGTAATTATTTTTTTTAATTTATTCATTTTAATTGGAGGCTAATTACTTTAAAATATTGTGGTGGTTTTTGCCATACACTGACATGAATCAACCAGGGGTGTACATGTGTCCCCCCATCCTGAATCCCCCCTGCCACCTCCTTCCCCGTTCCATCCCTCTGGGTTGTCCCAGTACACCAGCTTTGAGTGCCCTGCTTCATACATCAAACTTGGCCTGGTCATCTATTTCACATGTGTTTTTGAAGATACTTATTTTTGTCTATCTTTCTGATTAGGCCATCCTCGTGGGTGCACCCTTGTGGGCATGAAGTGGCATCTCATTTTGTTTTAATTTGCACTTTAATGAAGAATAGTTCTAAGTAAGTTTGGGAAACATCGGGTTAGACAGAGCTATTGTTAGTTGCTCAGTCACATCCAACTCTTTTTGACCCCATGGACTGTACCCTGCCAACCTCCTCTGTCCATGGAATTCTCCAGGCAAGAATATGTGACTGGGTAGCCATTCCCTTCTCCAGGGGATCTTCCTGACCCAGGGATTGAACCCTGTCTCCTGCATTGCAGGCAGATTCCTTACCATCTGAGCCACCAGGGAAGCCCAGACAGACAGAGCTATAGAGATGCCTTTATTGCAGGACTTCTCAGAGCCTTTAATATTCTAATGAGCATAGGGGCTGTCTAAAGAGGGCTACAGTATGTAGCCATTCCTCAGTGAGGTCCCTGTATGACCTCAGGGTGCCATACAGGATTAGTTTTCTTTGGGAAGCATTAGCCTAGGACAGAGGTCAGAAAACCATGGACCAAATCCATCTGCTGCCTGTTTTTGTAAATAAAGTTTTACTGGAAGACAGCCATAGCATTTGTTTACAAATTGTCTCTGGCTGCTTTCACACAGCAAGGGTAGAGTTGAATAGTTGGGACAGAGACCATACGCCTTGTGAAGCCTAAATCCGTACTGTCTGGCATTTTATATAGAAACGGTTAGTGTACCAGGCATTTCTAGGTCAGAGGTCAGCATAGATGCTCACTGCATCTTCAGGGGGAAGGAGGTTCTTGGTTTACAGGTACTGACCAAGGAAGCACTTGGTAAGGCTTCGTATTATTTGAGCTGGTGCTTGAAGGACAGGCAGAATTGTGAAGGCGTGTGAGAACTGAGAGGGACATTGCTGGCAGATAGAACTGTGGGATGGATCCTGGGGAATGGAGAAGTGCAGGGTGTGTTCAGGACTGGAGGGGACTTCCACATGACCGGGGAGGAGGATTTCTGCAGCCACAGAGGAAATTGGTGCGGGAACTCAACACCTTACAGACCAGCTTTGTTGCCTTGTTGTAGTCCCTGAGTGATACTTTTTTGGTCCATCTTCCTAAGACAGGGCTGTGGGTCCTAGCTCTATCTCAAGTTGAGCACTTGTGGCCTCTGCCTTTCTGGGCATGTTGTTTCCCTAAGCCATGGTTTTCCCATCTGTAAAGTGGGAATCGTGATTGCACTGACTTCAGTGAGCAGGAAGGAAATGCCAGCTGTCCCTGTCCTTGTCATCACCTGTCTCCTCCCTGAGGGCAAAAGTCACCTGCCTTCCTCATCACCGCAGCCCCTGTTCTTAGGGCACTGAGCAGCCTGCAGGTAACACTCGGTCATTCTCCCGAGGGAATGCGTGATGCGGAGGCCTGAGTTTCCTGCCAGGAGGGTCCTTGGCCTGAGTCCCCAGCTCGGTTCGGTGCCTCAACTGAGGGCCCCTGCAGGAGCAGACCCCTGACGTGGGGAGAGTTGATGCCCTGCACTGGGCCAGGGAGGTGAGAGCAGGACCCCGAGGGGGCAGGGAAGGCGCATTTGTTTGGGCTGTTTGTTTGTTTGTTTGTTGCTTTGGGAGACCAGAGAGGAGGCCCGAGCTAGGCTATTTATAGCTCGGTCCCTCAGTGCCAGCATTTAGGGTGGTCTCCGCATCCCCGGCAGCGCTCCTGTCCATGACAGGTTAAAGAAAGCTGAAGTGCATGCCGGTTATGTGCTGGACATTAGGATGAGCACCCCCCCCCACCAGCTGGGGGCCTGTTCCCACCCCGCCCGCCCCGGGCTCTCTGCCGTGGTGGGAGAGGGGTCTGCTCCACCTCTGCTTTCTCAGGTCAAACCACTCTCGGGTCTGGAAGCTGGTGTTTGGAAGGGAGGTGCCGGGCGTGGGGTCCCATCCAGACTCAGCCCCTCCGTGTGTAAGGGGCAGGCAGGGGACATGGAGAGGGCAATGAGGGTGTTACAGGATCTGATCTAGACACTTCCTTGAGACCGTGGAGGACAGTGGAGAAGCCTTGAGCAGGCCTCCCCTCTCTGGGGCCAGCTTCTGCAGAGGCTGTGGGCATCATCAGAAGAACCCTGTTTCAGGTCCCAATCTGGGTCAGTTGCTGGGCCATTCTGGACCCCAGTTGCCCCACCTGTAGAATGGGTATAAGAGTGTCTTCCAGAGTGGTTATGTTGCTGTGAGAACTGAATGTGTGAGATGTGAGGACCCTCGCGTGGCACCCGCCAGTCACCTCTGCCACCAGCTCCTTCTTGTTCCTTCCTCCGAGAATCTCTTAACAACGATGGTTTGCTTTTAAACTCACCTGTTGGATTCCCCAACTCTTTCCCTCCTCTTCCCTCAGAAATGACATCTCCACCTGTGGACTTTGCCCCTGTTGCCCATCTCAGAGACTTCTACCCCCTCCCTCCTCCCTCATCCCCCATTCCATCCTGTATTTGAAACTTTTCCCTCCCTCCTGACTCTTTCCCATTAAGTCTCCCAGTCGTGCCAACCTGAAAATAAAACAAACGTAAGACAGCTCTGGTACCCTGTGGCTGAGAACTACCAGCCTCCGACCCCATCGGAGCAGCTTCCCCAAAGAGCCGTCTCAGCAGGTCTCACCTCCCCACCTGCACCGCTGTCTGAAGTCTGCCCCACCAGGGCTGAGCGGCTTGCCTTGCTTCCCCCACCTCCCCGATTCTGAACCCCACAACGCTGTCCCTCTCACCAGGCTGCTGGAAAGCTCTTTCCCTCTGCCTGCAGAAGCCGCCTTCTCCAGGGATGCCCAGCCCTCCTCCGTCCCGTGAAGGGCTCCTCCGTCGTCCTCTCTGCCTGTAAATGATGGGGCTCTGAGATGAGATGAGATGCCCCCTCTCGCTCATTTCTCCGCCTCTGCCTACTCGACCTCATGCTCTCCCTGGACGCTTGATGGCCAAGGGCTCAGGTCCAATCTCCTGTCTGCATCTCTGTTGTGAGCTTTTGCAGCCAGAGACCCAGCTGCCTCTGGCCCTTGCAGCCACCTGGGGGTTCCACAGGCATCTCAAAATCGCCTTATCTAAAAGACTGACTGACTCTCCACCTCCTCCTCCATCCTACTTAACAGTTCACTCCTGCTCAGCTAACGACTCCCCCCGCCACCCCTGTGTATGCATTCAGGTACACGCCTGGTGTCAGCCTGGACCGCCTACTTCCCTGCTGCCTGCCACCCCCAGGGAGCCACCTGATGTCCCTGTTGCTCCTCAGCCCCCCTCTTCCCCTCCAGGGTCATTTCCCTACCTTAGTCCAGCCCCTCCCTCTTTATTGTCCTAGTTAACGCAAAAGTTTCCACACCGGGCACTTTGCTCCATTCCATGCCTACCATCCAGTCTTCCCGCTGCAACCAAAGAGAGCTTTCCAAAACATGCCCCTGATGGAGTCTTGCCCCTCTGTAAGAGTCTCCTAGGCTTCCATCACCCTCAGGAGGAGGCACCCGCCCCTCAGCAAGGCTCACCTGCTCATCACTCCAGCCTTGTCCTCGCCCTTGCTTCTCACCCCGCTTCCTGCTGCACGCTGAGCCCTTCTCTGGCCTCCCGGAGCCCTGGTTCCAGCCTCCCGGCTTTTGCCTTTGGTGGCCTTTCTGCCCCCAAGTGCCTCCCTCTTCTTTGTTAACTGTCCTGCTGCTCTCCGGGACCTCCCCACCCCACCCCCACATCCTGATACTGGCCAGACTTGCAGTGAGGGTCCCCTGCTCTTCCCTGTCCTCACCGTCTCCGCACTCGGCTCTGTTCACTGGCCTGTCCTCCCCAGTGGACCGTGAGCCCAAGTGTAGCGCAGTACCCGATACACTGAAGACACCTTAATAAGTGTCATTTGAATAAATTGAGAAATGCATGAAGGATGCATGCCGGGAACTGCTTTTACCCAGCACACGAAGACACATGAAGTAGCTCTGGGGTACGTGCCTTTGATCTGTAAAGAGAGTAAGGGGTGATTTTCGTGTCATGGGGGAGTCTGAGGAGCAGGCCCCGTGGGTGAATGTCTGGGCTCTGGAGCCAGGGTCCCTGGGTTCAGATCCCGACCCTGTCACTTGCTCTCAGTGACTTTGGGCAAGTTCCCTGACCACCTGGCATGTCAGTGTCCCCATCTTTGCAATGATGATAACAACTGTACCTTCCTCAAGGATGGTTAGGAGGGTAAGATGAGTTCCTGCTTGAAGACCAATGGAGACACAGACCTAGAGAACAGACTTGTGGACATGGCGGTGGGGAGAAGGAGAGGGTGGGACAAATTGAGTGAATAGCATTGAAACATAGACAGTACTGTGTGTAAAATTAGATAACCGGTGGAAATCTGCTATATGATGCCAGAAGCTCAAATCCCACCTAGAAGGGTGGGATGGGGTGGGAGGTGGGTGGGAGCTTCAGGAGGGAGGGGACATATGTTTACCTATGGCTGATTCATGTTGGTGTATGGTAGAAGCCAAACAATATTATAAAGCAGTTATCCTCCAATTAAAAGTAAATACATGTTAAAAAAAAAAAAAACACTAAGAAAAAATGCAACAAAAAGAAAGCCTATGGAAAGGGGTGATGTCCCTTCCCCAAGGTCACACAGCTGGTCAGGAACAGAGCTTGGTTTCAAGCCCAGGCGTTTCTGTATGTGCTGAAGGCTGAAGAAGCAGAGACATTACACCTCCAAGTGCTGGGTGGAAATCTCCAGACATAGTCTTAATGACCTGAAAAAAAAAGCCATGTGAAGAACCTGCTTTCCTGCCTGGCTCGTAGTAGGTGCACATTATAACCCAGGTCAATGAATGCTTCTGAAGGGCCCCAGGCAGTCTTCAGCATCTCCTGTCCCCCGAACGGTGTCGGGAGGTCTGTTCCCGGGTCCTTTTTGGCCAGGGTGTTGGCAGCAGACTCTTCTTTATTCAGACCGTTCTTCTGTCCCAGTGCTTCATGGGGGAGGGTCATTAAGAAAGTTTTTTTTTTTATTTTCCCCAGGAAGAGCTGTGCCTTCTCCAAGTCTCCGGAGTTGAGTGTCCCAGCCCCCAGGCTCTCAAAGGCTGCCCTTGTGGGTTTGAAAACAACCCCAGAGCCCTGCAGGCCGAGAACCTGACCCCCCGAGCCTCCTTTCTGTAGACACTCGGGCCCATTGCTAGTTAGAGTCAGCGCCGGTAAAACCTAAAGAAAATAGTTTGAGGATGTTTTCAAATAGTGTCTGGTGGAACAAAAGAGCCATTCATCCCGTGTAGCTTTTAGTAATGTGCTTCCCATTCTGGGAACTAGATTGTTCAATTAAGCGAGAGGGCGCTGAAGCCGGCTGCATGACTCGAAAGTGTGCAAGCTCCAAAATGTGGCAGAGGGGGCCTGCGCCAGCTCGCTCCTGGCAGGTCTAACCCCTTCTTTGTCCCTGGGTCCCCGCGCTGTTTCCAGTTTTCAGACACTCCGTTCAGAAAAACCACGACATCAGTCAGAGGGCATGTGCGTGTGTGCATGCAACCCTGCTAGATCTGAGTCCTCGGTACCCCAGGCATCTCCCTCTGCCTTGGCCACTTTCTCTTCTGCTCCAGGTTGTCCCTTCCCATTCGCCGGCTGATGGATGTTCCGGAAGCTTTCAGGGCCTTGGGGTGGGGAGATCGCCTGCAGTATGTCAGGTGGTAGTATGCATCCTTGGCTACGAGGCTCTTGGTCTGGAGACAAGGAAGTCGGTGAGCCCCCTCAAGTTCCTGCAGAATTTTGGGGGTGAGCGGGCACAGCAGGGTATTGCTCTGTTCTGGGGAGACAGTGCATCCCTTCAGTAACTTCTCAGAGAACCCCAACTCCCTCTTCAAGTAGTAATAGTGGTAGTGAAAGTCACTCAGTCGTGTCCGACTCTTCGCGACCTCTTGGACTGTAGCCCGTTATTCTCCTCTGTCCATGGAATTCTCCAGGCAAGAATACTGGAATGGGTTGCCATTCCCTTCTCCAGGGGATCTTCCCACATTGCAGGCAGATTCTTTACTGTCTAAGGCATTAGAGAAGCCCCCCTCCCTTTTGTTCTCTCTCTCTCTCTCAAAAAAACCCCCTTGTTGTTTCTAAGTCATTCCTTCATTACCAGGAAATTCTACTTCTGCAGTGATGGCCAAGCCTTGCCCTTCATGAGCAATCCTTGGGAAAATGTAGCAAAACGCAAGCTTCTTCAGAACCATTCCATAAGGATTCAGACTTGATGGGTCCAGGATGGGACCCAGGGATTTTTATGTTTTCGGCAGGCATCCCACAAGGACCATACTCTGGGTCTTGCTGCTTGGTTATAAGAATGTGCTCAGTTGCTCAGTTATATCCGACTTTTTGTGACCCCGTGGACCATAGCCCGCCAGGCTTCTCTGTCCATGGGATTTCCCAGGCAAGAATACTGGAGTGGGTTGCCATTTCCTTCTCCAGAGTGTTGTAAGAATAGATATTCCTAAAAGTTACATTTAATACAGCCCCTCACTTTAAAATGAATTAAAGCCAAAGACTGCTAAGACATGAGAAACAAATAAAGAATCCTTATAACAAAGCAGCTGTCTCCTTTCTTTCTCAACTTGCACTTCTTTTTGCCCAGCTCCTCCTAGTACAGGGCAAGAGCTGCACCATCCATACTTCTTTATCCTCAGTATAAATGTAGTGCCTGGCACCTAGTATGTGCTCAATAAATGTGTATTTAAGTAGATGTTCTCCTTTCTGGCCATCAGTCTAGCGAGAGCTGGCTTCCTTGAGAGTAAATCCCTGACTGCACGCAGCCCAATTTTGTCTGGGGGCCTGCCTGATTCTCCGGCAGGGTTTGGGGCCGGAGGGAGCCTGCAGACCAGCGCTAATTGTTGTCATTGAGTAATTAATGCAGAATCAGGCCCCAAGTGGATTCCCAGGGAGATAGACACTGAGGGAGGCTTTCATGCTTGGTGGGATGGGAGCTGCTTTTCTCAGAGGACGTTCCCAGAGCGCCCAGGTGACTGGCGTGGTCCAGTGGGATGACTTGGCAGCTGGAATGGGGTTCATGGAGCGAGTGTGGAGGGGGCTTGTGTTCCTGCCACGGTCCTGCACAATATGGAGCATGGTGAGTCTGACTCTGGAGAAACACAAGCCCCAGGATGTGCTGTGAGAGACAGGCCTGTGTCAGCTCTGAAGGACGGATGAGTCCCAAGCGAGGCTGTGGCTGGATGCATGCTGTGGCCTGGGCCCCCTGGACATCCCTGCCCCTTGGCCCGCTGTTCAGGACTCCCAGTGATACTTCCTCTGTGTATCTGCCCTGCTTTTCCCTTCTGGTCTCTGGGCCCCCATGTTCCCCAAGTACCCCATGCTCTATTTTCTGGCCATTGCTCGTGCTTGTCCCTGGACCTGAAACTATCTCTACCCACTCCGTCTTCTGGCTAAACTCCGTCAACCTTCAAACTCTAGCTCAAATATCACTTCTTCCACAAAGCTTTCTCTGAGCCCCATGGCAGTCAGGATAGTCTGGGTTGTGCTGCAGTGACAAAGATCTTAGTAGCTTGAAGAAACCGAGTTCTGTTTTTGTGTGTGTGTGTGAATGAATGATTATTTAAATTCTACAGTGCTTTACAACTTTGAAAAGCTTCACACACATGACTTTATATATTCCCGTGTGTGTTAGTCGCTCAGTCGTATCTGACTCTTTTGCAATTCTAGGGACTGTGTATCCCACCAGGCCCCTCCGTCCATGGAGTTTCCCAGGCAAGAATCCTGCAGTGGGTAGCCATGCCCTTCTGCAAGGGATCTTCTCAACCCAGGGATTGAACCTGTGTCTCCTGCATTGCAGGAAGACTCTTTACCATCTGAGCCACCAAGGAAGTCCCGTAATAATTTTTTTTAAAGAAGCTCCTACCCTATATTGTCCCTTCCCACCTTTCCTTCTCCCCACTGGTAACCACTAGTTTGTTCTCTGTATCTGTGAGTCTGCTGCTTTTTGGTTTTATGTACTAGTTGGCTGCATTTTTAGATTCCTCGTACAAGTAACATCATCCAGCATTTGTCTTTCAGCAGAGTTTCCTTCTTGCTCATAGAGCAGTTCTGACCTAGGGTGGCCGGAGGGCTCGTGTATCCTCTCATGAACCAGAGCTTCTAGAGGGCCACCTGGATACATGCTTCTGTTAGGACAGCAACACTCATGTGACACCACAGACACAGGGCAGACCACACCGCCTGGCTCTGAATGCCGCCATCTGAAGGGCCGTGTGTGCCATTGGCCACAGCAAGTCCTCTGGCCAGAGCTGAGCTCAGCAGGGACGTGTCATCACCCCTCACCCCTCAGGGAGGGACCTGGAGTGTTTATGGACGGTCCTGCCATCTCCTGGGACCCCTGAAGTAGGTTCAGTGCTTCCCCTGGACATCCTCCACATAGCTCTTCCTGTGCTGTTCCATACACCATCTCTGAACCCCCATCCGGTCCCATTCGCCCCACAGGGTGAATCCAGGACAGCTGGGGGCTGGGTCTCGTTCCTTTCTGAGACCCCCACACCTGGCCCTGGTATGACTCAGAGAAGATGCTTGGTGAATGGGGGGCGCATGGCTGAGTGACCTGCCCCTGCCCCTCTGCAGCAGTAGCCCCTGCCCACGGTGGGGTCCGTGTGGGCCATCTCCAGCCCCCATGACTCTGGGCCCTCCATTCTGCAGGCGCCGGGTCCTGGCCATCTCGGATGGGATCGAGCACATTGGGGACCTTCGCTGGGAGCTGGCCTTGTGTCTGCTGGCAGCCTGGACCATCTGTTACTTCTGCATCTGGAAGGGGACCAAGTCCACGGGAAAGGTAAGAGATGGATCTTCAGCTCGCTGCAGGAGGGGAGGGGGCGAGTGGTCCTCGTCCAAGCTCACAGGTGACCCGGAGAGCACCAGGGGCATCACGTTACAAAGGCCAGCTCCTGAACTGGGAGCTAGGAGGAGCACTGTGCGGCACTCTGGAGTCCAGAGTTGAAATCCCCCGTCCACCAGCTGTGTGCCACACGCCTCAGGGTTGTCCACTTCCACCTCCTGTGCCTCGGCTTGCTCACCTGTGAAATAGCAAAGCCTCATCCTATTTTCTTCCTGGGTTGAGAGTCCTATACGGGAAGGAGAGTTGAAGTGCTTTAGAAACCAGGGAGTGCTAAACTACGACCATGGAGTATATTGTGATAACGACCTGGGCTCCAGGCGTGTGCTCGGGCAGGTGGCACTGTCTGTCTCCACTGATGGGCCTGGAGATCTCACCCGCCTGCGGTCCGTGAGGGGAAGGCCAGCCGCCTCCATCCTTCTGTGCTGTCTGTACCGCGTGGCCTCCAGTGCCTCGCTGTTGTTCGTTTGTTGTTTATTCGATCAGTTGTGTCTGATTCTTTGTGACTCCATGGGTGTAGCCCACCAGGTTCCTCTGTCTCTGGGATTTCCCAGGCAAGAATACTGGAGTAGGTTACTATTCCCTTCTCCAGGGGATCTTCCTGACCCAGGGATCAAAGCAGCATCTCCTGCATTGCGGGTGGTTTCTTTATGGCTGAGCCACCAGGGACCATAGGAGAAGAAAGATGGGAGCAGACAGCAAGCTCTGAGCTGCCCTGGCCTGAGTCACAGCGGCTCTTCCACTCCCAACCCGCTGGCCAGAGCCTGAGACACGGCCTCACCAGCTGCCAGGGAGGCTTAGACGCGAGGGGAGCAGAGGGATATCTGATGGCTGCAGCCGTCTGTGCCACAAGGGCCACATGCGCAGCTCATGGCCAAGTCCAGCCCACTCGTGTATTTTATTAAAAAAAAAAAAAAGAAGGGGAGAAGAATTAGTTACCAACATATGGAGAACAGGTAATTTCATTTGAAATATGTGAAAAAACCAACAGGATTCTGCTATCCCTTGGAAAGTTGAGAGACAGGGCACCTCTGGGCTTGTGTACCTGCCTGACAGCGTTGGGCTGAGCTGAGCAGCAGCCACCTGCTTCTACGGGGACTCGGTTGGCCACAGTCCACAGTCCTGTGGCTGAGGGTCAATGCCGTGAATAGCGTCAGTTGCTCAGTCGTGTCTGACTCCGTGTGATCCCATAGATTATAGCCCACCAGGCTCTTCTGTCCATGGAATTCTCCAGGCCAGAATACTGGAGTGGGTAGTCATTCCCTTCTCCAGAGGATCTTCCTGACCCAGGGATCGAACCCAGGTCTCCCATACTGCAGACAGATTCTTTACCGTTTGAGCCACTATTAGCTTCCTCATTTGTGGGAAAGAGGAAAATAGGGCTTTTTAAAAATGCCTGTGTCACCCTGACTGTGTCATAGTCCCTGACTGCCGGCTTCTGGTAGGCAGTTACTTGTAAGCTTTACTCTTAAGTTATTGGTAGAGGCCATGCATGGAGACAAAACCTCTGAGGAAGTAAGAACTTAATGACTCTGGGACCTTTTGCAAAAGATGGTCCCCTTGGCTCCCAGGGTGGTAGGTGGGATGAAGAACCAACTGCTAAAATGTGGGAGGGGGGCAGACCTGAGTGAGGGGACTTAGAACAACACAGAAGAGACGTCAGCAAGCCTCATGTTATGAGCTGTAAGGAGGCTGAGGATGTACTAGAAAGTAATCATGAATGTGCCTCAGGGACCAGGAAGTAGGACAGAGACTCTCGTGTCCCTTCAGATGAGATGATTTTGCCAATCTTTGCTTTCTCTGGTTTGTATCTTAAAGACAATAGAATTTTTTTTCTGTTTTTCCAAAATATAAAAATCATTGCATTATCAGTCTACTTTTCAGACTATATACATCCTGCTCCCATGCACCACTCCCCTCCACCCGCCCCCAGCCACTGCCTTTTTTGGCTAAAAAAGAGGAGGCAGATGCAGGGGGTGAGAACCAGGATCTAGAACCAGGGTCCACATCCCAGGTCTGTCTCTCGCTGACTGAGACCTGGGGTGAATCACTTACTTTCTCTGAGCCTGTTCCCTCTTTGGTCAAATAGGGATTGATAAGTGAGCTTGTCTGCCGGGGTGGTTGCAAGACTGAAATGCACAGCTGCATGTTTTAACACTTAGCAGAATGGAGAACTGATCGTAAGTGTGAGAAGCAGATGGTGATTTTTAAAAATCTTGTCAAACTTATTCATCCAAGAAGTAGTTTCTGCGTATCTGCTGGATACCTGGCGTTATTCAGTGGGCCTCTAAGACGAATGAAACACGGCCTCTGCCCTCCGCAGATGGTCTGTGTGGCAGCGCTCTGTGAACCGTCTGAAACAGGGAGGAGCGCCGTCATGCTTGGTGCTC
Source organism: Cervus canadensis (assembly GCF_019320065.1). Classification (NCBI taxonomy): domain Eukaryota; kingdom Metazoa; phylum Chordata; class Mammalia; order Artiodactyla; family Cervidae; genus Cervus; species Cervus canadensis. The sequence goes on along the minus strand of NC_057407.1, from coordinate 5,714,875 downwards.
TGGTTGCTTCTACTACGATGACCAGCTTTCCGGGTGTTCACGCGGGGCCGGTGGGGCCTGGCTGGGGGGTGGGTGTTCAAGGCTGTGGGGAGGACAGTGCAGTTGAGGTTTTGGTGGGTGCACGTGTGCGGGCTGTCCACGTGAATGTGTGGCCTTGGGCTCGTGGGCCATGGCAGGAGGAAGTGCAGTCCCAAGGCAGGACCGCTTGCCACTGGCGGGCCCATCAAGCCTGTGTGTCAAAGGGTCCTAAGGCAGGGACCCAGTATCAAGGAAGGACCAGCAGGCTCCATGCTGAGAGATTTCAGAAGAGGTTTGGGGGGGAGGCAGGATGATGGTTCCTGAGTGCTTCACAAGCACATTCCATTCAGACCTTGAAATAACTGCATGAGACACAGGGGCCGGCATTATCTCCATTGTACAGGTGAGGAAGCTGAGGCTTTGTGGGGTTACATGACCCCACAAGGACACTCAAGAACACTCAGGTGGGGAGGCGGAGGGCTGAAGTGAACCCTACGCCTTGGTGACTGCATAGCCCAGGCCTCTGGGTGAGTGCACCATCAATCCTGTCCTGTGACTTGAGGACAGTGACAGTTTCCTTACAGGTGGCTTATGAAGAGGCTGTTAAGAGCACGTAGGAGGTGCTCCGTGATTGTTGGATGCAGCTAAAGGGTCCTATTAAGGGAAATGCTGAAGTCACAAGAGCAACTAAGTCCTTTCCTTAAGACTGGGTTTCATGGGCTCTTCTCCATGTTCCATGTCCAAGACCAGGGTGAGTGTCCAGGATGAGCAGTGGTTTTCAGGACCTGCAAGGCTCCTTGGAGACTATCTGGTCCATCCACAGCCATATTTTATGGATGAGGAAACTGAGGTTCAGAGAGTAGAAGGGACTTGTTCACAGTCACATGGTGAGTAAATGTCAGGTGGGGACCTGCTCTGGTGGCCCAGCTCCCTTGTTGTTCAGTCGCTCAGTCGTGTCCGACTCTTTGTGACCCCATGGACTGCAGCACGCCAGGCTTCCTTGTCCATCACCATCTCCCAGAGCTTGCTCAAACTCATGTCCATCGAGTATGTGATGCCATCCAACCATCTCATCCTCTGTCACCCACTTCTCCTTCTGCCCTTAATCTTTCCTTCCCAGCATGAGGGACTTCCCTGGCTGCTTATAAATGACAAGGTTCTGGAGGTCACATCTGACAGTTCAAGGAGACTAGGAGACCCCAGATCAGCATGTAGGCTCTAGGGCCTGATGCTTTTATTTATTTTTTTACTGTTTATTATTCACCTTACCTTGGACATGAGCCCAGCGTCCAAAGGCTTTTCTGATTTTATATAAAAACAGTTAAAAATAAACACAGCTCATCTGAGTCTTCCTGAGTGGGCAGAGGTCACCCCTGCCACCTGCCTGCACGACTCTGGCCAGAGTCGCCCTCAGGGGTCAGTTCAAGGAAGCGGGAGGGACTCCCATCTTCCTGCTGTTGTCCAGGAGCTGGCATTTCCTCTTCACCCCAAGTTCCAGCCTGCTATCCATACCTGGGACTCAGGAGAAATTTCTGAAATTTCATCAAGTTGAGGAAAAGTTCCTGGCTCCATCCCGTCTCCAAGGCAAGAACTGTAACCCTGACTTTAACTCAGTTGAGAGCACAACCCTTGCTCAGGAGTGGGTGCACACACTGTAGGCTCAGCCTCTTGGCAGGTGCTTCTGTAAGTATGGATTTGGGATCAGGGCTTCCCTAGTGGCTCAGATGGCAAAGAATCCACCTGCAATGCAGGAGACCCAGGTTCAACCTCTGGGTCGGGAAGATCCTCTGGCAGAGGGCATGGCAACCCTCTCCAGTATTCTTCCCTGGAGAACCCCATGCACAGAGGAGCCTGGTGGGCCACAGTCCATGGGATCACAAAGAGTCAGACACAGCTGATAGACTAACACTTTGTCTTTTCACTTCACAAATAAGTAGGTCCCAGATGAGGCTGTGGCAGGGCCACAGGTGGGGGTGACAGTGCTCTCCGTTGGTTTGCGGGGTGGTATGTGGGCCCCGAGGCTGTGTCGGCATCGGTGTCCCCCACCCCACAAAGGAGAATCGCTGCACGTGACCTTCAGCTCCATTTCCTCCCATGCCTTCCTCAGTGCTTTCCATCCTTCTGATGTTACAGACCCACATTCAAGGTCTCCCAGGGTCTGAGTGAGCAACCTGCACACTCAGAAGAGGCTGCTCTGGCTGGAGAGATGGTCTCTGGGTTCCAGCTTCAGTGCAGAGCAAGTGGTACATGACTGCTGCTTAGTAGACTTTGTGGAAAGGGTGAGCCCCGCCTGTGCGGGGGCTCCCTGGGAGGTGCCAGGATGCACCCGGGAGGATGGTGGACAGTGTTGCCCCCGCAGAGTGTGCAGTCCACACTGGGTGCGGGGGACACCGACAGATGAGCAATTATGATTCTGTGTAGTAGTGCTCACGTTAAGCAGTAGAACTAGAGAATCAGGTCCTGTGAACAAGGGGATTCTAATGGCAGAGACCCAGCTCTGGAATGTGAGAATACAGCTTGTCTGAGCTGGGAGGGTTTAAGTCCAAACCCTACTGTACAAGTAAGGAGGTGGAGGCCCAGAGAGGTCGTCAAATTTGCCTGAGGCCACCCCTGCTTGGAAGGAGCTGAGCTGGAATTCAGTTCTGGGTCTCTCTGCTTTCCCTAAGCCTGGTCCTCATCTGTTCTGATACCTCCAGCTGGGAGCTCATGTCCAGCTTCAAAGACAACATGTAGGTCTGATTTCTGAGCATGTGGCAAGGGCTTAGTAAGCCATTTATTTTCTTGCCCTGGTTTTAGTTCCACACAGTTATTCATCCCCTCTCTCTGGATGGCATTGAAAATTCCCAGAAGTCTGGATTAATGAAATAAATAAGAACATTTCTCAATTGTATATTAAATCCTGAGTAAATATAGGATTCTGAAACACTTGGTTTCTTTAGGAAGAAACTTCCAAGCTGTTAATAAGTTGTCATCTTCTGGATGATAAACATTTTCAGTCAGGATAATTGAAATCAAGTGGCTAAGACATGGAGACATCTTTGTGATTTTCCTGTGTTCTTGGTTTTTTGTTTTGCTTTTGGAGATTTTCTTCTTTTAGAGCAGTTTTAGGTTCACAGCAGAGTGAAGCAGAAAGTACAGGGATTTCTCATCTACTCCCTGCCCCTACACTGTGTTACCTCCCCCATTATCAACAACCCCCACCAGAGTGGTACATTGGTTAAAACTGATGAGCCTACATAGACACATCATATTCTCCCAAAGTCTATAATTTATATTAGGGCTCACTTTTGGTGTTGCATATTCTGTGAATTTGGGCAGATGTGTGATCCTGGTGGGCTACAGTCCATGGGGGTCATGAAATGTTGCACACGACTGAGCAGCTAAGCACACACATAATGTTTAATGCCTGAATCCCTCATGGGTCAGACAGTAAAGAATCTGCCTGCAGTGCAGGAGACCCTGGTTTGATCCCTGGGTGGGGAAGATCCCCTGGATAAGGGAATGGTAACCAACTCCAGTATTCTTGTCTGGAGAATTCCATGGACAGAGGAACCTAGCAGGATACAGTCCATGGGATTGCAAAGAGTTATACACGACTGAGTGACTAATACTTTCACTTTCATAATGTATAATGACATGGATCCAATATTAAAGTCTCATATAAAGTAGTTCTACCACCCTAAGAATCTGTGCACTTCTGTTCATCTCCCCCCACTTTCCCCAACCCTTGCAACCGTCAAAACAGAATCTTTTTGCTGTCTGCATACTTCTGACTTTTCCAGAATGCCGTGTCATTGGAATGATATTGTTTGTAGCTTTTTTAAGCTACTTCTTTCACTTAGTGAGGTGCATTTAAGTCTCCTCCATGTCTTTTTATGTCTTGATAGCTCATGTCTTTTTATCACTGACTAATAATATTCCATTGGCTGGATGTGTACCACATTCACCTGTGGATGGACGTCTTGAGTACTTCCAAGTTTGACAACTAGGAATAAAGCTGCTATGAACATTCGTGTATAAGCATTTGTATAGGCATTAAGTTTTCAACTCTTTGTTTAAATACCAAGGAGCTTGACTGCTGGTTCTTATGGCAAGAGTATGTTTAGCTTTATATGAAACTACTGGACTATCTTCCACAGCAGCTGTGCCATCTTACGTTCCCACCTTCAGTGTAAGAGAGTCGCTGTTGCTCTGCATTCTTGCCAGCGTTTGGTATCATCAGTGTTTTGGATTTGAGCTGTCCTATATCCTGATTGGTATGTGGGGCCTCCCTGGTGGCTCAGTGGTAAAGAATCCACCTGCAAAGCAGGACACTTGGTTTTGATCCCTGGTTCAGGAAGATTGCCTGGAAAAGGAAAAGGCAACCCACTCCAGTATTCTTGCCTGGGAAATCCCATAGACAGGAGCCTGGTGGGCTACAGTCCATGGGGTCGCAAAGAGTGGGACACGACTCAGCAACTAAACAACAATAGATATGTAGTGGTATCTCCTGATTATAATTACTTGCATTTCCCTATCACAGGTAATGTGGAGCATCTTTCCATATGCTTATTTACTATCTGTATATCTCTTTGGTGAGGTGTCCGTTGAAGTTTTTGACCCATTTTGTAATTGGTTGTTTGTTTTCTTATTGTCGAGCTTTAAGAGCTCTTTGTGTGTTTTGGATAACAGCAGTTTATCAGATATGTCTTTTGCAAATATTTTCTCCTTGTCTGTGGCTTGCTTTCACATACTTTTGAAATTGTCTTTTGCGGCACAGAAATTTTTAATTTAATGGAGTCCAGCCTGTCAACTAGCTCCTTCCCAGATTGTGCTTTGGGTGTTATATTTTATCTAAAAAGTCTTTGCCATATGCAAAGTCTAGGTTTTCCCTAGATGACTTTGTTATAGTTGTGCATTTTGCATTTAGATCTATGACTCATTTTGAGTAAATTTTTGTAAGGGATGTAAGGTATGTGTCTTGATTCATTTCTGCATATGAATGAACATTTGTTGAAAAGTCTTTGCTTTTTACTCGTTTTTTGTCAACCAGATTCATCTTGCCCATCCCTGCCACCAGGTCCTCTCTATGGTCTCATAGGCCTGAAACCGCTAACTCATTTGGACAACTTCTCCTGTAACATCTCATCTAATCATTAACCAGGTCTACCTTATAATCACCCTGGAAAACAACCTGTATTCTCCATTTTTATTGTCCATCCATCCACTCACCCACCCACCTAGACATTTAACAATAGCTCCCCAGGTCTTCCAGAGAGAAAATTGTGCTTAGAATTTCCCATTTGCACAAACATATTGAAAGTGAAAGTCACTCAGTCTTGTCCGACTCTTTGCAACCCTGTGGGCTGTACAGTCCATGGAATTCTCCAGGCCAGAATACTGGAATGGGTAGCCTTTCCCTTCTCCAGGGGATCTTCCCAACCCAGGGATCGAACCCAGGTCTCCCGCATTGCAGGAGGATTCTTTACCAACTGAGCTATCAGGGAAGCCCATTGCCGACATGCAAAATGACACAACCGAAATCCTTTATGCTCTACAAAACAATAATTTAAAATAAATTCCAGGTGTTCTTGTCTTTATTCTGTGTTGTCATACTACATCATGGAAACGTTAGAATAGGGTGATCCTAGTACCTGCTCTGCATGCTTCTTGAAAACTGAAAAGACTCGTCTTTACTATGTGTCCTTCTCTTGTGGCTTTGCTAGGCCTTAGCCTGACCCACGGATCAGTCAGCATTGGTCTTTCACGGAATCTGACCCATGACCTGCTTTTGTAAATAAGGTTTTGTTGGAGCACAGCCATATCCATCTTTCTGCGTTGCCGTAAACTTCTTTTGTGCTGGTACAATGGCAGAGCTGAGTAATTGCAACAGAGTATGTGGACCCACAAAGGCTAAAATATGCACTATCTGGCCCTTCACAGAAAAAGTTCTTGGATTTCTAATCTGTTAAACTAATTCATGAAAACTGTCACGCAAAAAGAAACTAACATCAAAATTGTTGTCACCCAAAGCATGGACCATTTGAGATATTGAAAAGCTACAGTGATGATTTGGGATGAAGAGCTTTTCCGAAGGATCCTTAAAAATCTCACCCCAGCCTTTCCAGCTCCCAAATATGCTGAGTTTTTGTATTCAAATGCTCACTTGCAGTGAGTATTACTCACTGATCATTTTATTAATCCACCAAGTGCCTTATTGCTCACCTAAGTGCCAGGTACGAGACTGGGGGGCTCTTTTTACGGGTGAATGAGTCAGACTGTGAAGCTGATTGTCAGATGAAGAATGAGCAGTTACAGGAATATTGTGAGTAGAGAATGGGGGCTTGAGGGGGAAGAATGAAGGCAGGAGATCTCCTTAGGGTGAGGAATGTAAAGGAAAGCATTACTGAGTGAGACCCCCCATCTGTGATGGGAAAGATGGGAAGGGAGTATTCAGGTGAGCAGCACAGATGAAATTCTCAAGTGGGGGTAGGACATGGTGAATTGGAGAGGTGACACAAAACTGGGGCCAGATGGAGTGGATGGTGGCATGTGATGGGGCAGGGCTCAGACCTTGCAGCTGTGCTGAGCGGTCGGGGATTTTATTCTACGGGCAGTGGAGAACCACAGGAAGATCTTAAGCAAGGGTGACATGATCTGACTTTCATCCTTAAAAACTGGCTCTGGCTGCTCATTGTGAATGGGTGGCGGGCGGGCGGGGCACGGAATGGAGAGGTTAGGGAACCCAGTTAGTGGGTGACCAGGGTGGAGGTGCAGTGCATGAAGAGAGGTGGTCCAATCAGAGACACCTTCCGGTGTGGCATCCTCGTTCTGCAGAACCTGATGGTGCACCAGAGTTTGAGACCTTTCTCTTTTTTGACCTTTTTAAAAAAATGTATCTGTTTATGGCTGCGCTGGGTCTTCGTTGCTGCTCGTGGGCTTTCTTTCGCTGCAGGGAGCGTGAGCTACACTCCAGTTGCAGGGCGCAGGCTCCTCACTGTGGTGGCTTCTCTCGCAGTGGAGCCCAGGCTCTAGAGCACATGGGCTTTAGTAGTTGCTGCACGCGGACTCGGTGGTTGTGGCTTATGGGCTTCGTTGTCCCCCAGCATGTGGGATCTTCCTGGACCAGGGATCGAACTGGCGGCCCCTGCATGGCAAGGTGGATTCTTAACCACTGGGCCACCAGGGCAGCCCTCTTTTTTGGCTTTTGAATGGGGTGACTGGCCCAGCTCTTGCCTGGATGCTTTGCCCTCTGCAGGCAGCCCTCCCTGCCCACCAGATAGTCAGGTGCCCCCTCCTGCTGCCCCCACACCCTCCCCCCCCCAGGATGGCTCCTGTTCTCTGCTCTGTCTTCCTGAGTGTTCCTCCTTCTGTCCTCCTCTCGAGGATGATTTATGGATTTTTCCCCCTCGTTTCCTGGTCTCCAGGAGCAGTGGTTGGGAGGGGAGGGTGCAGCAAAAACAATTCTGGCCCCCTCCCCCCTCCTCCTGCTGCCACTTTAAAGGAAGCTGCAGGATTAGCTGGGATTTTAAGAAGAATCCTGCCTTTTCACTGCTTTAGGCCACTGTTTTTATTCTTTTCAGAGCTCCAGGACACCAAGGCAGGAAAAAAGAAAACACACACACAGACAGACACACTCACACAGAAACAGCTGCAAATAGCCTTGAATTGATTTTTTTTTTTTTTCCTTTTTCTTCCTTCATTCACCAACAAGTAGAGGAGTTGGAGGTGGTACAAGGACTCTTTTTTTTTTCCTTTTATTAAAGTGTAGTTGACTTACAATATTAGTTTCAAGTGTACAACACAGTGGTTCAGTAATTTTATAGATTAAACTCCAGATGAAGTTATTTTGAAACATTGGCTCCGTTTCCTATGCTATACTTACATCCTTGTAACTTATTTGTTTTATACCTAGTAGTGTGTACCTCTTAGTTCCCTTCATCTGTTTTCCTATTAGTAATCTCTAGTTTGTTTTCTGTATCTGTGAGTCTGTTTCTGTTTTTACATCTGTACAAAGACTCTTTTTTTTTTAAATTTCATTTGTTTGTTTATTTTTGGCTGTGCTGGGTCTTGGTTGCTGTGTGTGGGCTTTCTCTAGCTGCAGTGAGCGAGTCTACTCTTTCATTGGGTCACGCCAACTTCTCATTGTAGTGGCTCCTCGTGCTGCACACAGAGGCTTGGTGGGCTACAGCCCATGGGCTTGCAAAGAGTCAGACATGACTTAGCAACTAAACAACAAGAAAAATTCTTGTTGCAGCGCCTGGGATCTAGGGTGTCCAGGCCTCAGTAGTCGCGTGCATTGGCTCAGTAGTTGTGGCACAGGGGCTTAGTTGCTCCACAGCTTGTGGGGTCTTCCCAGACCAGGGATCAAACCCTTGTCCCCTGTGTTTCAAGGTGGACTCGACCACTGGACCACCAGGGAAGCCCTATACAACGACTCTTAAACAGCCTGCCTCCTCTGTATGATGCTAATGGTAAAGAAGATGCTTAAGTGGCACCTTGATCCAGGCCTTGTTGTAAGGCCCTTGCTACATTAACCCACTGAGCATTCCTTGGTGACTCAGATGGTAAAGAATCTGCCTGCAATGTGGGAGACCTGGGTTTGGTCCCTGGAGAAGGAAATGGCAACCCACTCCAGTATTCTTGACTGGAGAATTCCATGGACAGAGGAGCCTGGAGGGCTACAGTCCATGCAGTCGCAAAGAGTCAGACACAACTGAGTGACCGACATACACACAGATGAGAAAAGTGCGGTTGTTATCCCCATTTTGCAGATGAGAAGACAGAGGCTCACAGGGCTTATGCTGCTTGTGCTAAGATCCTGGGAGAACGGATGCCTCCAGGATTGGGGAGGAGCAGGGTGGGGCCCCTTGGCAGGTGAGGGTGCCTGCTCCAGCCAGCTTACCCCTGACCTGCCAGATGGAGATGCAGGCTGGGGGGCGGGTATCAATAGCTCCTCCTCGAATGTGTGCCTTTCCCCACTCCCTCCACCCCACTACCACCAAGGCAGGCGGGAGCTGCCAGCAGCGGAGCCATCAGGAGACCCACACAGAAAATTTATTCTTCAGGAGCACCCTGTAAAGTGGCTAATGGATTCAATGAGGCATAAAGCAGCAGCAAAGGGGGCAGGGGGAGTGAAAGGGAAAGATGTGTGAAAGGGAAGAGAACAGACCCAGGAAAGGAACTGGGCAGCGCTGTCTCTGGGCCCTCAAGTGGCCTTTGTTGCAACCCGAAGCAAGCGGGGACGGCATTGGTGGTGGGGCTCTCCCAGCGCCCGGCTGCTGTCTGCATTCAGAGAGGAAACTAGAGCGTTCATGAGATGCATGCAGAGAGCCCCGCGGGGAGATCTCCTGCCCTCCAGCCCCGGGGCCCGAGGACACCCGAAGCCACTGCCGAGGGTCCTTTGTGCGGAGTTGGGAGCTCTCACACCACTGGTCCAGGGAGAGCCGTCGATTGTCACATGAAGTCAAAAGAGTTTAGCGTCTTGATTCAGCCCTTTCTTTGGCCTTGAATGACAGCGCTTCACCTTTAGCGGGAACCCTGGCAGCGAGGAGGGTTGGAAAGGAGGGAAGCTTTGCGACTGGGTAATACCGTCTTTATTGAAGCACAAAGGCCCCCCGAAAGTCCGAGTGGTTGCTGGTGGGAGGGGTCCTACAGGGCTGGCTGCCTTCTGAGAAAGCCCTCAGCACACAGAGGGGGGCCCAAGGGGACTGGGTGCCATTAACCCTTCCAGAGCACCCCCAGGAGCCCGGCCCCACCAGAGCCCATCCATGCGCACCCATGTTGCTGGGAAATGAGCTGCCCTCCTGAGTGGCGTCGTCGAGGAGTCCAGGCAGCTTTGAGCTCCACGTGAGACCAGGCGTGATGCCATAGATTCAACCAGAAACGGGCAGAGGTATTTGTGGTGTGCCGCTTCAATCTTAGTGCCAGGCTGAGCACTGCAGGGGAAGTTTAAAAAAATTGCTAGCTGGGACTTCCCTGGTGGTCCAGTGGTTAAGACTCTGCTTCTAGTGCTGGGGATGCAGGTTTGATCCCTGCTTGGGGACCTAAGATCCCACATGCCACTTGGCATAGCCAAAAAAAAAAAAAAGAGAGAGATAAATAAATAAAAATAAAAGACTTACTCACTGTGTACCCTGCCTTCAAGAATCGGGCAAAGAAGCCAAAGACAGAGCTGGCAATGGAGAACGGAACGAGCCGACGTTTGGTGTCAGGAGTCCTGCCCCACGACGGGCCAGCAGCGTGGGTCAGTGCAGGCCACCACCAACCTCGCTGGCTGTTCACGTCACTCCATTTCTCTCAGCCTCAGTTTCCCCTTCTTTCAAGGGTAGTGTAACAGTTGTGGTGACAGGTGGGGGGTACTGTGTCGGTGTCCCTAGAACCTTTGAACCACAGCCTGCCTGGGAGGTGCAGAACATGGGGTCAGCGTGTCCAGGAGGCTCCGGGCAGGTGACATGTGGGCTGGCTCTGACAGGTGTGGCAGGAAAAGTGATGGGCAAAGACCCAAAGCGGCACTGGGGGAGCAGACAGGGAAGGCACGGGCCTGCGCAGAGTGCAGGCTGGGCAGTGAAGCTGAGACCGGCCTGTTGCGGCGGCAGCAGTCACTTCAGTGTTCTTGTCTCCCTCCAGGGGGCCTGCCGGTCCCCCTGCTCTGCACCCCTGTGGCCACCTCTGTCGGTCAGCCTTCATCCCGAGCAGCAGAACCAGAAGGAGAGTCTGTACGAAGAGTTGGTGTGTTGTGAGGGTGGGCTGGGCAAGGCTAGCATGCAGAGGGCGGGCTGCAGCTCTCTGTGACCACAGATGAACAGTGACCACAGGTGACCCATCCTCATTAGAGAAACCTCGGTTCTGCTATTAAGGCCTTTCCGTCAATTGCATCAGCCTACCCAGATCATGTAGAACAATCTCTCTTACTTAAAGTCAACTGATTTTGAACTTTATAAGACACCTTCAGAAAACTAAGATCTTGGCATTCAGTCCCATAACTTCATGGCAAATAGGTTGGGAAACAGTGGAAGCTGTGACAGATTTTATTTTCTTGGGCTCCAGAATCACTGCCAATGGTTACTGCAGCCATGAAATTAAAAGACGCTTGCTCCTTGGAAGGAAAGCTATGACAAACCTAGACCGCATATTAAAAAGCAGAGAAATCACTTTGCCGATCAGGGTCCGTATAGTCAAAGCTGTGGCTTTTCCACGAGTCATGTACAGGTGTGAGAGCTGGACCATAAGGAAGGCTGAGCACTGAAGAATTGATGCTTTCCAATTAATACTCCTGAGAGTCCTTTGGACTGCAAGGAGATCAAACCAGTCAATCCTAAAGGAAATCAGTCCTGAATATTCATTGGAAGGACTGATGCTAATGATGACACTCCAATACTTTGGCCACCTGATGTGAAGAGGCAACTCATTGGAAAAGACCCTGATGCTGGGAAAGATTAAAGGCAGGAGGAGAAGGGGCGGACAGAGGATGAGATGGTAGGATGGCATCACCGACTCAATGGAAATGAGTTTGAGCAGACTCTGGGAAGGACAGGGAAGCCTGGCATGTTGCAGTCCATGGGGTCACAAAGCGTTGCGTACGACTGAGCAACTGAACAACAACAAGCTCTTCCTTCCCTACCACCCTGCTTTCTCCTCCTCCCCCTCCAGGAAGCCTTCTGGGGCCCCCACCCCCATCCTTCTCAACCTCCTCTTCCCTCCGCTGATGGCTCTCGCCCACAGCAGCTTCCCGCTGTCCTGTGTTTGCCTCTTATTGTCTCGTGACTGCTGGGCTTGTGGGTCCAGAGACGTTTCTTACCTCGTCCGGCAAATATTTGTGAAACATTCCCGTGTACCATGTCCTGTGCCCAGGACCACAGGTATCAACTCTAAACAAGTTCAGAGGCTGGGCGTGTAGGCAGAGAAGTAAACAGACAGTTACAAAATGTCCCGGTGCTGGGGATGAATGCAGCCCCAGGAGGCAGTGGGATCCAAGCTCGCTGGGGAGGTGCAGATGGTTATTAATTATCCAAAGGCAGAGGAGAAAGGAGATTCTAGGTCAGAGGGCCCAGGTACAAAGGCCAAAAAGCTAGTTTACATCGTTTCCCCCTCCCTATTTTCTTCTTTCCCTCCTCCTTCCTCCTTGTATCTGTTGACAGAGCATCCATCGTACGATGGGCTGTTTAGTGGCTCAGTTGTGTCCGACTCTTTGCAACCCCATGGACGTGGGATTTCCCAGGCAAGAATACCGGAGTGGGTTTTGCCATTTCCTTCTTGAGGGGATCTTCCCAACCCAGGGATTAAACTCAGTTCCCATGCGCTGGCAGGCAGATTCGTTACCACTGAGCCACCTGGGAAGCCCTGCATGACCAGGGCCCTTGTGCATTTTTCTGTGTCCAGGGTAACCCACATGGTAGATACTGGGAACCATCGCTTGTTAATTCAGTCAGTAAAATGTGTGTTTGCTCGTCACATGGTAGGACCTGTTTGATTGAGGTGAAAGTTCTGAAGCCTTTCCTGGCAGTCACACAGCCAAGCTCTCTCCCCTGACCTCCCCTGCAGGTCAGGAAACAGTAGAAGGAAAACCTGTCTTGGGGGAGAGGGGTAGAAAATGAAGCAGGGTGAATGGCATTGTGCACGGTCCGTGTGCAGCTGGAGGTGCGAGATCCTCTCTGGGGACGAGGATCAGCTGGAGGGCGATTGCAGATGGTGATGGGGGGGTGCAGGGAGATGGGCAGGGGGCCACAGAAGCTGAAGAATCACGTGGCTCAGGTTCTAAATGTGGATCCTCCCCCCAGCTAAGGAAATGACGTTGGCTTTACAGAGCGCCAACCGTGTGCCTGACATTGGGCTCAGCACTTCTGTTCATTGTCTAATTTAACCCCCCACAGATGGACAGGGGAGTATCAGCAAGTCCACTTTAAAAGTGAAGTCCTGGAGGGCTAAGTGATGTGCTCGGATAGGTCACGTGGCTAGCGGAGACACGATTTGATACTACACTTGATCTTAGCCAAAAGGCCAAGAAGCGATGGGAGACAAGATTTGAACCCAGGTCTACAAAGGGTCGCAAAGAGTCAGACACACCTGAGCGATGGAGCACGCACGCTGCCTAGGTGGCTCCCCAGCCAGGGTTCTCCCCACCAGTGAACGCAGAGCCTTCAGTAAGTGAGCCTCCACCCGACGCCAGCCTGAGTGCGCGCCACTCACCCAGCACTGTTGGTGGGAGACGGGGAGGCGGGTCGGGGAGGGCAGAGCCAGGCGGAGAGCGTGTGCGGCACAGCCCTGCCTCCAGCGTGACCCCGGGCGTGCGCCTTTCTCTGCCTTGGAGCTGCTTCCTCGGCCTTCACTGCAGGGTCCTCGGTGCACACATCTCATTGGGTTGCTCTAGACCTTGAGTGAGGCGATGCCTGTGAATTACCTGCCTGTCACACAGTAAACACATGAATTGCAGTTGTTTTTCTTTTATGACTTACAAGTTCTATAAACCCATTCTCCAGCTTCAAAGAGGTTTCAGTCTAGTGGGGCAGTAAGACTGGATTCATTCACTTGAAGATAATAACAGGATTTTGTAGTATAGGTCACGGGGGCCCCAACCTCTAGGCCATGGAATGGTACCTTCTGTCAGATCAGCGGCAAAATTAGAAGTAAAGTGCACAATAAATGTAATATGCTTGAATCATCCTGAAACCATTCCCCATCCCCACCCTGGTCCATGGAAAAACTGTCCTCCATGAAACCAGTCCCTGGTACCAGAAAAGTTGGGGACCACTGGATAGATGATGGCCCAGTCATTGCTGGGATGGAGTTTGAATAAGGAAGTTGCTGTAGACCACAGCATTCTGGAAAGGCCTCCTGGGAGGAGATGTGAGCATCATGTTGGAAGACAGCCATGTGGAGGGCAGGGCTGTGCCTTCCAGGGGTAAGGAGAAGGGGCGTCAGGGGTGGCCGTGGAGGCTGGGAGGTGATGGGCTGGGCCAGGCTCCAGGGTTGGGCTAGACTAGGTCCCGTGGGCAGTGGGGAGCCATTGAGAGTCTTGTGCATACTTGTGTGCACTCAGTCACTCAGTCGTGTCTGAGTCTTTGCAACCCTATGGACTGTGTAGCCCACCAGGCTCCTCTGTCCATGAGATTCTGTCCAGTATTCTCTAGGCAAGAATACCGGAGTCGGTAGCCATTTCCCTCCTCTAGGGGATCTTCCCACCCCTGGAATCAAACCCATGTTTCCCACATCTCCTGCACTGCAGGCAGAGTCTTTACTGCTGAACCACTGGGGAAGAAGCCCTTGAGAGTTCTTGGGCAGGGGTGTGTTGGAGAGTAGAGGGGTCCTGATAGGCATTACATTGCTGTCTGTGCTGGGCAGCCTCTCTCTTCCTTCCTGATCGACAGCAACTCTCCCCACAATGGACAATAAACAAGACCCCCCAGCCCACCTGGTGAGGACATAGCAGCAGATGGTGACTCACGCTGCAGAAGCCAGACACGACCACGGTCCTGAGTCACAACCATGGTGTGTCACAGTTTGACTGGCGCAGTAGTCTGGTGGTTATCGTTCCAACTTTAGTATATGTGCTGCCGAAGCGAGCACTCTGGTGGTTGTCACATCGACACCAGGAAGCCGGTGCTGACTCCATGCCCACCCTGGCACCACAGCCTTTGTGAGCCCTGTTGATAGACCCAGTACTCTTGTTGATGATGAGGTTTGTAATACTGCCCCCTTACCACCTAGAAGTGCAGGTCATCAATAATCGACCAGCCCAGGTAAGTCCAAGAAAATCTATAGAATACCCCTACTATATTTTAAAGAACAAGCAGAAAGGAAGCAACATATACTAAAACAGCTTGTATTTCAACATGTAAACGCTCAGGTACAAACATGCCAGACTAGACAGGGGTGGGCACCACGCCGGTGTGATTGCATTCGACTATGAGATGGGAGAGCCGAGGTTCCACAGAGTGTTGTCGGTTCTTTTCCTCTGCAGTTCACATCTTGAAATAAGAACCGAGCACTGCATTATGATAGAATCACGGTGAATGCCACGGCCACAAGCGTGGACTGATAGGAAGAGGCGGCGCTGGCCACTTGGGTTCCACCAGTGGCGTTGCCAGCAGTGACATGATTTTCTGAAATGATGGATAACATTTGGTAAAGCACCGAATTAAAGACAGCACAGTCCACTTTCCATTCATATGGTAAATCACATTTCTGGAACATACAGTTTCTATTAAAATGAGGTGAAATATACTTTGAGGTTATATATAAAACAGAGTTAGATTCTAGGCTTAATAATTATAAGCAGGACTTCCCTGGCGGGCCAGTGGTTAAGACTCCAAGTTTCCAATGCAGAGGGGTGCAGGTTTGACCCTAGTCGGGGACTAAGATCCCAATACATGCTGTGTGGCATGGCCAAAAAATTATTATAAGCCACACACATGAGTATCTAGTGGCATATTTGGAAATCCTGAGAAATAGGGCAGTACTGTTGTGGGCGACTGTGCCCATGCATGTAGGATTGCCAGCTTTCCTTGGTCATTAAATGCTGAGCCTCAGTCTCTATGGTCACCTGAAGTAGCCCTTGGGCTTCCCCAATTGCTTGGCAGATAAAGAATCCACCTCCAATGCAGGAGATGCAAGAGATGCAGGTTCGATCCCTGGGTGGGAAAGATCCCCTGGGCATGGCAACCCACTCCGCGTTCTTGCCTGGAGAATTGCATGGACAGAGGAGCCTGGCGGGCTACTCTCCATGGGGTCACCAGGAGTCGGACACGACTGAAGCGACTGAGCTTGCATGCAGAGCAGCTTCAAGTGTCTCCTGGTGGCCCTTTAGAGGACGGACTGCTTTTGCAGCAACTGCCAACTTGTATTAAATTCTTTAAGCTTCACAACCATCCTATGAAGTCGATGTTTTCATTCCCATTTCCTGGATGTGCACACTGAGGCTTGAAGAAGTGCCGTAACCCGCTTAAGACCCCAGAGCTGGGACCAGAACCATCTCTGTTTCTCTGTCTCACCAGAGCATTTATTACTGAGTTCGTGTTTTGTGGACCTGTGTGCCCTAGGATTACTTCAACATGCATTAATTAAACACCTACTGGATTACAGGCACCCTGGTGAGTCCTGGAGACAGAGAGGCAAATATCTAAGATGTGGTCCCTGTGGAGCACGTGGGCTGGTACAGAGTGTGGACGGGATGAGGGTTGTGGCTCAGGAGAGGAACAGAAAGCGGTTCAGAGTGGCCAGTGCACAGGCCTTGAAAGGGGACAGAGAGAGACAGGCTGGAGTGGCAGGGGTGAGGGGTGGGGTGGCTTGGGAAGGGCTTGTAGGCAAGCCTCATAATAAGATGCGAGCAGTGGAATGCCACAAAGGGCTTAACCTAGGGGGGGTGTCATGGCCAGGCTTTCTTTACAGAAAGGCCACTGTGGTTGCAGCATGGGGAGTGGGTGCACAGGGGCCAAGGTTGGATTCCACATGGTGGTCATTCGGGAGGAGGTGGTGGCAGCTTTGAGGAGAGAAGAGGGTGGTTTGGGAAATATGCAAGCGTGAGAATCCATCCATCCATTCCCGGTGCCTGAACGAAGAGGGTGTCGGGGGCTGGAGAGGCCCAGGCTGCTTCCTGGCTTGAGTGGCCGTGCTTGGTGGTGCTAGTGGTGGGTCAGGGTGGTGTCAGAGCGGGGAGAGCTGTGGCTGGAGTTGGGGGAGAGGTGCCTCTCTTTGGGGACCCATTAGGCTTGCGATGACTCTGAGGCTGCAAGTAGGGATGTCTAGGTGGTGGACGGGAAGCCTGGAGCGCTGCAGAGACAGGGATGTGGAGGGGAGTCATCAGCTTTCATGTTTGGATTTCTTTACCTGGGACCCAGAGATGCTTCAAGAAGCCCCCGAGCCCCTTGGAATTGTGTAAAAATCATGGGGTCATAAGAATAAATACACTTTGCTAGGGTGTGAGTCCATAGCTATCATCTGATTTTTGAAAGGGCCTGTGTCCCCTAAAAGATGAGAAACTTCTGACATGCCACATTTCACCTGATCTGAGTTGCACCATTATGGTCACTCAGTCGTGTCCGACTCTTTGCGATCCCATGGACTGTAGCCTGCCAGGCTCCTCTGTCCACAGACTTCTCCAGCCCAGAATACTGGAGTGAGTTGCCATGCTGTTCTCCAGGGGATCTTCCCAACCCAGGGATCAAACCCGGGTTTCCCACCTTGCAGACAGATTCTTTACTGTCTGAGCCTCCAGGGAACCCCCAAGAATGCTGGAGTGAGTAGCCACTGCCATCTCCAAGGGATCTTCCTGACCCAGGGATCAAACCCAGGTTTTCCACCTTGCAGGCAGATTCTTTACCTAAGTCTAAGCCACCAGGGAAGCTGATCTTATATACCAGAAGGTACCTAATGTGCCCAATTAAGAAGAATGAACATCAGAAGCAGAAACACTACTAGTTAATCTGCTCTACATTGTCTTGACATTGGTTACCCCCTGTGACATGTGAGATACCACACCAAACTCCTGTTGCTTTGAAAATTCTTGATCCCTCCTAAAGGAATCGGCAGGTTCTCCGGTCTGCAGGTATGTTGTTTGAGGCGCCATAGTGATCAGTTCACATGTGCTGCACTAACAGTGTGATCCAGCTTCATCTGCTGGTGGGTATCTTCTCAGATCCATGAAGTACTTGGTTGTTTCTTTGTGAGAAAATGTGTGATCGTTTCTCTGTAATGATTTATATTTCCTTCACAGTATCAACTTTCACCCCCTGTCTCTGGAGCACAGTGTGATCTTTTAAAAAAAGACATTGTAAACCTTCAAACACCAATTGATTTAAATTGATTTAAAATATTTTAGCCCAGTGAGCCCATAACTCAGCCGAAGTAGTGATAATAGGATCAGCTCTGACCCCAGTCCCTTCTATTTAAAGGGGTGGCATCCTGATTTCAGAGATAATAAGGTGAATAGTGCTAAATGCATGCATCTTAGAGCTGATGGAATTAGAGCTCTGGGAACAGGTGAGATACCTAGGGAAAGAATTCAAGAGAAGGATGAAAGGTAAGGTCCGTCTAGTCAAAACTATGGTTTTTTCAGTAGTCATTTATGGATGTGAAAGATGGACCATAAAGAAGGCTGAGCACCGAAGAATTGATGTTTTCCAATTGTGGTGCTGGAGAAGACTCTTGAGAGTCCCTTGGACTGCAAGGAGATCAAACCGGTCCATCCTAAAGGAAATCAACCCTGAATATTCATTAGAAGGACTGATGCTGAAGCTGAAGCTCCAATACTTTGGCCAGCTGATGCAAAGAGCCAACTCACTGGAAAAGACCCTGATGCAGGGAAAGACTGAGGCAGGAGGAGAAGGGGGTGACAGAGAATGAGATGGGTTGGATGGCATCACTAAATCAATGGACACGAGTTTGAGCAAACTCTGGGAAGGACAGGGAAGCCTGGCATGCTGCAGTCCGTGGGTTGAAAAGAGTTGAACACAACTTAGCAACTGAATAACAGCAAAGGATATGGGACTTTGGGAGCTGAGAGATGGAGGAGTAGAGAGGGCTAGGAGGGGGGCCTGGAGGGGAGCAGGAGAGGGAGGGCCCCCTGCAGCTGGCCACGCCTGCGGAGGGCTGTGAAGGGATGAAGGGCATTGGACCCCGACTGTGTATCTCTCTCCCTTTCAAAGGCTTTATTCATTTGAACTCAGAAGCTGGACTCAAAGAGGATGCAGTGAGGTTGTCATGTAGGTGACACTGTTATCCAAGAAAGAGACACAGAGGGAGGAACAGATCGGGGGAGAAAGTGATGTTTTTTATTCTGAGCATGTGGGATTTTAGACAGGAAATCCAAGTAGATGTACAGAAAAGGGAGTTGAAAATATGGGTCTTAAGCTCAAGAGATACCACTGGGCTGGTGAGAGACACTGAAGACCACATGTGCATCAGTAGCTCTGAAAACCATGTGTGTGTGCTCAATCACTTCAGTTGTGTCCGACTCTTTGCAACTCTATGGACTATTGCCCACCAGGCTCCTCTGTCCATGGGATTCTTCAGGCAAGGATACAGGAGTGGGTTGCCATGCCCTCCTCCAGGGCATCTTCCCGACCCAGGGATCAAACCCAGGTCTCCTGCATCTCCTGCCTTGTAGGTGGGTTCTTTACCGCCGAGCTTCTGGGGAAGCCCTCCATAGGAGTAGGTAAGAAAGAACAGACGTGGGAGGAGGCCGGTCTTCCGGAAAGCAGCTTAGAAATCTGCAGACACAGCAGGCAGCCCCCAGAACAACTAGAGGGCGGGGCTCGGTCCCCATCTACCTTTGCATCCACTGTGCCCACTGCAGTGTCTGGCACATAACAGATGCCGATCGAAACTGGCCGACTGGTTGATTAGCTGATGGAAAGAATGTGTGAGAAAATGAACCTGTAAACGACTTTTTAAAAATCACGAGGAAAGGAAGCAGGAACTTTCTAATGGGGGGAAGTGTTTAAGTTGGGAACTGGGAGAAAGACAAAGGCTAAGAAGCTATTAGACTTGACTTAATGGGGGCCCCTGGTGTCCTTGGGGGTGGCCCCTGGGTGGAGAGGTGGGCGACAAGGCTCCTGAGGCTAGAACAGGAGGCAAGGTAGATTGTTTTTTTTTAACAAATGGAGCTGTTTTGGAAGGAGCATGTTATGGCTCCTGCAGGTGGTCTGGGAGGGACCTGTGTTGCTCAGGATGCCTGAGGAAGGGCCCAGAAGAGCCCCCAGGCAGTGGCCTGTGGGACAGACGGGAGGCAGTCTGTCTCGGTGAACAGGTGATGTTTAAAGGATGCAGGCAGCATGTTGCCTTTCTGGCTAAGACACAGCCCCCGAGCATGGGTGCTTTCCTCTCCCCTCCATCACCAAAAGCGTATTGGAGATTAGAGGAAGAGGACACAGAGTGGTATTTCTGGCCCAACAGCCTCCCTGCACCTGTAGAGTCCTGCCCGGGATTTAAGGGTGTGTTTTCATGGTGCCCTTGGTCGCCATGGCAACAGCAGCCTTCTAGTCCAAGGGAGATGGATGGTGTTTAAATCATTATTAGCCAAGGCACCAATGTGTTTTCCAGGCAGTAAATAATCGCTCCTAATGCTGGTGGAAGCTTGGCTGGGCACTGCATGGAATATTTATGTCATTTGGACTATTCTGGGAGTTTGTTTTCATTTTTGTGGTCTTCACGGTGGAGCTATATAAAAATCAATAGCATTGACTCTCTCACTAATCTTAATTCACCATGAAATAGGCTTAACACCAGACTCCCTTCCAGTGATTTTTTTTTTTTAAGATGTCCCCTGGACAAGGACTTGAATTGGGCTCAGCCATCTTCATGCATGTCATTGTTCTTCAAGTCTCTTGTTTGCTCCAGGCCCAGCTTCCCTGTCCTCGCGAAGATCTTGTTTCTTTCCTAGAGGTGCGGTTCTTCCTAGGCTGGAGCTCCCTGGGTGCTCACTCTTCTTGCTCTAAGGAATTTACTCACAGAGCACATTGCAGACGCAGAGTCCTTGGAGCAACAGGGCAGCCCGTTCCCCCTTTAAATTCCAGCTCCAGGAGGACCTCCCAAGAGGTCCACTGCCACCTGAGTTGCCTCCATATGTCCCTAAGCTCCCATTACCATCCACTGAATGGTCTGTTGTCACAACTGTCACTGTCTGGGGCTGGCTCATTCACCAGCATAATCTCCGAGACCAGCCCGGCAGCTGGCACCCAGGGGGGCTTACAAAACGGCTGGTGAATTGAACTGGACAGAAAGTCCTTCACACTCAGATGGAGAGGCTCCGGCAAGAACAGAGCCTGTTCGCATCAAAAGCCCACTGTAGTCTCATAGGAGTCTGTCCTATTCTGTTCCAGTCATCCTTGCTGGGTTATTGGGATTCGAGTGTGCTCATTCACCACCTGTTTAGAGCCTTCATGGGCCTGTGTGAGAAGCAGTCAGAACCGCAGAGATACGGCTCAGTACGGGAGAGGCAGGTGCAGGAGAAGGTAGAATGAGAAAAGAGCTCAGTAGAGAGAGGAGGCCTGAGAGGTGTTGACTAAGGGCCACTGTGCCCGCTGTGGTGGAGATGCTAGTTCCCGAGGGAGGTGGGAACTCATAGTCACGTTCCATGGACTTGAGAACCTGCTTTATTATTGTTCCCATTTCACAGAGGAGAATATCAAGCCCTTGAAATACATACAGCTTGCCCCAGATCAGTCACAGATGTAGACAGTGCCACAGGTTAGGTTTTGCAGGAAAACCTGGGAAAGTGAAAGTGTTAGTCGCTCAATTGTGTCTGATTCTTTCCAACCCCATGGACCATAGCCTGCCAGGCTCCTCTCTCCATGGGATTCTCCAGGCAAGAATACTGGAGTGGCTAGCCATTCCCTTCTCCAGAGGATCTTCCCGACCCAGGGATCGGACCTGGGTCTCCTGCAATGCAGTGGCTTCTTTACCATCTGAGCTGCCAGGGAATTTACCCTGTGGGGGGATGCCCTGATCCCATACCTGTGTGCCGTGTCAGTGAGTGCACTGCAGGCTGGGACGGAGCCTTGTCTTCCTGCCTGGGTGGCTTCATACTGAGTCCTGGAAGACACAGTTGTTGAACTGGTCTTGAAGGCTGGCAAGGTTTTGATGACTTCAGAAGGGGGACAGGACCTTCCGGGTGAAGGGAATGACAGAAGGAGAGGCTTGCACGTGGAGAAGTGCAGGGTTTGTTCACACAGCACATGGGGACCTGGTGTGAGATGAGGCTGCACCTGAACTCCCCTTGGGTCTAGGTAGTGGCTGAGTGTCAGGCTTTGGAGGTGGGTGGATCTGAACTTGAATCCTACCTTTTTCTAGCTGGGCAACTGTGGGCCAAATGCTCAAATTTGGGTGCCTCCATTTCCACCTCTGTACAACAGAAATGATGATACTAGTTTCCATCTTTGAGAATTAGAGTAATGCATGTAGTTGTACTGTCGCTCAGTCATGGCCAACTCTGTGCGACCCCATGAACTGCGACACTCCAGGCTTCCCTGTCCTTCATCATCTCCCAGAGTTTGCTTCTATTCATGTCCATTGAGTCAGTGATGCTATCTAAACATTTCGTCCTCTGCAACCCCCTTCTCTTTTTGCCTTCAGTCTTTCCCAGCCTCAGGGTCTTTTCCAGTGAGTTGGCTCATCGAATCAGGTGGCCAAAGTAATGGAGCTTCAGCATCAGTCCAATGAATATTCAGGGTTGATTTCCTTTAGGATGGACTGGTTTGATCTCCTTGCTGTCCAAGGAACTCAAGAGTCTTCTCTAGCACCACAATTGGAAAGCATCAATTCTTCAGCATTCAGCCTTCTCTGTGGTCCAGCTTTCATACCCATACATGACTACTAGAAAAACCACAGATTTGACTATATGGGCCTTTGCTGGCAAAGTGATGTCTCTGTGTTTTAATATGCTGTCTAAGTTTGTCATAGCTTTCTTTCCAAGGAGACAGCATCTTTTAATTTTATGGCTGTAGTCACCATCTGCAGTGATTTTGAAGTCCAAGAAAATAAAATCTGTCACTGCTTCCACTTTTTCCCCCATCTATTTGCCATGAAGTGATGGGACTGGATGCTATAATCTTAGTTTTTTAAATGTTGTGTTTTAATCAAGCTTTCTCCCTCTCCTCTTTCACTGTCATCAAGAGGTTCTTTAGTTCCTCTTCACTTCCCACCATTAGAATGTAGAGCCAACAGTAATTATTTTCATTATATCTTTACTTGGTATCTCCTGATCTTCCATTTGTCCCCACTCAGCACTTTCCCTCTTGAGCCCTCTGCTTTCAACCAGGATGTCCCTGACTACAGAATAATAAAGCCGGGGAATTTCAAGGTCAGAATAGGCTGTGGGTAAAGGTGATCGTTTTGGTCCCAACCATCAGCAAGAAGTAAGACTAACACTATTCCCCTGGTCTCCTAAGATGTTAGGTTTCTTGCCCACAGTGTCCCAACCCTGAAGATGACATTAGATGTTGAGCGAATCCTTCCATCTTGACCTCACCAGGGCTGGGAGTGGCATTTGGGGTCAGGATCTGAGAAGTCTCCGCAAGTTTCTCACCATAAGCTTCACCCAAGCAGCTTGGCTGCAAAGAACAGCATGTTTCCTCATGGAAATATTGCTACAATGCTAAAGGGCTGTCAGGCTTCCTGGTGGCTCAGTGGTAAAGAATCTGCCTGCAATGCAGGAGACTCGTGTTCAGTCCCTGGGTTGGGAAGATCCCCTGGAGAAGAAAATGGCAACACACTCCAGTATTCTTGCCTGGGAAATCACATGGACAGAGGAGCCTGGTGGGCTACAGTCCATAGCGTCGCAAAGAGTTGGACAGGACTGAGGGACTAAAGCACCACCACCAAAAGACTGTTACCTCCTTGAATAGTGAATACCTTCATTCTTTTCTTTTTAAAGCATCCTTTCCTGTACCTATTTAGAATTTGGTTACTTGAAACAGAGGGAATGTTGTATTTCTTCATTTACTGTTCCTGTCAGAATGGTCTAAGAACATCTCTGAAACTGGGGAAGAGAAGAGGTGTGTCTCTGGTGACCTCCCCTTTCAGATTCTCATCCTCCTGACATCTTGTTCCTGGAGATCGATAGCATCTTAGTGGCGGTTCTGCCAGAGTGTTTGGCACCTGCTGTAGTGTTCTCTCAGGGGAATTCAGGTAGTACCTCTCAGAATCCCAAGCTGGGAAAAGTCTGTTGGTGTGCAAAGCAGTGGTTCTCTTAGGATTGAATGTTCAATACTGTGCTTTCCAATCATACGGGATGTGCAGATATACCCCAGACACAGAGGCAAGTCTGACTGGAAGGAAAGGGGGATGGGGGCTAGGCTACCACAGTGTTTCCCAGTCTGGGGTAGCTGATAATGAGCTGCTGCACAGAGTCAGGCAAGATGGACCCTTGAGATTAGAGGACGGACAGAGGAGCACGAAGTTGAGAACAGGACGGTATCGTCTGGCCAGGTTTGCGGCAGAGAGCCCAGCACCCGTGCTGGAGAAGTCAGACTTCTGATCACCGACGACAGCTCTGTTCTCTACAGTTCAGTTCAGTCGCTCAGTCATGCCCGACTCTTTGCAACCCCATGATTGCAGCACGCCAGGCTTCCCTGTTCATCACCAATTCCCGGAGCTTGCTCAAACTTATGTCCATCAAGTCCGTGATGCCATCCAACCATCTCATCCTCTGTCATCCCCTTCTCCTCCTGCCTTCAGTCTTTCCCAGTATCAGGGTCTTTTCCAGTGAGTCAGTTCTTCGCAACAGGTGGCCAAAGTATTGGAGTTTCAGCTCCAGCACCAGTCCTTCCAATGAATATTCAGGACTGATCTCCTTTATGATGGACTCGTTGGATCTCCTTATAGTCCAAGGCCCTCTCAAGAGTCTTCTCCAACACCACAGTTCAAAAACATCAATTCCTTGGTGCTCAACTTTCTTTATAGTCCAACTCTCACATCCACACATGACTATTGGAAAAATCATAGCTTTGATTAGGCAGACCTTCGTTGGCAAAGTAATGTCTCTGCTTTTTATTATGCTGTCTAGGTTTGTCATGGCTTTTCTTCCAAGGAGTGAGTGTCTTTTAATTTCATGGCTGCAGTCACCATCTGCAGTGATTTTGGAACCCAAGAAGATAAAGTTTATCACTGTCTCTATTGTTTCCCCATCTATTTGTCATGAAGTGATGGGACCGGATGCCATGATCTTCATTTTTTGAATGTTGAGTGTTAAGCCAGCTTTTTCACTCTCCTCTTTCACTTTCATCAAGAGGTTCTTTAGTTCCTCTTCACTTTCTGCCATAAGGGTGGTGTCATATGCATATCTGAGCTTATTGATATTTCTCCCGGCAGTCTTGATTCCAGCTTGTGCTTCATCCAGCCTGGCATTTTGCATGATGTACTCTGCACATAAGTTAAATAATCAGGGTGACAATATACAACCTTGATGTACTCCTTTCCCAATTTGGAACCAGTCTCTTGTTCCATGTCTGGTTCTAACTGTTGCTTCTTGACCTGCATACAGATTTCTCAGGAGGCAGGAAAGGTGGTTTGGTATTGCCATCTCTTGAAGAATTTTCCACAGTATGTTGTGATCCACACAGTCAAAGGCTTTGGCATCAATAAAGCAGATATAGATGTTTTTCTGGAACTCTTGCTTTTTCGAAGATCGAATGGATGTTGGCAATTTGAACTCTGATTCCTCTGCTATTTCTAAATCCAGCTTGAACATCTGGAAGTTCTCAGTTCATTTACTGTTGAAGCCTAGCTTGGAGAATTTTGAGCATTACTTTGCTAGCATGTGAGATGAGTGCAATTGTGCAGTAACTTGAACATTCTTTGGCATTGCCTTTCTTAGGGATTGGAATGAAAACTGATCTTTTCCAGTCCTGTGGTCACTGCTGAGTTTTCTAGGTTTGCTAGCATATTGAGTGCAGCACCTTAACAGCATCTTTTAGGATTTGAAATAGCTCAGCCAGAATTCCATCACCGCCACTAGCTTTGTTCATTGTGATGCTTCCTAAGGCCCACTTGACTTCAGACTCCAGGATGTCTGACTGTATGTGAGTGATCACACCATCGTGGTTATCTGAGTCATTAAGATCTTTTTTATATAGTTCTTCTGTGTATTCTTGCCACCTATTTTTAATGTCTTCTGCTTCTGTTAGGTCCATACCGTTTCTGTCCTTTATTGTGCTCATCTTTGCCTGAAATGTTCCCTTGGTATCTCTAATTTTCTTGAAGCAATCTCTAGTCTTTCCCATTCTATTGTTTTCCTCTATTTCTTTGCATTGATCACTGAGGAAGGCTTTCTTATCTCTTCTTGCTCTGTGACTGGGAACAAAACAGTTCTCTCTCAAGCATCTGTTTTTCCTTTGTCTGCAAAATGAGGATAGAACTTATTCAAGTAGTATACAGATCACTTAAAGATCTTCTGTGACATATCTCAGGCACCGGGGTCGGTGCTCAGTTAACCTCTGTGTCTCCCAAGCTGCAGGTAGCTGGCTCAAGGAAGGTTCAGCCCAAGTCAGAATCAGGACCCTGGAGAGCTCCCAGGAGTCCTCCTGGTCCTTTGAAAAGGGTTGTGTTCTAGAAAACATTGTAGTTGCTAGAATGGACCTCAGCGATCATCTGTCTGTCTTTCTCAGGGATATGGGAAGTTTTCTCCTGGCGGTCTGCAGGTTGGTTTTAGTGATGCATGAACCGGATTAAAGAACATCCCATCATGTAATGAGACATTTTTCCCTTTTCATGTGTCTTAAGGCAAAAGGTGCAGTAAGTTTTTTTAGCTATTTTAGTAACTCTCTGACACTTGCTAGTCTTGCTTTTGAACTGAGAATACAGCACAGACTCAGAGCCTTTGGCTAGAATTTAATCGCATTTTATCTTCATTGCATTTATTTTTGCTTTTACCTTCTGTTTGTGGTAAGAGATAAAGATTTTCAGTTTATGGTGAAAAAATTGCAGTTTTCTTATTATATAATATTTATTTAATGCAAGAGAGCATATTGATGTATAGAAGATACTAAGAAAATAAAGGTCATACATGTATATAGCAAAAGAAAAAAAATTGAGAAGATGTTAAGAGTGATTGCACTTTAAGATTAGTTTACCCCTGCCTCATTGTCCATGTAAAATGCCAGCCCAGAGAGGGTGTGTAACTTGCCTACACTGCCCTGCAAATTGTATCTTCTGACCCTGTGGTCTTGGGTCCCTGCCTCCACACCAGCCTTCTTGCTTAGTGCCTTTTGATTGATGCTTCTAGCTGAGTCCAGTGAAGGGACAGCCCTTCTGAACTTTCATGGCATTCTCAGTGATTACACAGTGCCCTCCCCGTCATGAAATAAATAGCTGTGTCCTGGAAGTAGGGAGAAAACACCCCACAATTCCAGTATTAGAATGCAAATGAGCAATTAGAGTCAATTAAAACAGGATGCACTGTAATTACCACCAATTGTGCTAACCTTTATATTCAGTAGGACTTGACCTGCTGAAAGGAAATTAAACAATAGTTTAAAAAAAAAAAAACTTTCTTAATCCAAGGGTGTGCTTTGGTCAGGAGTCTCCTTTCCGAGGCCCAAGTGGTCTGACAGCTGAGACCCCCCTTCCCCCACGCCCACCTCTCCGGGTCCACACCACTACTGAGAGCGGCCAGGAACTGCAGGCCGAAATAGTACCTTGTCAGTGACCTTATTTTTGTCTGTAACCAGATCCTGTATCATTTAGCATAATGCCTAAGCCCTGCTTGGCTCTTCCAGACAGATCCTAGGGCCTCAGACACAGTGAAACTGAATTCTGCACCTGAGCGTCTTAGCCCTCCATCATTGACCTGGTCTGTCTATTAAAGCCATATCTACTGTGGTTTCCTTATTCTTGTGTGTGTGTGTGCACGCTTAGTCACTCAGTCAGTCGTATCTGACTCTTTGCAACCCTACGGACTGTAACCTGCCAGATTCCTCTGTCCATGGGATTCTCCAGGCAAGAACACTGGAGTGGGTTGCCATGCCTTCCTCCAGGGGATCTTCCAGACCCAGGAATTGAACCCTTATCTACTGTGTCTCCTGCGTTGCAGGCAAATTCTTTACCCGCTCAGCCATCAGGGAAGCCATGAACACTCCTTAAAATCCAATGCAGTTTTCTGAACCCCGTTTTATGTGGATCTAGCATTTCCAGTGGACAAAGCGGAGGAGCTGTTCTGAAGACCTACATCTAACCTCAGGGTTCAGGTATCAGCCTGCTGATTTGTTTCTCTCACAGATGTCTTTTGAGCTTGTTGTGTGTGACATAGGCTGGCCTGGGCACTGTGGGAAAGGAAAAGATGAAACTCCCCTTTTTGTGGAACTTGCATTTTAGAATCTTAAACGTACACGACAGTAAGTTAAGCAGCTGACAGAGAACAGCTCTGTGCTGAGGGGATGCAGGCATGAGTGGGTGTGGATGTGGGTGGGGGTCGAGGAGGACATGGCACACGGCGTGGTTTCCAGTGAATCGGGCAGCCCCTGACGTGAGACCACGGAACTTCCAACCCACCGCTGGGGCCCCCCTGCCTAACGGGGACAGTAATGGGACCAGGACATCACAGCTGGAAGGCAGGGCCCCTGACTTTGAGGGGCCCTCAGAGCCGTGGGGAGTCGGGCATACCCAGGACTGACGCCGTGGGTGGCCCAGGAGCTGGGGGTGGACGTTCGGACAAAGGGAGGCATGAAAAGGCAGGGAGGCCTGCAGGAGGCCTGGCCTGCGCCCCAGCAGCGAGGGGCCTGGCACAGCTGAGAGCAGAGTGGCGGGGCAGCGGGGGCGGGGCGGTGGAGACTGGTTGAGCCGCACGGCAAGTGGGGGCAGTGCCAGGGCTGGAGCGCGGGGTCCCTGACTCGGAGCCCAGCGCTCGGCTCTGTATCCCACAGCCTGGGTTGTGTGGCTGGGGGTTGGACTCGGGGAAGTAGGAAGACACACGCCAGAGTCTGCTTTATAAACCTCGGGCCACGGAATGGGGCTGTCACATGGCTGAGAAGAAGGGTGATGAGGGCCCCTGATGACAGGGATGAAGACGGGGGTGTAGCTTCAGAATACAGTTGGCGGTCAGGTTGGCAGGACCTGATGCTACTGCTGGGATGTGGAGGAAGCAGAGGGAAGTGACAAGGCTGACTCCAGCCTGAGCACCAGGGGACAACCTGGAGGTGCCTAGACGTCCCGTGGGACCAGATCTGTGCTTGCGTCCACATCCTCAGCTGGTTCCATACCTTCCCCGCCTGACTGGCCTCTCCCGTTCCTGCCGAACCTCAGAGACCCAGCTCCAGCCTCGCCGACTTGGCCAGGAGAAGGCCAGAGCCCTTCCTGAGACCCTCCAACCTGTCTCTCTAGCCTCTGGTACTGGTTTCACGCTGCTGTGGCGGGCTCTTGGCCCCAGGTTCTTCATCCATGTGCACGCATCCAGCAGTTGTTTCATTGAGCACAAGACCAGGTCTCACCACTCTGGGGGCCAGAACTAAGGATCTACAGTGGAAGGCAAAGGCCTGAGTGAAAAATGGGCTAGGGGAGCAGATAGCAAGTCTCGTCCCAGCCGAGAGCGGTGCTGCCTCAGCCTGCGCAGGGGGTTCTGGGGCTGCATCCGGGCTTTTCTGCAGAGGATGGTGGTCCATTAGTGATATCTGGCATGGGCACGGGAAAGGCGTGGCCACGTGTGAGCCATTTACAGGTGCACTCTCGATGACGTGATCTATACTGTTTGGACAGCCTGTAGCTACTCTCAGGAGAAATCGAAGGTAATGTTCACGTGTCTGGGATGGCTGAGGGGACAGACTGGGAGGGCCTTTTAGGAGAGCTGGGTCAGCACTGCATCCCACCTTTCACAGCACTCTCCACTTGCGTCCATTACGTAATGATGCCCCTGAACCACCTTTTGTACCCTGACTCTGGGCTCTCAAACATTGGCTTACAAAAGGGATTGTTCTAGCCAACGCCTGCCAGCCAGCGGTTTCCTTTTGGCAGCCTGACTCATTGTCCACACTGTGGTCTTTGGGCACTGTACCTGAATGTTTTATTTCCCTTATGGTTTTGCAAAATGAATGTTGAAAAGGAGGGTGTGGGTACCACTGGAGGGAGTCGAGTTCTCCTAAATGTTGTGTGGAAGCAGAGCATCCATTTAGGACTCTGAAC
The DNA here is from genome assembly GCF_019320065.1 of Cervus canadensis. Lineage (NCBI taxonomy): Eukaryota > Metazoa > Chordata > Mammalia > Artiodactyla > Cervidae > Cervus > Cervus canadensis. The sequence goes on along the minus strand of NC_057407.1, from coordinate 5,685,274 downwards.
ATTGGAATTGCTTCAGAATAATGATCAGCCACTTCATAAATCGTGCCCCTGTGCTGACTGTCCATTCTGCGTGCTTCCAGGACACTCCAGAGGTATGTGTGGCCAGGTTACAAGTGACACCTCATGACACACCATTGGCCCCGTCCACTCACTACAGACCAGGCGGGGCATAAGCAGAATGTCAAGTCATACCAAGATGGTCCCACAGATTGAAGGACAAATGTCTATGATTTTCCTTTGTTCTTACGTTTCACATAGTAACACTTTTTCTCCCCTGATTTAGTGAGCATTGAGAATCAAGCTCCAGAAATATCATTAGTCAGGCCCTAGGCATTCTGGATAATTAATCTTCCACCATATAGCAGAAACAGAAGTGGAAATTATACAATGAAAGCAATAGAGTTTAGCCTCCCCAGCTTCCTAGACAGAAGCTAGTTGACTAGGGGGCTTTCATTTTGAAGGCAGGAGAATCAAGCATTTATCTGAAATGCTGAAGATCTATGACAGACAGATTCTGCTAAGGGAGGTGGAGATTATATAGCACTCTTAGCTCTCTGGGCGGGAACCTGGTCTCTGATTTCTTATTATTATTGTTACTATGATGTGCGTAATATGAACTGTAGCCCGCCTGGCTCCTCTGTCAAGGGGATTCTCCAGGCAAGAATACTGAAGTGGGTTGCCATTCCCTTCTCCAGGGGATCTTTCCAACCCAGGGATCAAACCTGCGTCTCCTGCATTGGAAGGCAGATTCTTTACCCCTAGTGCAACCTGGGATGTTTTATTATACTACTAATAATGACTGCTGGTCTCTCATTATATATTTAACTTGCTTTTACCTTCTCTGGATTACAATTTGTGATGGCAAGAGATGGTTTGCGTTGATTACAAGACGTGTGGATTGAACACGGATGCCAAAATCTGTGGGGCAGGACTGTGGGTGGCCTGAGGATGGCGTGGTCACCGCAGGTTGGGGACAGTGTCTAGACGAGGTTATCCAACCTTCCAGGTTGTGTCAGTGGCGGGACCCTTTGACACCACCCCCAGATGGTTCTTATTTTTTTATTTTTGAGGGCTGAGTTAAAATTACCAACCAAATGACTTGACTTCTCTGAGAGTCACATCTCTGAAAATGGGGGAAATAACACTGAATTCGCATTGCTGTCATGAGAGTCACATACACAGCCCAGTGGTTGGTCACATGACCTTGAAGTCATGACCTTCACCACAGGCCTCCTTCTAAATTCACATCAGCCATTCCTTAGCTGGGCCATCCTGAGTTAGCATCTAGGATGCTAGATATCTTCTTCATATCTAATAAGAGGATAATCATAACTGTCTGAAGAATGAATGACTGGCGTGTGGAAGTGGTGAATAAACATAGACATTTCTATTATCTTGTGTAACGTGTCCAGCGTGCGGTAGGATTTTACTTGTTCCTTCTTCCTTTTCCCCACGTTTCCTGTGTCCTGAAACTCCTCTTCATCCTTTATGGGTCAACAGCTGGATCACCTCCTTGGAGAAGCCCTCCCTGACTGTCCCTGAGGTTAGCTACTCCCTTCTCTGTGCTTCACCATCCTCTGTGTTCCTCCAGTTATGCAGTGGCTTCTTTATCTACTACATACATGTCTGTCTTTTTTTTTTTTTTTTTACCAGTGGGGAACACTCTTGAACAGAAACCCTCATCCTTTGACCACCCCCCACTTTATCGAGGAGTCTAGCTCAGTGCTCTGTTCGTAGGAGTGTTGCAGGCGGGTGTGAGTGAGTAGGGGGATGAGTAAGTAAATACTGTAAATAAATGAGTGGAGTGAAGGCCTGAGCCGCTGGTAGAAGAAACCCTGCCTTGCAAAGGGGTGAGAGGCTCCAGAGTGATGGAGGGATTAAGATCATACGTAGGTCCTTTACCTGAGGAATTGGAGCCTCTGGGCCATCCAAAGCTGGTGCGCGTGATCTGTGAACGGAGAGGGTGAGTCTGTCCACAGTTGTCAGGAGAGTCTCAGAAGTGTCTGCGGCCCCCAGATGTTAACAAGTTGCTGCTCTAAATAGAGGAGCCAAGTGACTGGAGGCGAGGCTGTGCGGGAAGACGACTGCAACCAGGAGCGGTCACTGAGTGCGGAGGGAACCCCGGGCAGACAGGAACCCCCGCAATCCGTCACGGTGTGGCCATCTCCTACGCTGCTCCTGCTCAGGGACGCGTGGGGAAGAGTCTGTCTCTTTCCTGCCTTGATTCTTGCACGGCATCCTTGGGCTGCAAGGGCCAATCAGGTTCATCAGTCTCCTCCTTCCAGGTGGACCATGCCGGAATCATTCCAGGAAAACAACACCCTCAACAGCTCCCCAGCCTCCTCTCCCCTTCCCATTCCCTTCTCTGTTTTATCCTGTCTTCTTCTGTCCTGTCTTTGGCTATGAAAACTTGATTTTCTGTTAAGAGCAGTGATTTTCAAAAACATGGGTCTTGACCCCTTGGTAAAGTGTGATGTGAATTTAAAGGATCATGACCATTTTTTTTTTTTCAAATGGAACCATCTGATAAAAAGTCTTAGAGTGCATCACACATGTGAGATGAGCATGAGTCTGCGAAACTTCCTGTCTTGGCTCTGTGTGTGTACGGGTTGTGGTATCGTATGTATTTCTTTCTTCGGTGCCGGTCAGAAGAAGATTGGAGAGGACCACTGATACAGCACCGCCCACGGACTCTCAGGAGATGCTCACTGCAAGATCTGGCCTTGAGGGGAGAACACGTGTGTCAGGGCCCTTGCTGCTGGCGAGAAGGTGGTGGAGGGGGAGCTGCTGCACTGCCCATCACCATCACCCCTTCTTGACCCTTGCCCTCCCTTCCTGGCAGGTGGTGTATGTCACCGCGACGTTCCCCTATGTCATGCTGCTGATCCTCCTGATCCGAGGGGTCACGTTGCCTGGGGCCTCCGAAGGCGTCAAGTTCTACCTGTACCCCGACCTCTCCCGGCTCTCCGACCCACAGGTAAGAGTCACTGGCTCTGTGCACAGCCAGCCGCCACCTCCGCGGAGGCTTCTCCATGGAGGCTCAGTGGCCCCGTCGAGTAGTTGGAAGGTCTATGGCCTCCTCAGAATAATACTTCTCAATGCATAAAACAGGGAGTCAGATATATTGAAATACAATCACCAAAATATGAGAAAAGACAGATTTTGTGACACGGTCATGTAGCAAGTGACTTCGCACAGCACAATGTAGCAAGATCCAGCATATGATGAATAGTTTCCATGGTTTCAAAGCAGTGATGAGCATAAATGGTATTTGGAAATATCTGTACCATGATATGAAAATATCTGGGGTTTCACGTGCTATCAGGGCTTCCCTAGTGGCTCAGACAGTAGAGAATCTGCCTATAATCCAGGAGACCCATGTGCATTCCCTAGGTCAGGAAAATCTCCAGGAGAAGGGCATGGCAGCCCACTCGAGTATTCTTGCCTGGGGGATTCCATGGACAGAGGAGCCTGGCAGGCTGTAGTCTTTGGGGTCGCAGAGAGTTGGACACTGCTGAGCCGCTAAGCACATGTATGCATACTGCTGCTTGGACTGTGGTCTACTGCCTGCATTCATAATTGAAGGAATTGCTCAGTTAGAGGCCAGTAAAAATAAAAATGCACATTTTTTCCCCCACCTGAGAACACAGATCTCTGCAGCCGTGGTTCTCTGAGAGAAACTGGGTCTTGGCGATTTTCTTTGCGGGGGGTTGGCTCACAGAAAGAAAATAATGGGTGACCTGGCCAGGCTGTTAGTTGTCTTTGGAAAGGCATCAGCCTTTTCTGAATCCTGGGTGGAACTGTTTATGCTGAAGCATCTCCAGGTGGGCAGGGGTGGTGTGTGTGCCTGAGGGTGTTAGACAAGAGATGAAGACAGCATCTTAGGGGATCAAGTCTTTCCAACACCCACCACTTGTTAGAAAGCCCTGGGGAGCTTTAGAAAATTCCAATTCCCAGAGCACAACCCAGACCAATGGAAGCAAACTCTCTGGGGGCGGGTCCCAGGGCTCAGTGTTATTTGAGGGCCCCCTGGCAGCTCCAACATGTGAAATAACATACTCACAGATATCCCAGTGGGTGAGGAGGTGCTCGTTTTTCTGTGAAAACAAACACAGATTACAGAGTTGAGTGTAGAATCTGTGTTCAGCTGATCACAAAGCTTGCAAGAGATGTGTCGAATGAAAAATATAATCACAACCTGAAAGTAGAGTTACTTTATTTGGTGGGAATGTTTAGGACTCCAAGCCTGGGAAGACAGCATCTCAGTAGCTCTGAGAAAACTGCTCCAAGGAGACAGGAGGGGAAGTCAAGCTATATACAAGTTTGCAACAAAGGGATCAGGCAGTCTGAACAGCGAAGATCAGATATCAAGTTAAAGAATTTTGCATTCTATATATGGGAAGATGCAGGCTTCTGGGCTCATTGAATTCATTCCTTTCCTGTGCACCTCAGCTGTCTAGGGACAATCCTGTCTCCTTGTTCACCTTCTTGCATTCCCCCAGTGCCTCAGCCGTCACCTTGGGGGGTGGCAGCATCTGCTGGGTTGCAGTTTGGGGAGCCCTCATTCACATTTGGAGGCTGGAAATTGCTGATGACTGTGACATTTCTTGTTTGTTAATATGGCAGGAGATATTTTCATTTCACAGATGTCACATCTATTGTCTCGGCTGAGGCTGCCCCCTGCTAGGAAGGTGGGGGTGGGAATATTTGAGGAGGCCTGGTTTGTGCAGCTCAGGTAAAGCTCATTACGGTGGATTAAAGCGGATGGCGGCACTGGCGTGTGTGTTCATTTCTGTCTCAGTTTGCGACACCGTGAGGGCCCCGAGGCTCAGACCCCACCAGGCCACTGACAGCAGCCACCTGAGTTGCAGGCAGAATCCCTAGGAAGAAGGAAATGAGCTCCTGACGGTTGGCCTCTCCAACTCCAACCTCTGATGCCAAGGGCTCAGTTGAAGAAGCAGTTTTGGAAAACAGATTTCTGAAATCACCGGTCTGTGTATTTTTGTTAAGTCCACGAATTCTGCTTTGATCCAGGATGGCCGTCCTGTTCTCTCCTCTGCTCACTCGCTTCCTTCTCCTGGTCCTCAGGGTCAGCTGGTCCCAAGCATCTCCCAGAGCTTCCAAACCTGGCTGATCCCCGAGATACCTTAGCACACACTGATATGCATTGTTGGGGAGCTGAGATGGCATGTGGGCGTCTGTATTATTAAGAGGCTCCAATGACCACCCTGATGATCAGAAAAGTTTGTGAAAACCCAACTGTGATACCTACAGTCTTAATGTTGTTCAGTTACTAAGTCATCTCTGACTCTCTGCAACCCCACGGGCTGCAGCACGCCAGGCTTCCCTGTCCTCCACTGTCTCCCAGAGTTTACTCAGACTCAGGTCCTTTGAGTTGGTGCTGTCATCCAACCATCTCACCCTCTGTTGCCCGCTTCTCCTCCTGCCCCCAGTCTTTCCCAGCCTTGGAACCCTGCACAGAGACACACGTGCACACACAGACACATGCATGCCCATGGGCAGAAGAACAAAGGTGAGGCCAGGTAGTTCCCCGTTCAGACCATTTGCCCCAATCATCCCCGTTACCTACCAGCTCTTCCCTTTAATAAAGTGTCTGGGTCCCCGGCCAGCACTCACCTGCAAGGCTCTTCTGTGGAGTGTGCCCACTTGGAGTGATGGAGCTGGGAGTCGGGCTTTGGGTTCTTCCTCTGGTCCTGAGTGACCTTGGACAAGTTCCTTCTCTCTTTCTCCTTCTGGGCCTCAGTTCCCCACAGATGACATGAAAGGGTGAATTCACTGAATCGTTTTCAAAATAGACTTGGAGAGCCCTGAGTTTTCCATGAGTGTGGGTTGGCAAACTATGACCTTCTGGCCAAATTCAGCCCTCCGCCCGTTTATATAAATAAGGTCTTACTGGAGCACTGGCCATGGTATTATTATTTTTTTACATACTGTCTGTGGCTCTCCAAAGGCATGAGTCAAAGGTAGAATTGAGTAGTAGAGCCAGAAACCATGTGACCCCGTTTATCAAGGGTTCCAAGACCTCCCACCCTTATCAGCCTACATTCAGTGGAAAGGCAAGACGTAGAAGCTCCTGGTACATAGTAGCTCAATAAATGTTTGCTGAATGAATGTAAGAGGGAGAGCTATATTGGCTTTTAAAGGAATGTTTTGTTGCTTTAGCAAGAAGTCTGAAAACCTCCAGCTCACCAGATGTGTGAGCTGTAATAATTTTTGTTTCTCTGTCAGTAACAGCCAAGACATGGATATGTTTGTTGTTTGTTGTGTTGTTGTTCAATCACTAAGTCACATCCGACTCTTTGTGACCCTATGGACTGCAGCATGCCAGGTTTCCCCGTCCTGTACTATCTCCTGGAGTTTGCTCAAAGTCATGTCCGTCGAGTCGGTGATGCCATCCAATCCTCTGTCGTCCCCTTCTCCTCCCACCTTCAATCTTTCCCAGCATCAGAGTCTTTGCCAGTGAGTCAGCTCTTCCCATCAGGTGGCAAAAGTATTGGAGCTTCAGCGTCAGTCCTTCCGACGAATCTTCAGGGTTGATTTCCTTTGGGATGGACAGGTTTGATCTCCTTGCTGCCCAAGGGACTCTGCAGTCTTCTCCAGCACCCCCATGCGTGTAGCTCCACCAAAAAGCAGTAGTCATAGCTGATTGTCTCGTGCACAGATGAGGATAGTGACCCCAAAGGGAAAGGCGAACAGCACTCCATGTAGCTAGTGTTTTTGAACACTAGCTGGGTGTGTTGCAGGAAGGGCTCAGCGTGGCTGGAAAGAGAGATTGGAACAGCCCTGAACCAGCCCTCTATCTGCTCTGGGGGCTGAAAGGCAGGCAATGGAGTGTACAGGCACGCTGAGTGTGTGTAAGGGTTTTGACGGTTCCTCCACCTTCGGAGCCCATGCAAAGCTTGTCTCCTTGTGCTGAGAGAGGGCAGCCCATGGGCAGGGCAGCAGGGTCACAGTGCCCCAGCTGAAGCGTCCACTTGGCAGAGAGACTCAGATCAGAGAGGCCGGGACACTTGCCTGTGGCCACATGGCAGCTGAGCAACCCAATGAGGACTTAGAGCCCAGAGTCCCTGGGTTCTGGGCAGGACAGCTCCTAAATGAAAGGAGATGAGTATCCATACCACCCAGTTACAACTGGGTACCTGTTCCAGACCATGAAGAAGCAAAGGGCACTAATTTTTTTTTTTCACTTCTTAAAACTATTTTAATATCCTCTCCTCCCCACCTCCCCCCCAAATTGGGAAAGGCCAAAACAGTCTGGGTGGGTTTAATTACCAGTTGATACATTTTTTGTCATTGTTTAAAGTAAATCAACATTGTGGCAATAAGGGATTATCCTTGGAAAAAGTGAAACCCATATTAACAAAGTACATCATGGAAGAACTCCACTTGGTGATTTCACTGGCTACTTACAAGTCTAGAAAAGATCACCATTCTGCCTGTTCCCTGGGGCTTATCCATGCTATGGAAAGAGGCCTTGCCCACAGGCCTTGCCCACACTGAACCAAGCCCTGAACCCAATACAAGCATACATGTCAGATACTCAGTATGTAGAATGAGCAAGACCCCCTTCCCTGCAGGGGGCCCACCGTCTGGTGCAAGAGAGCAGAGTCCCCCCTCCTCACCCAGGTTCCTCTCCCTGTGAAAAGAGGGAAGTGGGGTTGGGCAAGATCACAGCCTCCTGCTTCCTTTCCATCTGTTGAGGAGAACGGGGCAGCTTATTACTGAAGACCATCCTTGTGCCAAAGCCAGGGGCCGATCAGCCTTTTCTACATCCATCCCAGGGGATGGGGAGCGGCTGCACTCTTGCCGTCCCTTTCCCTCTCTTGCCTTCCCAGAGGCTTGCTGGGTGGGGGCTTCAGGGATGGGGGCAGTGTTGCTGCAGGCGTTGGACAGAACCCCCAAGTTGCCTGGTCTCTTCTGCAGCCTGCTGCAGCCAGCCCTATCCCGGGGCTCCAGTGATGACTGGAGGACTGCACCTCCCCGTCAGAGTGTCACTTTTCTGCAGGCATGTTTGGGGTTCCCTGAAGTCTGGGGCCTGTGGTGGGAGGGGCAGTGCCTGTGTGGGTCAACAGGGGAGGGGAGGCAGTAACGCCCAGGAGAAGGAAGGTCCCCAGGGTGTCTTCCCGCCCATAGCGCTGCTCTTCTGCCCGCATCCCGACCAGGATGGCGAGGAGTTCAGATGCAACCTCTGCAGGGTCCGGGATCTCCGGTAATTCCAGATCCGGCCCAGCTACCCTTCCCTCCCACTTACAAGGGGCTCAGACACGCCTGTTTGCTGTGTCATTTACATTTGCAAAGGGTCACAGGGAGCCTGACTGGTGCAGAGCTCTGGACACCACTCCCGGGGCCTTTAACAAGGGACGGTTCCCTTTGAGGGGCCCTTCTGACCCCTCTGAGTTTGTATAGCAGGGATTCTCCATGAAAATTGATTGTGGGGCTGGGGGATGGGGGCAATGTTCACAGCAGTCCCCTTCTCCTGTCTCCCAAGCTAGTAAGGCAGCAGAGAGAACTCCAGAAATGAAAAACAGGTGAGGAGCTGAGTGCTGGAAGCCTGGGAGCCGGGAGAATGCCTTCGTCACGGGACACTGTGGGGTCGAGAGAGCCGTGGACGCTGTCTCCAGGTCTGCAGGGCGGTCGTGTCCCTGAGGGCTTCCTGCCCACTTGGTTTCAAACCGCACGTCCCTCCCACCCCCCGCACATCCTGCCCACCTTCCCGGCTTTGACTTCTCCGTGGCACTTGCCAACATTCAGACTTTATTCATCGTGCATCACTGTCTGCCACGCACGACAGTGTAGGGTCCGTGAGGGCAGGGATTGGCCTGTTACAGTCACGGTTAGCTCTCCAGTGCCTGCAGCACCGTACACGCTCAGTAATAGATTTTGAATGAATGAAAGAAGGAAGGACAGTTCTCACCAGAGTCTGTGTGACTTTGCATTATGGTGACATAGCCCGTGCCGTGGTTGGGGGTTCAGAGAGAGGGATTTTCAGTGCAGGGGGAAGGAAATTTGAGACACTCCTGCCGTTGAGTTCCTGGGCAGCCTTCAGCCTGTCCCCTTAGCTCTCTGAGCTCAGGGCTATCACCTGTCCATCCAGGTATGAACATCTGCTGCACACGGCAGCCGTGAAACCAGTGCGCCTGGGAAGGCAGACACACTTCCCGGCTTCAGTGTGGGTGCCCGGCCAGGGGCACATAGTAGGACATCGGGCACTCGGCGGTGTTCCTCCTTCTGTGCCCATGCCCCTGGCTCTGGCCAGCCCAAGGGTAGGCCTTGAACTCAGAACCGAGCGCCTCTAATCACGGGTCCAGTAATTAAGTTTCTTGTCAAGCACTTGAAGCGACACAGCAGCTTGCTGCCTTTGTCCCCTGGCAATTTGCATTCCGTGGTCTGTTATAACTTTCTAAACATCTATTTGTCTTCTCTGTCAGCCCTGTGTTCTCTCTCAAGTGTGAAGTGCTTCCACTCCATTTCCCCCCCCCCCTCAAATTTTTATTTTCTGCCTTTTCAGTCTTTGGGGGAGTGGAGGGGCTCTTGCAGGAAATCACATTTTCCCTGCCCCAGATTTCTGCCACTTTCGCTCTTCATTGTGTTTCGAGTGTGTGTTTTCAGGGCAGGAACAGAAAGGCCTGTCACAGATCCAAGTCCCGGGGTCTGCTTTCCCAAGTCAGGGACAAGCACCCCAAGTCAGCCTCCTTTCTGGAGGGAACTGGAGCCTGCAGCTGAGGGGACAGGGTTGGACGATGCCCAGAGAAAGCCCTCAGAATGCCAAGTCTCCCCCTCTCTCCACCTCACTGGAGGACAAGTCAGGGCAAACAAGACCCCGGATTAAAACCCTATCTGATGTATATGGAATCTAGAAAGATGGTACCGCTGATCCTAGGTGCAGGGCAGCAAAGGAGAAACAGACATAAAGAACAGGCTTTTGGACACAGTGGGAGAAGGAGAGGGTGGGATGATTTGAGAGAATAGCATTGAAACATCCATCACCACATGTAAAATCAGTAGCCAGTGGGAGTTTGATGTATGATGCAGGGAACCCAAAGCTGGTGCTCTGTGACAACCTGAGGGGTGGGGTGAGGAGGGAGGTGGGAGGTGGGGTTCAGGAGGGAGGGGTCACATGTATGCCTATGGCTGATTCATGTTGATATACAGCAAAAGCCATCACGATGTTGTAAAGTAATTATCCTACAATTAAAGTAAATAATTTTTTAAAAAAACCTACCTGATGAACCTGATGAATCAGTCCTGAATATTCTTTAGAAGCACTGATGCTGAAGCTGAAACTCCAATACTTTGGCCCCCTGATGCCAAGAACCTACTCATTGAAAAAGACCCTGATGCTGGGAGAGATTGAAGGTGGGAGGAGAAGGGGATGACAGAGGACAAGATGGTTGGATGGCATCACCAACGCAATGGACATGAGTTTGAGTAAACTCCAGGAGTTGGTGATGGACAGGGAGGCCTGGCATGCTACAGTCCAGACGCGACTGAGCGACTGAAGTGAGCTGAACCGATGAACCTCAGGGATGGGACCATGGAATTGCTGCCACCTGGTGGCAGTGTACTCTGAGTCCAGGTTCGGACCCAAGGGAAAATGGGCCTCTTGGCTGTTGGACGTTCAAAGCAATATTTACAAAACTGATATTGACTTAGAGACATTGGATACATTTTGGGAAAGATTGCAAACCTCACTGACATAGGTGCTTGCCAACCTCACTCCTTGGGACTGAAAATCCCCCAAAGTTTTCCTTTCGATTTATTTGATCATGGGCTAGGGTCATGGTTCCACCAGGCAGGTGTGTTTTCCGCTCAGAACCAAGCAGGGGGAGGCAGAATCAGATCACACGTTGCTCTTGTCTTCAAGGCATTGACAGTCTCCTCGGAAAGAGACAGAGTGAAGTCAGTGATAACGGCGGAGAAGGGCTGTGCGGGGGCTGGAATGCGCCTGACACAGGTGTGCCCCTTCTGTCACCGCGTGGACTCCTCAGCAGTTAGAGGGGTGGTATTAATCTAGCCATCCTGTGCCTGCTAAGTCACCTCAGTCATGTCCAGCTCTGTGCGACCCTGTGGATGGTGACTACAGCCATGAGATGGAAAGACGCTTGTTCCTTGGAAGAAAAGCTATGACCAACCTTGACAGCATATTAAAAAGCAGAGGCATTACTTTGCTGACAAAGGTCTGTCTAGTCAAGGCTATGGTTTTTCCAGTGGTCATGTATGGATGTGAGAGTTGGACCATGAAGAAGGCTGAGCGCCGAAGGATTGATGCTTTTGAACTGTGGTGTTGGAGAAGCCTCCTGAGAGTCCCTTGGCCCGCAAGGATATCCAACCAGTCCATCCTAAAGGAAATCAGCTCTGAATATTCATTGGAAGGACTGATACTGAAGCTGAAACTCCAATACTTTGGCCACCTGATGCGAAGAACTGACTCATTGGAAAAGATCCTGATGCTGGGAAAGATTGAAGGCAAGAGGAGAAGGGGATGACAGAGGATGAGATGGTTGGATGGCATCACCGATTCAACGGACATGAGTCTGTGCAAGCTCCAGGCGTTGGTGATACACAGGGGAGCCTGGCGTGCTGCAGTTCACGGGGTTGCAGAGTCGGACGCGACTGAGCGACTGAAAAACAACAACAAATGGCCTGTAGCCGCCAGGCTCCTCTGTCCGTGGGATTTCCCAGGCAAGAATGCTGGAGTGGGTTTGTCATTTCCTTCTCCAGGGGATCTTCCTGGTCCAGGGATCGAACCTGCATCTCTTGCATGTCCTGCATAAACAGGCAGATTCTTTACCACTGAGCCACCTGGGAAGCCCCATGCCTGGTAGTTTTTGACTGAATATTGTGGATAATATGTTGTCGACATTCTGGATTTGTTATCTTCCTGTGAAGAGTAGTTGGTGTTTATTTTAATAGATAATTCAGTTACTGGCTGATCATCTTAAACTTGTATAGGTTCAGATTTGTTTTTTAGTGTGGGTCGGTGGAAATCCCAAGCTGTTTGTCAAGCTCCTCTAACTTAATATGGACTGAGTAGGGCTTAATAGGATTCTCAACTCGGACTCCCCTGTAGATCTTGCCAGGGCTTGGCTTTAGGCTTTTTAAGGATGCATCTAGAGTGGTGATTACTCTAGAGTGATGGTTCTCAACTAGGGGGATTTTGCTTCCTGGGAGACCACTTGGAAATGTCTGCAAACATTATTGGAGGTTGCAACTTGATTGTGGGGAGGGACGGTTACTGGCATCTCATGAGTAGAGGCCCGGGATGCTGTTAAATGTTCTACAAGGCACAGGACAGCCCCCGTGACAGAGAATTGTGGGTGACAAATGTCCATAGTGCCACAGGAACAGAAACCCTGCCTTAGGACATGGTTCTTTCCCCTAAGGGAAGAGCCTTGCCCTGTCTCAGCCAGGTACCAAGGATGAATGGATGCTTGGTGTTGACCAGACCTGCCCACCCCGGCAGGGCGGGAGCCCCGCTCCTCTGACCCTGCGTTTCTCGGCAGTGTCTGGCCTCGTGTTGCTGCTGCGCTGTCAGCCCCGTGCAGCGCTACCTGGGGAGCCTTGGTGGTCTCACCCTGGATGTTTGCAGCCCAGCCATCAGCCGCAGGAGCCTCCACACGGACACACGGGGCCCTGCTCTGCCCGGCTCCCCCTTCCCTGTGCCACGCCCTGTAGCGTCCAGTTCCATCAGCTGCCCTGCCCTCTGGCCCTGCCTGTTCAGCGTGACGGGACTCTGTGCTCTGTTTGGGCTCCAGTCCTTGTCCCCAGGCAGAGGGCTCAGCATACCCCTCTTGGCATTGCCCCATCTCTCAGGGATAATAGTCTTGCCCTGAGTGTTATCTACTGCCTGAAAATGGTTCTGTTTTTGTCTGTTCTGACAGCCGCTTATGGCAGGAGGGCCATTCCTTTCCAGTCACTCAGTCAGGACCAGAAAAAAGCCCAGAAGTCTGACTCTCCTGCTTATAATTCCTAGCAGCTCCTCCTTACACTAGAATTAGAATACAGACTGCTCAACCATGACCGAGGCTAAGGAACCCTCTGTGGCCTGGTCCCATCTCCTACATGGCCCTGGACATCCCAGGCTCTTTCCAGAGCATCACAGACCCTATCTGTTTGGACCGCTGTCCCATCAGATATTCCCATGGCTGGCTCCCTCTCACCTTACAGTCTCTGCTCCGAAGTTATATCTAATCAGCTGAGCTCAGACACCCCCACTAAGCCTCATGACTTTAACCAAACCTCTGTATTATTTTATGCATAGGGCAGTTGGCTGTTTGAAGCAATCTTGTGTTCATTTGTTGAAGCTTCACTGTTAACCTCCCTCCATTAGACTGTCAGCTCCATGTAAGCTGAAGATGTGTTTGTCTTGTCCACTGTGACTCCCTGGCACCTGTCAGAGAACCTGGCACATGTTAGGCTCCCAGTCAATACAGGATGAGTAGGTGGGTGGTTGAATGAGTGGATGGATAGATGGATGAATAGGTGAATTGATAGATAGGGGGTTGGATGAGTGAGTGGATGGATGGATGGATCGGTAGATGGGTGAGTGCATGAGTGGGTGGATGGATGGATGGTTGGGTAGGTGAATGGGTAGATAGAGGGATGGATGGATGAGTGGATGGGGGATGGGTAGGTAGGTGAATGGGTAGATAGAGGGATGGATGGATGAGTGGATGGGAGGATGGGTAGGTGGGTGAGTGGGTAGATGGGTGCATGCTGTACAGTGATTTAGATAAAGGGACTGCAAACAGAGGAGACCAAAATTATTTCCAGTTGGATGTCCCAGAGAAGATTTTAAGAAACCATAAAATCTTTGATTTGATCCTTGAAGGATGGGGAAGGGAAGACTATTTGGAGATAAAGCAAAGCCCAAAAAGTCTGCATATATGGAGGAAATGGTAAGTAGTTCACTGTGGCCACAGGATAGATTTTGTGACAGGGAATCACAAGAAATAAGGTGAGACAGCAGACTGAGGCCCCTTCATTGGAAACACCAGATGTCAAGCCCAGAGAGCTGAAGATTTTATCCAGTGGTCTACAGGGAGCCGTTGAGTGTTTCAGTACAAGGTTGACTGTCAGGAACAGAGCTGTAACTTCAGAAGATTATGCAGATGAGAGGCTCAGCAGAACTCAGTGACCAAGAGCTTTGGAGTCACTGGAACTGCATTTGATTGCCTGACCCTCCTTCATCTGCCGTGTGACCTTGAGCAGACAGCTCACTCTCTCTGAGACTCGGTTCCTCTCTTGTAAGCTTCTTGCGGGCAGAGTCCGATCTTTTACTCACCTCCTGCCCCCTCGTAGATGTGCTAAGGGTAGATGAATCAGCACAAGCAAACTTCTCTGGTTACACAGAAGGAGCGAGAATAGAGTAAGTCTGGAGACAGAGAGGGAAGAAGTGGAGACTTGTATCCAGTGACCTTGCTGTGGGGGCGGGAGAGAGGCTTTGCTGCAGGAAGGGATGTGAGAGGCTCCCTCCAGCTGTGATGTCACAGCTTTATGGGCAGGTGTGTGAGTGTGTCCGGCTACCCGCAGCAGCCCACGAGACAGGTGTCAGCAAGCATTCAGGATGTACCTACTGTGTGCAAGGCCTGCCTGTGCAGTAGGAGTATGAGAGATGACTCAGGCGGGGGTTTTGCCCTTGAGATGCCACCGGGAGGGGCCACAGCTGGGGCTGGCGAGAGCAACGGAGGATGAGGCCTCAGCTGTACCAGCACAGGAAGGGAACAGCTGTGAACCCATCTTCGGGGGTCCTTCGGCCACTTTTTTAGAATTCCAGTCTTACGTTTGTTCATCTAGCAAGTATTACTGACACCTACTGTATGCCAGGCATTATGCTGGGTCTTTGCTTTTAAAATGAATCAACAGAAATGTACAAAGTATCCACTCTTGCCAGACCTTTGCTGGGCTCTAGGGGAGTGGGGTGGAGAGGGTAGATGAGTGATATATTCTGAAACAGGAGTTTTGTGATTGCTGGAGGGTCTTTGGCCTCCCTCTCCAAAGTTAGATATAAAAAATGTGTGCATTAATCATGTTCTTTTTCAATTAATAAACTTTTTAAAAGCAAGTTTTACAGCATAATTAAGCAGAAAATACAGAGAGTTCCCATATATCTCCTATCCCTTGGCCACACTTTTCCCTACTGTTAACATCCTATATGTGTGTGGTGGGCTTCCCAAGTGACTCATTGGTAAAGAATCCACTTGCAATGCAGGAGATGCAGATTCGATCCCTGGGTCGGGAAGATCCCCTGGAGGAAGGCATAGCAACCCACTCCAGTAATCTTGCTGGGAGCATCCCATGGACAGAGGAACTTGGTAGGCTATAGTCCATGGGGTCCCCAAAGAGTTGAGACTAAGCAACAACAAATGTGTGTAGCTTTTGATTTAATCCTTGAAAGGTGAGATGGTCCATTTGTTACAATTGATGAAGCCGTGCTGATACAGTGTTATTAGCTCAACAAACCCATATTTGACATTCAGGCTCACTCTTTGTGTTTTGCCTGTGGGTTTTGGCAGATGCATCATGTCGTGTATCCACATTACAGCGTCACACAGGATAGTTTCACTACCTTAAAATTGCTCCACCTCTTCATCCCTCCCCCTTCCTCCCCAGACCCCTGGCAACCACTGATCCCTTTCCTGTCTCCATAGTTTTGCCTTTCCACAATGCCATACATTATGTAGCCTTTTCAGACTGGCTTCTTTCACTTAGTAATATGAATTTAACTTTCCTGTATGTCTTTATGTGTCCTTAAGCTCTTATCTTTTTATCTCTGACTGATATTCTATTGTCTGGATAATGTGTAATTTGTTTATTCTTTCACCTATTGGTGGGCATCTTGGGTACTTCCAAGTTTGATCATTGTGAGTAAAGCCACTATGAATACCTGTGGGCAGGTATTTCATTAGAATCTGTTTCTCTAAAAGAGTCCATTGACTTGCATAGAGATGCCCTGATCTTAAGCTTTCAGCCAAAGCTGCAGGTACAGTGTGGGGGTCCCATAAGACTACTTGGATTCCGTGGCTCATCTGCTTACTAGCTGTATGACCACAGGCACATTACTTAGCCTATCTGTGCCTTGGTTTTCTCTTCTGTGGAAAAGGCTGTTATGAGGATTAAATGAGGTAATACTCATTCATCACATGCATAGCACTGTGTCCAGGACGTGGTAAATGCTCAATAAATGTTAGCTCTCATTTTCTGTAAGAGACGAATATGCATTTGATTTTATTTCCTTGACCAAGACTTCAGGCATTTTTGTGGCGCTGCATGGTATGAACTGATTTAACCCATCCTGTCCTCACAGAGTATGCTTTTAAAAGTCTTTAGAGAACAGATACTGCAAAACGATGAGATACAGATATTAATGTAAGCTAGTAGGCTAGCTGTCATGGCAGGTGGTGTTGTCGTTCAGTCGCTCAGCCATGTCCGACTCTTTGCGACCCCATGGACTGCAGCACGCCAGGCTTCCCTGTGCTTCACCGTCTCCCAGAGTTTGCTCAAACTCACGTCCATTGAGTCAGTGATGCCATGCAACCCTCTGGTCCTCTGTCATCCCCTTCGCCTCCTGCCTTCGATCTTCCCCAGCATCACGGTCTTTTCTAATGATTCAGCTCTTCACATCAGGTGCCCAAAGTATTTGCAGCTTCAGCTTCGGCATGGTACGTGTACATGTAACAAACTGACATTTCAAGACAACTGTCTAAACCTTACTACTCAAAGTGTGGTCCCCAGACCGGCAGTAGCATCAGTTTTATATGGGAGCTTGTTAGACATGTGGACCCTCAGGCCCCATCGCCAGCCTGCCCCATCAGAGTCTGCATCTCAGCAGTACCTTCCGCTGGTTTTACAGTGTGAGAGTCTGAGGAGCACTGGTGTAACAGCATTCCGCATTCAGCATTCTCAGACCTGTCAGACACATCAGTGAGGGGTGTGGTCGGGGAGGCAGAGGTGCTGGGGCCAGACAAGGTGGGCAAGGATTTCCTGGGTGCTGGGGTCACCTCCCTGCTCTCGCTCATGCTCCAGGGCAGAGGGTGGGAGAGGTCTGCATCTGTCTCTCTCAGGGTGATCTGGGAATGGAGCAGATCCCTTCAGGGAGTGCCCACCCTCTAGGACTACACCGTCCCACACAGTGACCACACGCCACATCTAACCATTTAAATTTAAAGTAATTGAAATTAAGCACAAGTCAATATTCAGTTCCTTGGTTTCACACAGCAGGCTTCAGGAGCTCAATAGTCACCTATGCCTGGGCCCTCCCTTATTGGGCAGAGCAGCTATAGAACATTTCTATCATTGCAGAGCAGTCTATCGGACGCTCATGCTCTAGAGGGAAGGAGGCCCAAGAAGCAGAAGAGTCTGTGGAACTCAGGCTCAGATTGCACCGGGGCCAAGTGAGCCCTGGCTCTCTGAGGGCCTGCTGTCAGCATTGGGGGTGTCTTTCCTCTAGCCCTTAGAGCGCGTTAGAAAGTGTGAGCCACTCAGTCGTGTCCGACTCTTTGTGACACCGTGGACTGTAGCCCACCAGGCTCCTCTGTCCGTGGAATTCTCCAGGCAAGAATACCGGAGTGGATTGCCATTTCCTTCTCCAGGGGATCTTCCCGACTCAGGGATTGAACCCGGGTGTCGCACATTGCAGGCAGACTCTTTACCAACTGAGCCACCAGGGAAGACCTCTGCCCCTGAGAGGGGCCTGGTTATTTCAAGAAGAGTTCAAAGACTGCACGTTGAAGAGTCAGGACCAGCATGGTGGCCACCGCTGCCCTGGGCAGAGAGGACTGCAGTGGAGGGCCACCCAGTGACATGTCACGGAGGCTGTAGTAGCTGAATTTGCAGTGGCCCGGGGTAGGAGGAGAGGATCTCCTCTCCAGTGCATTGGGAAGACAGCAGATGCAGGGGCCCAATTAGTCAGAGTGGCTCTTAACTGGCCTTGTCCTCTTTCTCAGCAAGAAAATACCATGGGACACAAATTTCTCCAGCTTCCACTCTCTCCCTATCCTTGTTATTGTTTTCCGCTCCTTTTAAAAGTCTGCTTTATTACCATCTAAAGTTGGTATTTACTTGAATTTTACAAGGTGTTTACTGATTCCTTTGCTTCCTATTTTCACTCCTTTCTAATGGATTAAATTTCCTTCTTATTGAAGTACATCCTTTAGTAGTTCTTTCAGCAAAAGCTTGTGAAAACCAAGCTCTCTTAGTTCATGTGTGAAAAGGACAGTAATTTTGAAGTATTAATTTAAACTTGGGTGCCCACTTTGCAGGAGCCGTGTGTGAGCACACCCATACCTATTACTTCTAGATCGAGTCCTGGCCCGAGGCATGGAGTTTTCTGATAGGTCATTCACTATAGGGCAACCCCTTTCTGGCTCCTACATTTTACAGTGCAAACACTCAGCTTCTGCTCATGCCCAGGGCTTGAAATCTTTTTTTAAAATGTTTTGTTTTACTGAGATGCAGTTGTTGTACCATATTATGTAATTTATAGGTGTACAATATAGTGATTCACAATATAGTGATTTTTAAAGTTTATACTCCATTTATACTTATTATAAAATACTGGCCATATTCCTAGTGTTATATAATATGTCATCATAGCTTATTTTATACATAGTAATTTTTACCTCTTAATCTTTTACTCCTGTGTTTCCTCCTTTCCCTCTCCCCACTGATAACCACTAGCTAGTTCTCTATGTCAGAGTCTGGTTCTTTTTTTGTTATATTCACTAGTTTGCTATATATTTTAGATTCCACATACAAGTGATATCACATATTGTTTGTCTTTCTCTGTTTCATTTATTTCACTTAGCATAATATCCTCCAAGTCCATCCATGTTGCTATAAATGGCATTATTTCATTCTTTTTATGACTGAGTAGTATTCAGTCATAAATGTACCATAAATGTGGTGCATTGTATAAATGTACCACATCTTCTTTATCCATTCATCTGTTGATGGGCACTTAGACTGCTTCCATAGCTCAGCAATTGTAAATAATACTGCTATGAATATATCTATTTTTTCGAATTAGTGGTTTGTTTTTTTCAGATATATACTCAGGAGTGAAATTGCTGGGTCATATAGTGGTTCTGTTTCTAGTTAGTTGGGAAACCTCCCCCCATACTGTTTCCCACAGTGGCTGCACCTGTGGGTATATATACTGTACACCAACAGTGTACAGGGTTCCCTATTCTCTATATCCTCACCAACATTTGTTACATGTATTTCTTTTGGTGATAGCCATTCCGACAGGTGTGAGGTGATAGCTCATTGTGGTTTTGATTTGCATTTCCCTGATGATTAATGGTGTTGAGCTTCTTTTCATGTGCCTGTTGGCCACCTGTATGTCCTCTTTAGAAAAATGTCTATTCTGCCCGTTTTTTAATTGGGTTGTTTGTTTTTGTTTATGTTGAGTTGTATGAGCTGTTTATATATGTTGGGTGTTAAAACATTATTGGCCATATAATTTGCAAACATCTCCTCCCATTCAGTAGATTGTTTTCCTTTTGTTGATGATTTCTTTTGCTGTGCAAAAGTTTTTAAGTTTAATTAGGTCCCATTTGTTCATTTTTGCTTTTATTTCCTTTACTTTAGGAGACAGCTCCAAAATATATATATATATATATTGCTGTGATTTATGTCAAACAGTGTTCTACCTAAGTTTTCTACTAGGAATTTTATGATTTCCAGTCTCACATCTGGATCCTTAATCCATTTTGGGTCTATTTTTGTATATGGTGTTAGAAAATATACTAATTTCATTCTTTTACATTTATCCAGTTTTCCCATTGCCAGTTATTGAAAAGTCTGCATATTCTCCTTTAGGTTTTCTTTGCCAGGGCCTGAGATTTGAACTCTTATCATTGGGAAGGAATTTAAACCCCAGCCACTTGGATATCTATCTACTTGGATATCCCCATGGGTTACTGAGTCTATTCCTTCTCCTCATCTTTCAGCTTTGAACTCTCTCATTTCTGGCATCTGGAGGAATTTTCTATCTTCCTTTTCAGCCAGGTTATGAATTTTCAATGTCTGTTATATTTCATAATGACTTGTTTCCTGTATCCCTCATAAAAAACAAATTGGACCCTTGGCATTTGCTACTCTTCATCTGCTGGTCTTGAACGTGACACGCTGAAAGTTCAAGCAGGAAATTAAAATTAAAGAAAGTCGCCTTGAGTCATTCATGCTGAATTAAACAGTTCAGTTTTATTCATAAAGTCATACATTTGTGAGGATGATTTCATATTTCATACTATCCATGATTATGTTTTCTGACAGTAAATTTGTTTGTAGCACATGGAGTAAAATCATATTCACCAAGGTATTTGGCAGAAATACCCCATGGGGCCCATTTCTTTGCTGTCTTAACAAGTTTGAGATCAATGTCTAGATTCACCTTCTTCTTTGGTGGACAAGTCTGGGTTTGAGTCCCAGAACAAGGAGATGACTTACCCACGGCCACAGCTAGGAGAGAACTGGATGAGAAAATAGAACCTCCAGTTAAAACATCTATTACCTTCCACCCTTTGAGCTTGTTTCCTCAACTATGAAATCAAGAGGTTAGGCCAGACATGAAATGAGGTCCTCACTCACTAGCTTCATGACCTTGAGCAGGTCACTGAACCTCTCTGGGCTTCTGTCCTTACAAGCTTGACCCTCTCTACCTCAGCTGACCGGTGAGAGCATCAAGGGGGCTGACCTGGACGATGGCACCCGGAGGAACACAGGGCTGCCGAGCGGTATGCGCTGTTCTGGTCTTGAAGATGCTGGGTCTGCCTCCCCAGACGCCTCCTTGGTGAGGAAGGTGCGTGCTTTGCAAAGGCGACGTAGTCTGATGATTTCTGACCCAGCACAAATGGGGGCCGGGAGAGCAAGGCTTTCTTCTGTCTGTGAGCAGCACGGTGATGGGGCTTTGATGCATCTGAGTTTGCTGGGGATTGTGACTTTTGATGCTGAAAACTCACTGATGTGTGAACCTCATGTTCCGCCTCCCTTCCTTCTCATGTGTAAGCAAGCGCTGAAAAGACCCACAGGGCAAGTGCCGAGTCCCGCAGGACATTTACAAAGAGGGCAGACGCTGCTCCCGCTCCTTGCTTAGTGCTTAGAGATGTCTCACATGGCTCAGCTCCTTCCTTTGTGCCTCTCCCTCCCTCTCCTGCCCACCGGAGGCAGTGTTGCCTAGAGGGAAACTTCCAGGCTCAGGATCAAGGACCCAGCTCCATCAGTGACCGGGAAGGGTTATTGTCCTTCCTGGTACTGAGTTTCCTCAGTCATGAAATGAGGGCATCGAGTAAAATCACTGATTTTCAAACCTTTTCCTGTTCAGTGACCCTTGACTTTTCTTTCTCCCCTTATGACCCATTCTCCTGGCTTATTTCATGCTGACAGAAAGTTCCTATTAGTGGTTGTTTGTGTGTGATTAATAAAAGGTGTCAGAGCCCAGGAATTACTCTTTAAAATATCCTCTGTGAAAGTGAGACTAAGATAGGAGATGATTTATCTGTGGGCATGTGAATTTGTGTTTATGTTATAAATCACCCACGTGTCTTCAAGGTTAGAGATGATAGCACATTAAGAGTTCTCAAGGCCAGCCCAGGGAACTCTGTTCAATATTATGTGACAGCCTGGACGGGAGGGGAGTTTGGGGGAGAATGGCTACAGGTATATGTATAGCTGAGTCCCTTTGCTGTCCACCTTTAACTATCACAACTTGGTTAATCCACTATACTCCAATACAAAATAAAATGTTTAAAAATAAATCCATCATTTGAAAAAAAAGAATTTTCAAGGCCTTGTGAATAAGTGGGGAGAGAGGGTTGGATGAATGTCATTCTAAGCAAGAGTAGTTAACATCCTTGGAGAGATAATCTAAAATACACCACCCAAGACCACCCTTGCTGACCACGGGCCACATCTGATCCAACCATACCTCCCCCATGGGGGCTGCCATGCTGCCCAGCACACAGTAGGTGCTCACTAAACACCTGCTGTAGAAGGCCTTCATCTTCTTAGCGCTGGGCTGCAGCCTGGGACAGGGGCTGCCTTGATCATTGTTTATACCTCAAAATAGGTGACAGCATAGAGAAGACACTAAGGGAAGCAATACGTAAACATCCTCTAAGAAAGATAGATGAGGACAGCAAATTACAGACACGGTCTTCTGCGTGAAGGCCTCAGAGACAGTGTCAAATGTATCTGGGAAATCGTGCAGAGAGTGATGGTGGGGAATTCGCCCTTGTGCCTTCTTAGTTAGCACTCCTGCTCCTCTCCTGAACCCTGGAAACCTGTTCTGCCTCAGCCAGAAAGGAATCATGGCTGACAGTGAGGTTTGAGCCCTGCTCAGATAAATCCGACCACCTCATCCTCTGTCACCCTCTTTTCCTCCTGCCCTCAGTCTTTCCCGGAATCAGGGTCTTCTTCAATGAGTTGGCTGTTCGCATCAGGTGGCCAAAGTATTGGAGCTTCAGCCTCACTGTTCCAGCGGACATGAACTTGGGCAGACTCTGAGAGATGAAGAGGGACAGGGAAGCCTGGTGTCCTGCAGCCCCCGGGGTCACAATGAGTCAGACATGACTTGGCAACTGAACAACAACAGATAAATCCATGAGTCACAGTGGATGTGTTTTGAATCTTTGGGGTGAGGTCAAGGAGACTTGTGACTCCCGGGAACCTCTTAGGTTTTCTGTTCAGGGACTGAACACTGGCTTTGGCTCTTGATGGTCAGCAGGCAGGGCCGGGGTTCCCTTAGTTCACCCGCAGTGTCGTGCTCACGCGGTGTTGGCCGCAGAGCACACGTCTTCTCGCAGATGCAGTCCTCCTGGCGGTTATGGACCCATCTCCCCGGTGAACCTGCCAGTCCCCACTGCTGGGCTGAGAGCATCCCATCTGGCGTCCTGTTGGTTCTACCTGCACAGGGAACACCCCCACTTTACCCACCACCTAGATTCTGCCTCGACATTTTGCCATGTTGGCTCCATCCAGTATCTTCCCAAGACTTCTGTCCATCCATCCATTTTATTTCTTTGTATACATTTCAAAGTAAGGGTTTCCCTGGTGGCTCAGACGGTAAAGAATCTGCCTGCACTGTGGGAGACCTGGGTTCAATCCCTGGGTCAGGAAGATGCCCTGGAGAAGGGAATGAGCACCCACTCCAGTATTCTTGCCTGGAGAATCCTACAGACAGAAGAGCCTGGTGGGCTACAGTCCAAGTGGCCGCAAAGAGTCGGACATGACTGAGGGACTTAACACTTACACTTTCTTTCATTTCAAAATAAATCGCAGACATCAGCACACTTCCCCTCCTAAACGCTTCAACATTCATATCTTGATTTATTTTTAGCCTGCTCATCCTGGGTTTTCTTGCTCAAGCAGATGCCCAGGATGTCACTGAGAGAGGTCTGAGGAGTGAGGACAGCCCTGTGTCACGGGGCTCTGCCCAGAGCTGAGGCCACTGTCCTGCAGCATCAGTGGGGAGGGAGTGTTGTGGCCACCTGTCTTGTCTCCTGTGAGTCCACACGTGACGTTACCCATCCCTCCCATTTTCCTGTCCTCCATGACCTTGACCTTGTGTGGTCAGGAAGACAGCCTCAGCGCTTGTGGGTGAGGGGGTGGCTGGCCATACACTGCTGGTCGTCTGCTCACCCGGTCTTCAGACCTGCTTCTGCGTTCTTCTTGGGTGCCCTGGGCTTGCTGCTCTGTTAGTCAGCTTCCCCAGGACCTGGTGTTGTTTAAAGCTATCACCTCTCCCTTCAGATGAGCCGAGGAGAGGCGGTGTGGAGCGGATGGCCACGTGACCACAAAGATTGGCCAGGACGCAGGGTGGGGGTGGGGGCTGAAAGGAAAATGTGTGCATGGACAAGGCAGGTCCCCAGATGTCAACGACTGCATCCACGGGGACGTGGGCCTGGGAGGGGCAGAGGCTGGGTAGCAGGCAGGTCGCCCTGGCTGCTCCCTCGTGGCTGAGATGGTGAGAGTCTTCAGGGAGCTTGAAGGGAGGGGCTTTGGGGTCAACAGGTCTGAGTCGTGACCGTCCCCCTGCCTGCTGGCTGACCCAGGTCCACTGCTGTAGCCTCCCTGGGTCTTTGTTACTGTCGTTTAGTCACCAAGCTGTGTCAGAAGCTTTTGCAACCCCATGGACTGTAGCCCGCCAGGCTGCTCTGTCCATGGGATTCTCTAGGCAAGCATACTGGAGTGGGTTGCCATTTTCTTCTCCAGGGGATCTTCTGGGCCCAGGGATAGAACCCGAGTCTCCTGCTTGGCAGGCAGATTCTTTACCACTGAACCATCAGGAAAGCCCTTCCTGGGCTTTAGGTAGAGATAAAAACAGCACCTGGCTCAAAGTGTGGCCAGGACCCAGTGAGATGAGCAGTCAGCTTAGTAAGTAAGCCCCCAGCACAGAAGGAATCTGCCCAGGCTCGGGGGCCTGGCTCTCTGCAGTGGAGGTGATTAAGAGAACCGACCGTCTAGCTTCTTCAGGAGCACGGGTGTCTGTACCCCCAGGCAGTGTTCACACAGGGAGGCACGGAGGCTCACACGGTGTCCTCAGTGGGTGTCTTTTTTGTTCTCGCTCCAGTGCTGCCTGGACGCCATGGCCCCAGGGAGACAGAGGGGCCTCCTGAGGTCAGCAGTCCCTGGGGTGTGTCTGTGGGTCTGGGAGAGGAAGGAGGTGTGGCTGAGAAGGGGGCTGCTGGGGCACCGGTTGGGGCAGTTCTGAGCCTTTGCCAGAGGGCTGGGTGTCCTGCCCTGAGATGGGGTGCTCTCACACCAGGTGGGGAGGACACGGGCCTCTGGACCAGCCCCTGACTGGGCCAGGAAGAGCTGACTTTCCTCTGCTTTCCCTCCCTGGACACACACCTGCTCAGCCCCCAAACCCTTCAAAGATGCTTCTCAAGCCTGAAGTCATGAGCCATCTGTGGCCACTCAGCCCTTTCCTCTGGATGGGTGTTTACTGTGAGCCAGAGGCCAGCACGCACTCTCCACATACCCATTCGTGTTAGAGCAGCTTGGAGCTGTTCTCATCCCCATTTTACCCACAAATAAACTGAGGCTCAAGGGGTGACCTTGAAGTCACCCAGCAGAGCTGGCATTCTGCCAGATCTGCCTGAATTTGTATGACCAGGGACAGTGTCTGGCTGACTTCCTTTTCCCATGTACACATGCTAGATTGCAAGCCAGTGAGCAGGGGATCAGCATTCTTAATTATCTCTGTATTGGCCATGCCTGGCAGATACATGATGCTCAGAAAATGTTGATGGGAACTGACCCAGTGATCATAAAGTTTCTCACAAGCAGAAAACCTCAGAGACCTTCTTCCCTAACTTCCAGTACAGTGCAAGAATTCCCTCCCTGACTCTGCTGTATTGATTACCTCTCGCAACAGGGAGCTCACTCCATAACCCTAAACCTGTGATTGATTAGCAGTGTCTGCCCTGAACAGGCATAAGGGTGGGATTTGCATGCCATATATCTTTATCGTCTCCTTACATTGCAGTTTCCTTATTTTGAAGATTGGAAAACTGAGGCCAGGAGGAAAGAAAGAGCCTTAGGGAAAACACATAGGAGCTTCCAGGATAACCTGGAGTCAGACCCTCCTATTCCTGACCCTCCTAGTCTAACATGTTCTCCACTTGGCCTGGCAGCTAGGACTCTGCATAAGCCTTGAATTCTCCTTTCCTGTGTACTGGAGACTCTAAACAGCGGTGGCATTCGGTACATATTTGTTGAGTGCTTACCCTGTGCAAAAACAAGAGGCCTGGGAATACACCAGTGAAAAAACTAAACTTCCTCCTCTTCTGGTGCTTCTGTTCTGGTGTCGGGGAGACAGACAAAAAAAAAAAAACAATGAATTTGATTATGTCATTAAGTGTATTGACTGCTCTGTCCCTGGGCAGACGCCTCCACCAACCGAGGTTGCTTGCTCTTTTGTTTCCCTCCTGAAGAAGTCCCTTCTCTAGACTAGGGTATACACGCCGCTGGTTGGCTCTCCCAGGGCCTGGAGGCTCCTTGTGAGCCCTTTCTCTTCCTGCCTCTCTGCCTCTGAACCAGCTCCATGGTTCTTAGCAGTGGTTAAGGCAGGAGATGACAAGGCTTCATCTCCCTCTCAGCACTTGCTCAGATGACACAGGAGATGTGCCAGTTAGAGCTCAGTTTGGCCCAGAAGACCCTGGCCTTGTGTGCCCAGTGAAGGCCGTTGGGTTCTGCAGGCTCCCCCACCTCCATGATTCTCCCAGGGAGGAGGCAGGACCATGGGGTCATTTAGAAATACATGGAGGTGTAATTCTGGTTCCTCTCTGATGGGGCAGCTCTGATGTTTAGAGAGTGGGACCCAGCGATGCTGAACCTCCTACAATGAACAGGACCATCCTACGTGATGAGTGTCCTGTCCAGAGTAGCAGTCTCTTAGAGGAACACTTTGTGGGGGGAGAAGACGTTGCCCTAAAGTGTAGCCCCCAAGGCCGGTGGACAGTCCTGGGAACAGTTCAGAGCTGAGACCATGTCGTCTTCAGGTCTTGCCCAAACTGCCCACTGCTCCAAACCTCCTCTGTTTAGCCCTATAGTAAAGTGGGGCTCAGAGCTTCCCAGGTTCCTCAGTGGTAACGAATCCGCCTGCCAGTGCAGGAGACGCAGGATACTCGGTTCAAAAGATCCCCTGGAGGAGGCCCTGGCATCCCACTCCAGTATTCTTGCCTGGAGAATCCCGTGGGCAGAGGAGCCTGGCGAGCTATAGTCCTTGGGGTCACAGAGAGTTAGACACGACCTAGCGACTCAACAACAATGAAACTGGGGCTCAGTTGCCTCATGCAGTGGGTTAAGGGGTAGACGTGCCCAGCCCCAGGGTTCTACCATAGAAAGCACAGAAGTTGTTGCCATCGGCCCCGTGCCAGCAACTGCTTGTCCACTCCCTCCACACTCTGTGACCAGGACGCAGCTGTCCAGCCTCTGGGCAAAGGCCTGGCCCAGTGACCCCGCTGCCTGCTCTGCACGAAGGGGCCGCCAGGGTCAGGTGACACCCCGAGGCTCCCCTCACCGCCCACGGAGCCACCTTCAACCCAGTGACACTGCACTGGCAGGGCGTCTGGCTGGGCTTGAGTCGGCCAGCAGGGCTGGCTGCCCGAGGACGGGCTGGCCCTGGAGCCAGAGGCCACCGAACGTGTTTCCAGTGGGGCTCCCAAGCCCAGAGCCTCTGCCCCTTCCCACCACTGTTCCCGTTGGGCCTGCCTGGCTGCCCAGCACATTAGCATTTAAATACATCCAGAATCCTCTTCCCCGAGCCCTCTGGAGCCCTCTTCCCGCATTGAATCCACGGAGGAGGGGCCACTCGAGTCCTCCCCAGTCCTGGACTCCCTCCCCTCCCAGTGGCCGTGCTGTATTCACCGCATCTGTGTGTGGCATTAGCCTAGCGGAGGAGACAGGGCGCCTAGCAACCCGGAGGGGGCTGCAAAAGAGGTGGGAAGGAAGTGATTTTCATGTAATTATTCACTCCTACAAAGCTCGTTGTCAGGTACACACTGGAAACACAGCTGTTGTATTATTCTCCTAACCTACTTTTCATCTTTTGAGACTATTTACCCACATGAACAGCCCAGAGAAAGAGCTTAATTTCAGCCTTTTTCTGCCGGGCTGTATGTTTTCACCTCAGTGGAAGCCTTTATTTACAGAAGTTGTGTTGTGTGTGTGTGTTTGTGTGTCTGTGTGTGGTTGTCCGTCTGATAAGGAAATGTTAAAAAAAGAAAAGGCTGTGGGTCATCATGGGCCCAAGACGGCCACCGAGCTCTGTCCTGGCAACGTGGACAGCCAAACGCCGCCTGTGTCATTGGGTCTGGTGGTTTGCGCCCCTTCTTGGCCTGGCGCTGGGCGGGCTGGGGTGGCGGGAAAGCCCCTGGAGCCTGTTTTCATAGCACGTGTATTGGAGAAGTGTTAACCGCCAAGAAGAGGCAGAGTAAGGGAGTTGTATGATGCTTTTGAACTATGGTATTGGAGAAGACTCTTGAGAATCCCTTGAACTGCAAGGAGATCCAACCTGTCAATCCTAAAGGAAATCAGTCCTGAATATTCATTGGAATGACTGATGCTGAAGCTGAAACTCCAATACTGTGGCCACCTGATGCAAAGAATCGACTCATTGGAAAAGACCCGGATACTGGGAAAGATTGAAGGCAGGAGGAGAAGGGGAGGACAGAGGACAAGATGGTTGGATGGCATCACCTATGTGATGGACGTGAGTTTGAGCAAGCTCCGGGAGTTGCTGACGGACAGGGAGGCCTGGCGTGCTGCAGTCCATGGAGTCAGAAAGAGTCGACACGACTGAGCGACTGAACTGAACTGACTGACCTGGTACCCCGCCTCTCCAAGGCTAAATAGACAAGAAATGTCTCCTTCCTGGGAGTTAGTTTTCTTCTCATGCATAAAAGGGGGATGATCATTGCACCCGACCGCAGCGGTGAGTCTCGTGCCTGTGAAGTGTGAGGAACCCCCACCCCCTGCCTGGCACGTCTCGGTGCTTCTGGAGGTGACGCTGATGCCTGATTTCTGGCTCCTCTCGCTGGCACTTCCCTGGCAGGTTGGGTCACCGCTGGGTTTGTCAGAGACCTCGGAGCATCAGTGTGACAAGCACCACCTCCTCCAGGATGCAGGGAAGGACAGGCCAGGCCCACCTGCTGGCACCGGCTTTGATCCCGGACAGAAGTGCTGCCCTATGCCTGGTCGGGTGGCTGTTCGTAGACATGAAAGCAGGTTACTGGGAGAGCTTCTGTCTGCAGCCTGCGCTGCCTTATTCACGGCAGCAAGTCATGTCTGCAGCTCCCATCCCCTTCCAGCTCCCCTGACGGAGCAGAGCCCTGGCCCCTGCTGCCCTCTGCGTCCATGCCCCACCTCACGCCATCCTTCACGCTCCCCTCTCCACTGGATGATGCGTTCCGGAGTACCTGCCCACCTTTGTAAGAGAAGGGAGGGCAGGAGCTCCTGGCACTTCGCCTGGCACATAGTGGACACCCCGTCTTGTGTACTGCGGGGAGAAAAAGGAAGAGAGGCTCTTCTCTCCAGATCTGTGAGGACTGGTGGATCCTTAGAAGGGATGAACATCGACTAAGCAACCTGCTGTCTCTCGGAGCTCGCAGCTGAGTTTCTGAGAGCTCTCTGAGAGCCAGGCTGTGTGCTGAGTATTTGTTCCACACACATCGTACTGAGGGGCTTCCCTGATGGCTCATTGAGTAAAGAACCCGCCTACAATGCAGGAGACATGGATCCATCCCTGATTCGGAAGAACCCCTGGAGGAGGAAATGGCAACCCACTCCAGTATTCCTGCCTGGAGAATCCCATGGATGGAGGAGTCTGGCAGGCTACAGTCCATGGGGTCACAAAGAATCAGACATGACTCAGCAACTGAGCACGACACATCTCATTGAATCGTCTGTGCTTGAGAGAAAAAGGGAGGGGCTCACCACACACGCACCATGACCCTCTCTCCGTCTCCCCAGTCAGGAGGTTTCTTCTCTCCAAGAGGTGAGAGAAAGACGTGAAGCGTTCCCCCTAGACTTCTAGGAGATTAGACACTCTGTTGATACATGTAAAGGTCAGGGTGGGAAGGTAAGAGGGGGCAGGCATGTTCCCCCACACACAGCGGTCTCTAACCTGGCTGTGATGACGCCCTCCCCGGGGCAGCGGGCAGGTCTCAGGATGCGGACGGTACCTTGTACACCATAGAGTGCGGTCCATGGGGACCAGGCAGCAGGAACTAAACACCCAGCTTGACAGTGTACCTCCTCATCTTGATAGAGGAGATCGTGTCCTCGTCCGTTCATCCTTCCTTGCTTCTCCCAGCTGGGCCCTGCTGGTCCAGTGGGAAGGGAAGCTTACACCCCAGTCTGTTGTTCTCGGCACCTGCTATGCACCAGGGCTCATTGGAATCAGTTGTTCTGAACTGGTTGCCCCAGAGCTAGGAGGCGGGACCACCTCTCTTCCAAAGGGGCCCTGCCCCCGGGGTTCCCATGCAAATTTGTTCTCCAGACCTCTGAATGCAGACCGCCCCCAGCTACACGGCCAGAACGCCCCCCATTCACTGCCGCAGATCATGGGGACTGATCCGGTTCTCAGCCGCTGACCCAGCTTCCTTAGGGTTTGTTTGTTCAGTGGAGACTATTTCCCCTTCAGATTGTGTCAAGAGCTCGGAAGCCCTTTCTCCACCGAACTGTCCCTTTGTCGCATCCTGGGAGATGCTGGTCAGCGGGGCCCGGTGACCTGGTCTTCCTTTCAGGGGGGAGACGCTGCCTCTGTCCTGTTGACCTCACAGCCACAGAGCTGTGTGAGCCCCTGCCGAGGGTCCAGGCCTGCCCAGCACGCCAGAGCGCCCTGGCTTCTCTCTTCAAAATGTGGAGCCAGGACACCTTGGGTTCAAACCTGACCCTGTCCCTCATTAGCTGTTTGACCATCTATGGGTCCATTTCCTCTTCTCTAAAAATGGAGATAACAGTACCCCCTAGTGGGATGGTTATGCAAATTATGAGATTGTCCTCTGAGAGCCTCGCATGCACAGTAGGTTTTCAACAAATGATCACTCAGGATTCCCACTTCCTAAGGCATCACCAAACTGGTCGAAGGTTCGTGAATGTCCTGTTGGCCTGTTCTGTTAGCCTCACTTGGCCCCTTCTGTCAGATCATCGCAGTGGCCACTACAATCTGGTTTGATCTGTGGGTGTTTGTGGAATTACTGGTTGAAGAAGGAGTCGGCTTAGATGAAGAAGACTTGGTTCAACGCCTGTAGCGGAGAGAATGCTTTGTGCTCACCAACCAGCTGTTCTTCCTCTTCCTGAGTGAAATGGAAAGAGACTTTCCCAGACTTCCTCAGCTTTAGGTTGAGATCACAGGACTTGGTTCTGGTCAGGGGTGAGTGGGCAAACGTGGTATAAGTAATTCCCTAAGTCTGGCTCTAAAAACTTCCTGAGCAAAGCTCAGGTTCCCTTTTCCTCTGCCTCAGAGGCTGTGCTGATGCAGAGGTATCATCATAGATAAGAGGGCTTGCATCCCTGCTATTGGGTGGAAGAGCCCCTTCACAATCTTCAGTGGGTTCTGTGTGAATGGGAAGTAAGCCTCCACTGTGCTAAGCCATTGAGATTTGGGGGCTTGTTTATTTCAGCCCAGCCTAGCAGTAATTGTCTTCACAAAAATAGTGGCTTCCGCAATGAGTTCATTCATTCCTTCCCAGACAAGGGGTGCAGAGAGGCCAACAGTTGGAACCCTGTTGCATTTTCACAGGATTGAGAATATAGACATGTGTCAGGTATGCCCATCTGCTAAGGCATCCAATGTGTGGAGTCATATGAAAACATACCATGCGTGTTCAGAAGACTTTTTCAAGAAATCTAATCCTGAAGCTTTCCAGGCTCTGCAAGATCTGAGCGTGTATCTCAGCAGTAAAGTTGCATCAACACTCATTTTCCAAATGTGGAGAAGAGAAAAGGCCGGTAGAGAAGGTCTTGAATCTGGAGTCAGGGAGAGGTTAAGTTAGTACTAAAATGCTGATGACTTGCAAATCTGTGTCTCTAGGGAAGTACTAAGCCCTGGACTTTCTACCTGTCTCCTGAACAACTCATTTGATGCTTCGTCTAGACTATGTGTTTGTTAGTGGCTTAGTCGTGTCCAACTTTTTGTGAACCCATGGACTGTAGCCCTCCAGGCTCCTCTGTCCATGGGATTTCCCAGGCAAGAATACTGAACTGGGTCACCATTCCCTTTTCCAGGGATCTTGCTGAACCAGAGATCGAACCCAGGTCTCCTACACTGAAGGCAGACTCTTTACTGTCTGAGCCACCAAGGAGATTATAAAAGTCTAGTCTATCCATATACCCATTTGCCCCATGTTATACCTCCAGCCTCCCTCTAGGAAAAAACAATGTGTTCCATTTGCCGTGGCTCCACTAAAAGTCCCAGGATTGAGTTTCCTTGGCTTGCTGTTCAGTGGCTCAGTCGTGTCTGACGGTTAGTGACCCTACGGACTGCAGCACATGAGGCTTCCCTGTCCTTCACTATCCCCCGGAGTTTGTTCAAACTCACGTCCAGTGAGTCGGTGATGCCATCCAACCATCTCATCCTCTGTTGCCCCCTTCTCCTCCTGCCCTCAGTCTTTCTCAGCATCAGGGTCTTTTCCAACGAATCAGCTCTTGGCATAAAGTGGCCGAAGTATTGGAGCTGCATCTTGGTTAGCATCATAGACTCATCCCCGAGCCACTCACCGTGGCCAGGAGAAGTGCTTTGATTGGCCAGGCCTGGGTGGGGAAGAGATGGTTTCTCAAAGTAATATTGGGGTTCTGGTACCTGAAAGGGTAAGACGGATGCTGGGTGGGTGGGAAAGAAAGCAGACGCCTGTTTCTGGGTGCTGCGCTCAAAGAGCAAACTGCAAGAAAAATCCCCTGCAGGGGAACATCGTGGTTTGAGATGTTTGGGACATGAGGATGGAAAGCTCTCTTGGGTATTTTTGAACTCACAGAGGGTTTATTTACCACGTGGGGAGGGGGGACCATTTGTCATTGGGGCCCAGTGGTGATGAAGGTCTGGAGGCTTCTCACAGCCTGGTGTGTGTGCTCAGTGAAGAGTCTGGGGAGAGGTACATGGGTTTGCAGAGGCTTTAATTAATTAATTAATTTAATTTAATTTAAAAAATTTTGGCCATGCTGGGCAACATTCAGGATCTTAGTTTCCTGACCAGGAATCAAACCCACAGCCCCTGCATTGGAAGCATGGAGTCTTTTTTTTTTTTTTTTAATTGGAAGATAATTGCTTTACAATATTGTGTTGGTTTCTGCCGTGCATCAGTATGAATCAGCCACAGGTATACATGCGTCCCCTTCCTCCTGAACCTCCCTCCCTCCTCCCACCCCATCCCACCCCTTTAGGTTGTCACAGAACTCCAGGCTTGAGCTCCCTGCATCTTGCAGCAAATTCTCCCTGGCTAGCTATTTTACATATGGTAATGTGTATGTTTCCATGCTACTCTGTCCGTTTGTCCCACCCTCTCCTTCCCCGACTGTGTCCACAAGTTCGTTCTCTATGTCTGTGTCTCTATTGCCGTCTCCTGCAAATAGGTTCATAAGTACCATCTTTCTAGATTCTATATATATGTGTTGATATACAATATTTGTTTTTCTCTTTCTGATTTATAATGAGGCTCTAGGTTCATCCACCTCATTAGAACTGACTCAAGTGCGTTCCTTTTCGTGGCAGAGTAATATTCCATTGTATGTACCACGTTGTATGTATGTATCCCTCTTTATCCATTCATCTGTTGATTGACGTCTAGGTTTCTTCCATGTCCTAGCTATTGTAAATAGAGAAGCATGGAGTCTTAACCCCTGGACCACCAGGGAAGTCCTACAGAGGCTATAGAAACAGTGCTTGGTTGAGTGCTAAACATCCTCACACCATGCTCCTGGGATCTGAGTTTGTTTCCCAGTTCAGCAGCAAACCTGTCTTTTGCTTCTCCATAACATTTACTGGCCTTACCAAGGAGAAAAGGGAATCCACTGAGGTGGCAAGTGGGGAGACTGAGGCAGAGAAGGAGGACTTTAAAATACACCCATTTCTCTCTCAAATCTTTTTTAACACTTTTTCCCTACCCTGTGTTGTTGAAACATTTAAATATCCTCAAGTTTCTACCATTTGGAAAAAATCTTCCCTAAATTTATTTACTATCGTGATTATCCCATCTCCCAACTCCCCTTTCTTAAAAAACAGTTTTAATAGTTCTTCTTCCTGTTTCCCCCTCACCATTTCTCAGTCTACTATGATCTGCTAGCATCCTCCCCTGCACCACCCAACTCACTCACACACACACACACACACACACACTTCGAGAAATAGCTTTCCCTAAGTTCCTCATTTAGCTCCAAAAACACTAAACCCAAAAGCTGTGTGTTAGAGGGGGAAAAAATGTATGCACTTTTTAGGTCAAGAGACAGCATTGTGAACTTTGCTCATTATAAGTATTTGTTGAATGATTTAACAAGCAAGCAAATCCAGGGTAAAGTAACGTGGGCTGTGTAATCAAATCCCCAGAAAAGAGGAAATAGTGATAATTTGCCTGGAAAAGGGAGTGTTCTAGAGGGGTCTTCAAATCTGTAAAGTGATGCCATATGGGAAAGGGAGATATGGCCTGGGTGGCCCCAGAGTTAGGAACTCAAAAGGTAGATTTTCTCTCATTTTAAGAAATGTGCTAATGGTCAGAATTCTCTGAGGAGGAAAAGGGCTGTGTCAAAAGATAGTGAGCTCCCTGTCACTGGCAGTAATCAAGCAGAGACTGTTCTGTCAGAAGTACCAGAAGAGCGTCCTGTGTTGGGTGGGAGGTTACAGCTGAAGACTTCTGGAATTCCGGGACTGTTGAAGCGTGCTTCTCTAGAGGAAGGTCTCCTTGGACTTGTTTCTGCCACTCCCAGCTTTGTGATCTTGAGCAAGTTACTCAACTGCTCTGTTCCTCAGTTGTAGAAGGGAGCTAATAGTAGCACCTCCTGCGTGGTGTTGGTGTGAATAGTCAAGTGTAGTAACGCATACAGGGTTCACAGCAGTCCCTGGCACGTGGTACATGCTTAGCAAATGTTTGCTAGTATTTGAATTGGTATCAAACCTGTTCTCTAGATGACACCGGATTCTCAAGCATCAGTCTCACCAGCTGCATTTGGGTTCGAGCTGTGGCATTTCTTTGATG
Organism: Cervus canadensis; assembly: GCF_019320065.1. Lineage (NCBI taxonomy): Eukaryota > Metazoa > Chordata > Mammalia > Artiodactyla > Cervidae > Cervus > Cervus canadensis. The sequence continues at coordinate 5,650,562 of NC_057407.1, read as the reverse complement.
ACTTCTAGAGCGGAGCTCAAAGAGAGCCCAAAGGAGTGTTAGACAAATTACCGTGATTCCTCTTGCGTGTGTCACACCATCCCTGGCTGTTCTGTCAGAGGGACACTTGGAGACTGAGAAAAGAATTTCCACATGTACCACACAGGAAGCCCCTGAGTAACAGCTCTTTGGAAAAGTGATCAAGAAGTAGTGCCTACCCCCTTTCTTGTCCCTTCACTGTCCTCTGACTGAGTGCATGGGGCAGAGTGGGAGAAGCCTCCAGACCTGTAGGAAGACTGGGGGCTTCATTGTAACTGGTCCCCTTGGTGAATGCCCCCCACCCCCACTAGACACTGTACAACTCTGTGAGTTCAAAGACACCCAAGAGAGCTTTTCTCATGATGGTCTCAGCCATCAGAAGAAAAATGACTCTTGGCTTCAGTAGTCCTGAGAGGGAAGTTTATTCCCCGCTTTGCTGGTAGCAGGACTAAGCCTCAGAGAGGTTAAGTAACTTTTCCAAGCTCACAGAGCTGGAACAGGGTCCTAAAGACCCAAATTCTTGCTGCTTGGTGAACTACTGTCCAAAACCTCCAGAAATTTCTGGATTTAATTAAGGACATTTATATTTAATCATCCTGAGAATAGAATTTCTAAAAACCATGTTCCTGAGATGAGGACATTTGATTGTCCCTTTTTAGAGTCTTTCGTGGGGGTTGAGCGTGGGCGGGGGATTTCAGAGAACGGGGCCACCCCGCCTCCCTACCCCCTGGCCGTGCATCTGACTTCTCTCTCTGCCAACTTCTTTGTGCCCTCCTCCAGGTCTGGGTAGATGCTGGGACGCAAATCTTCTTCTCCTATGCCATCTGCCTGGGTTGTCTGACCGCTCTGGGAAGTTATAACAATTATAACAACAACTGCTACAGGTGAGCATGTCCCCAGCCCTGCCTGTCCGCTCTCCACCGAACCTGGGAGCCCTGCATGCTGTCTGGCTAGTTCCTTGACATCTCCCCCCAACCTTGCAAGGCTGGGTGAGGGAAACAGGCCTGTCAGAGGAGAAGAGGCAGGGTGCCAACCATCCAGGTGGGACAGGGGAGGACCCTGGGCGATCTGACAGCCTCTCCCAGCCCAGGGTCTAAGAGTGGTCCACCAGAGGAGCTCAGAGAATAGCAGACATGATCAGAGCAAGTTCCAGGCTTCGGGGGGAGCCCACGCCAGGAATTGTATTCAGGCCTCCATCCCACCTTCTCCAGCACAGTTTTATCCCAGGGCAGATAAGGGATTGGTCCAAGGTCACACCAAGGGCACACAGCTAGTTGAACCCAGGTCTTCCGACATGGAGGGCCTTGTTCTGCCTTCTGGTCAGGAATTTCTTTCCTGCTTCCTCTCGCTTGACTGTAGGGTCCTGTCCAGTCTGACCTGGAGTGCCCAGTGCCCTGCTGCCCCTTTGTTAATGGACCTCCCTCCCCACCCCCAGCCTCCTGCAACCGCTGCACCCAGTGTGGAGAGGGGACCCACGCTGGGGGTGAGCCTGGGGCTGTGTGACCCTGGCTGCCTGGTCCTCCTGCCTGCAGCCTGGATTCTGCCCTGAGGCTGAGACCACAGAAGTCCAGGGATTTGCCCAAGGTCAGCCAAAAGTGTCTGGCAGAAGTGAACTTGGCACATTGGTCTCTAACCATAGGCCAGTGGCTTGTTTGCTGAGGTCTCTGCACCTCTGACTCCATGCCTGTCACAGACACAGATGGTGAATATTCAGGGCTGGGCAGATGGCACATCTCTGCCCCCAAGATCAAGAGCTCCTCATTGTAATGTGGAAAGTTGTGGACTCATGGCAATGATACTGTCCCTCAACACAGATTCACTGAAAAAGGAAGGGTTTTTCAGCAAATGTTTCTGAGCTAGGATAAGTATTTTTGTAGAAATAGTTAGGACGGAGCCTAATTCTTTGCCCCACATATGCACCATAGTAAGTGCAGGAAAACTAAAGAGTTAAATACTTTTTTAAAAAAGGAAACCATCCTAAAAAGAGGACTAAAATACTGTTTTCATAATGAGAAAGATATGGAAACACCCAAAATGATTAGGTCAGGAAGGGAAATGACAGAGTAATTCACATAAATATCTAGAACTTCAAAATTTCTAGAAAGACACAAGAAACTATTAAAGAGCTACCTCTGAAGAGAAGCATTGAGATGGAATGATGGGCTTTGTCTACCTGTACTTTCCCATGCAGTTTAAATGTTTTGTCTTGTCTTTACTCTTGAGTACATATAGATTTTATAATCCTTAAAAAGTCACATTAATACAAATGTTATCTATATACATTCTGCCTAACATCTCCAAACAAAATATGAAAATCATCTACAAAGTTAAAGGACATAATAACATGTAATTCAGTTCAGTTCAGTCGCTCAGTTGTGGCTGACTCTTTGCGACCCCATGGACTGCAGCACACCAGGCTTCCCTGTCCATTGCCAACTCCCGGAGCTTGCTCAAACTCATGTTCCATCAAGTCATCACTGATGGCATCAAGTGATGCCATCCAACTATCTCATCTTCTGTCATCCCCTTCTCCTCCTGCCTTCAGTCTTTCCCAGCATCAGGATCTTTTCCAATGAGTTGGTTCTTCTCATCAGGTGGCCAGAGTACTGGAGCTTCAGCTTCAGCATCAGTCCTTCCAATGAATATTCAGGACTGATTTCCTTTAGGATTGACTGGACTCTCAAGAGTCTTCTCCAACACCACAGTTCAAAAGCATCAATTCTTCAGCGCTCAGCTTTCTTTATAGTCCAACTCTCACACCCATACATGACTATTGGAACATAGCTTTGATGAGACAGACCTTTGTTGGCAAAGTTCTGTCTCTGCTTTTTAATATGCTGTCTAGGTTTGTTGTAGCTTTTCTTCCAAGGAGCAAGCATCTTTTAATTTCATGGCTGCAGTTACTACCTGCAGTGATTTTGGAGCCCAAGAAAATAAAGTCTGTCACTGTTTCCATTGTTTCCCATCTATTTGCCATGAAGTGATGGGACTGGATATGCCATGATCTTAGTTTTCTGCATGTTGAGTTTTAAGCCATTTTTTTTTCACACTTCTCTTTCCCTTTCATCAAGAGGCTCTTTAGTTCCTCTTTGCTTTCTGTCATAAGGGTGGTGTCATCTGTATATCTGAGGTTATTGATATTTCTCCTGGCAGTCTTGATGCCAGCTTGTGCTTCTTCCAGCCTGGCATTTCACATGATGTACTCTGCATATAAGTTAAATAAGCAAGGTGACAATATACAGCCTTGACGTACTCCTTTCCCTATTTGGAACCAGTCAGTTGTTCCATGTCTGGTTCTAACTGTTGCTTCCTGACCTGTATACAGGTTTCTCAGGAGGCAGGTCAGGCAGTCTGGTATTCCCATCTCTTTAAGAATTTTCCAGTTTGTTTTGATCCACACAGTCAAAGGCTTTGGTGTAGTCAATGAAGCAGATGTAGATATTCTTCTGGAATCCTCTTGCCTTTTTGAAGATCGAATGGATGTTGGCAATTTGATCTCTGGTTCCTCTGCCATTTCTAAATCCAGCTTGAACATCTGGAAGTTCTTGGTTCACATACTGTTGGAGCCTTGCTTGGAGAATTTTGAGCATTGCTTTGCTAGCATGTGAGATGAGTGCAATTGTGAGGTAGTTTGAACATTTTTTGGCATTGCTTTTCTTTGAGATTGGAATGAAAACTGACCTTTCCAGTCCTGTGGCCACTGCTGAGTTTTCCAAGTTTGCTGGCATATTGAGTGCAGCACTTTAACAGCATCTTTTAGGTTTTGACATAGTGCAGCTGGAATTCCATCACCTCCACTAGCTTTGTTTGTAGTGATGCCTTCTAAGGCCCACTTGACTTTGCACTACAGGATGTCTGGCTCTAGGTGAGTGATCACACCGTCGTGGTTATCTGGGTCATTAAGATCTTTTTTGTATAGTTCTGTGTATTGTTTCCATCACTTCTTAATATCATCTGCTTCTATTAGGTTTCATTGCTATTCTTTGGAACTCTGCATTCAAATGGGTATATCTTTATTTTTCTCCTTGGCCTTTTGCTTCTCTTCTTTTCTCAGCTATTTGTAAGGCCTCTTTACAACCATTTTGCCTTTTTTGCGTTTCTTTTTCTTAGGAATGGTTTTGATCACCACCTCCTGTACAACATTATGAACCTCTGTACATGGTTTTTCAGGCACTCTGTCTTTCAGATCTAATCCCTTGAATCTGTTTGTTACTTCCAGTGTATAATCGTAAGGGACTTAGGTCATAACTGAACGGTCTAGTAGTTTTCCCTACTGTCTTCAATTTAAGTCAGTTAACATGTAACATGATACTCAAAAATCAATTAACATGTAATGTGATACTCAAAAGGGTTAGTGTCCCTACTAATGTAAAGAATAGAAACAGATCTAAATGAAAAATCCTAAAACACCAAGAAAAAGATCAGTAACACGCTCTTAAAATAATCAGCTCATTTTCCTTCACCAGCAAATGAGCTGTGATCTGAAAATGAACCCTCGATGTAGGTGAGGGTACAGTGAGAGAAGCCATGTCAATGTGTGGTGGTGGGATGGGACCTTGGATGTGATATAGCCACATCATTCGGTTGTTGTGAGGCTCAAGTGGGAGCCTCGTTTCTGAGGACTTTGGTCAGTGATGAAGTCCCTCTCCTGTTATCCCGATCTTCAAGGGAAGGGAAACTGAAGCTCATGGATATGGTCCCTCCCCCACCCCAGCTAGGTGTGGTGGACCTGGACTCTGCCATGGTCTCCTAACCTCCGTCCCAGCACTCCACCACATCTTCTCTGAAAGCTGACTCTGTGATGGCTTTACTCACCCACGTGTTAAGCTAACCATGTGCTCTATGTGTCACTAAGTTCATGAGACCCCCAATCGCTCCCGTGAGAGGTACAGCTCCAGTCTATAGAGGTTGCAATTTGGTGAAACTGAAGCAAAGAAAGAGGGCAGATCCCACATGCTGGAGGAAAGGCCACAGGGGAAGCCAGCGAGCTCTCTTGAGTCCCTGGGCTGTTGGGCAGAGAGGTCACTGGGGACCACTGGACAGAGGGATGCTAGAGAGGTGGGAAGTCAGGCCAGGTTGTGAGGTGGACTCTCTGGTCCTTCAAGGTGTTCACGGGAGGCAGATCTGGGGTGTGAGAAGAAGAGCCCTGTCAGCCGTGAGACGGATAGAACCAGGGGTAAGAAGAGAAAGGCGTGGGCACAAGGAGAGCACAGGCAGGCCTCTGGTCCAGGTCGAGGGTGACCCCCTTGGGATGCTGGAGAGAGATGCCATCCGCATCCGTCTGTGCTGACACAGCCTGCCCGTGTTGTGTGCCGCACGTGGCAGAGGTCTCTAGGTCACCTCCTGCTCAGCCTTCAGCTCCATGAGGACGCAGTCTGAGTCCTCTTGTTCATCACCATCTCTCCAGCCTAGGAGAGCGCTGGCCGAAGTGGAAGGGAGTGAGGAAAGAGCCTTGCCACTATGCAGATGAGGACACTGAGGCTCGATGCAGTGTGGCTTTGAACCTGAGCCTTCCTGCACCCTCATTCCTCACTCCCAGGCCTGGCCACCTCTTTCCCAGCTACTGAAATCAGCAAGGATTTGGCCAAGACTGCGTGTCATCAGGCTGTGTCTGAGACAGTGGCAGCTTTCTTCCCCGCCGAGCACATGGGTGAAATATGCTGACCACCCCAGACCCCTTCAGCTCCCTCATCCAACAGGCAGGTTTTTTTCCCCTTCCCATCAGCAGAAGAAAACAAATCCCCTAAGTGACATCGCAAAAGTCTGAGGGCTCCTTTTATTTCCATTTCCAAATTGTTCCGTGAACGGATCTTCCTGACTCAGAGGGAGTAAATTAATACCCTCTTCCGACAGCATAATAGCTTCTGGAGGTCTTCAAAGCCCAGCTCAGCTCCTGCCAACTTCAAAGTGCGTGTTATGTAGCTTTTCACCTAGAAGGTGCCCTGTGGGGAAGGAATTAGAGGGCTGCAAATGGAGCAAACCAGACGGGGAAAATCCTCACTTCAGAACACAGGCCACTAGGCTCTCTGCTTGTAGGTGGGGGTGCTCTGAGGATGGGGTGCAGGGGAACAGGCCTGGAAGGGACCTTGTGTCTGCTCAGAGCCTGTCACCCTCTGTGGTCAGGAAGGCACTGAGGGGGGTGGGCTCTGAGGGAAGGTGGGGACCTTGCAGTAAGGGGCACTTGTTTCCAACAACCACATGAATACCCAAAGGTTATTTTCCAAAAGTCAGGATTTAGAAGTCTGAATTCTTAGGGGGCACTGTTTCTTAGGAGCACTGTGTAGCTCCTAGGAAAAAAGTGGGCTTTGGTGTCTGAGACAACTGGATTCACATCCCAACTTCAGTGTTGTTGTTGAGTCTCTAAGTCATGTCCAACTCTTTGAGACCCCATGGACTGCAGTACGCCAGGCTCCTCTGTCCTCCACTGTCTCCCGGAGTTTGCTCAAATTCATGTCCATTGAGTCAATGATGCTATCTTACCATCTCACCCCCTGCCACCGTCTTCTCCTTTTGCTTTCAATCTTTCCCAGCATCAGGGTCTTTTCCAACTTCACCAGCAGATGACAGAGAGCCTGAGTATGTGTCTGTCCTCCCTGGACCTCGGGATTCAGTGATAGTGCTCAACACTGCAGGTCCAAAAACACAGAAGAATCCCAGCACGGAGAGATTGTGAATAAAACACTTTCCTCACCAGTGCTGCCTCGTTCTGCACCGTTTCCGGGGGCCAGAAACAGGCATGCAGGACAGATTTAGCTCAGACTTAGGAATAACTTTGCCCTCCTGGGCTAAGCTGAGTCTCCCTCAGAGTGGAGGCGATCGTGCATGCTAAGTTGCTGTAGTCATGTCCAACTCTTTGCGACCCTATGGACTGTTGCCCACCAAGCTCCTCTGTCCATGGGATTCTCCAGGCAAGAATACTGGAGTTGGTAACCATGCCCTTATCCAGGGGATCATTGCAAGTCAGGGATCAAACCTGTGTCTCTTATGTCTCCTGCACTGGCAGGCGGGTTCTTCATGACTAGCGCCACGTGGGAAACCCAGAAGGTGATCAGGCCTGCAGATAAAGTCTCCAGGCTTGGTAGCCCAGTCTCTGTCCACAGTGCCTGAAGAGTTCTGTAAAAAAGACCTGCATCAGTCAGTCACTGCTGCAAGAATGCTGTGTAACAAGCATCCCAGAACGCAGTAGCTAACCACCACAGCCACAGCATTTGCTTTTGTTGCTCATACATCTGTTGGTCAGTTGGGAACTCTGTCTTTCAGGCTGTAGGTTGGACAGGTTTGGCTCCAGGGTCCAGGCAAGGCTCAAGCCCATGCCATGTGTACATTCTGGGGTCCAGGCTGCAGAGATAGGAGCTACCCTGGGAAAGTGCTTCTCATGGCAAATCACAGAAGGAGTGAGGACAAGACCAACTGCACGGGTGGATCTCAACCCTCTGTTTATGTCACATCTATTGCTATCTCATTGGTCAAAGCAAGTCACGTGGGTAAGCCCTCAGTCAGTGGGGCCGGGAAATATACTCCATCCCAGGGAGGAATGTGTGGAAGTGACTACTTGCTGGAAAATGACTTAATTGATCACAAGGCCCAAGAAACCCTCTTATCCAAGCCACCTTGTCATCTATCCAGTGAGAGCAGGCCCAGAGAGAAGATATTGCCGGGAGAATTGGAACCCCAGTCTAATGCTCATCCCACCATGCCCTTGATTCCCAGGGTCAATGCAAGGCAACTGGGGGTCACAGTCACCAGCATCAGTGTAACCTTTGATTGCATTACAAAAAGTACGGTGTCAGGAGAAGAGGAGGTGAGAGTCCTGCTCTGTCCTTGAGTCTAGTGCTCAGTCCTGGATGTGACACTCTTGAAGAGGGACAAGCTGGACTGAATTTCAGATCACAGACAGGATCACTGGTAAGGGAACTGGGGGGTTTCACTGAGTGAGCTAAAACCTCAAGGAGGCATAGGGCCTCTATCTTCAGGTCTTCAGGCTGTTGGGGAGGTTAGAACTAACACTTCCCAGAGAAGGTGGATTTGGGTCAAACAGAGCATGAGGAAGTTCTTACACTGTGAGCGGCAGGAGCCATCCGAGAAGCGAAGCGCCATGGAGCAAGGTGGGTGGCCTGCTGGCTAGGGTCTTGGTGGGGATGCTCCGGGCTGGTCCTGCTCCAGGGAGGACACTGGACAGACCACCCCGGCCCCTCCCTTTAAAGTGAAGCGGGTATTGTAAACCCGACTCCCACGTGCATGCTCTGTGGTGGCCGAGGTCCGAGAGTCTGATCCCCTGACCCGCCTGCATGAGGGTGCACAGCCCCAAGTTGGAGGGGCCGGGAGGCATGGCTCTGTCTTCTTCCTCTTGGTGGAGCCCCGTCGTCTGTAGTCTGGAATCTCCTGTGTCACGGCTTTATGCTGGTGCTTCTTTGCTGTGAATCCTGGCCAAGAGCAGGGGGCAGTCTCTGCCCTGGTGAGGGCCTCCCCCCGACTCCATGAAGGGTCTGGCCTGGGAGCGTCTGCTCCTTGCAGCATCAGAGTGGAGGCTTGTGTGAGGTCTGGGAGATGCTGGGCCAGGAGGGGTATCTCTCCTGAGGCCTCTGTGCTGGATGGGAAACAGCCCTTTCTTTCAGAGGTTGATATCTTCATGCTTTGAGCTCCCAGAAAATCAATCCTCTCTCACTTCCCTTGGTTTTCTCTCCTGCCAGGAGTTTGGAGAAGCATTGGTTTGTCTCCAAGTCTTTCCTCCCTGGTGTGCGTTTTCCCACTTGCCAGCCTCCCTTCCTTCCCACCCCCTCTCCGTGCTTCCAGTCTGCGACTGACCTCACCTTCTAGAAAAGTGCAGGAGAAGCTGTGTGACTGTGGGCCAGCCCCCTCCCCTTTCTGAACCCCGAGGGCCTCCTTGGCGCTCAGACAGAACGTTCCAGCACTGCACCGGTTCCCCCCGCCGGGTTCTGACCCGAGCCCCTCTCCCGCTTCCCCCGCCAGGGACTGCATCATGCTCTGTTGCTTGAACAGCGGCACCAGCTTCGTGGCCGGGTTTGCCATCTTCTCAGTCCTGGGCTTCATGGCATACGAGCAGGGGGTGCCCATCGCCGAGGTGGCAGAGTCAGGTGAGTTTGCCAAAGTGGAACCATGGTCTTCCTCCTCAGCTCGCTTCTCCTGGGCTTGGGTCTCAGGAGGGGGCCCCCTGTCCAGCCACAGACCAGGCTCCTGCAGTGGAAACCGCCAGCCCAGAGCACCATCCCTGTCACCTCGAGAACCACGGGAGCCTCCACTGGCCTCCCTGCCTCCACCATTGTCCCTTGCATTCCATGCGTCACTCTCCTGCAGAGTGATTCTTTTTTGAAATGCAAACCTGACCATGTCCTCCCCTGGGGGACAGTCTGTTTTGGCTTCTCGCAGGGCTGACCTCTCAGTGTGGCCCCCAAGGCCCTGCACTGCCCAGCTCCTGTGGTCTCACCACCCACCTCGCCACCCCCCCCCCCGGGCTCACTCCGCCCCACCACACTGAGGTCTGCTTTCACGTCTGTGGTTGCCCCCTCCCTCCCACCCCAGGGCTTTTGCACATACTGTTCTCCCTCTGCTGGAAGGACCCCTTTCCCTTTCTTCATTCTATGTGTAGACTCACCATGAGTGTGACATTCTTCATGTAAAATGACACGTGTTTGTATCAAACACACCACAGGTAGGGTAGTTGCTGCTGAAGTGATTGTGCAAAATGGTGGAGAACTCTCCCCTTGATTCACATGGTTTTGAATCCTGGGACAATTCATTGTATATTATTATAAAGTAGAAAAATAGTATCTACATGACAGAATTAGATGCTAACCTCCGTACGTCTAAATAGGTTTCTCAGCTACAGGAATGTCTGGTAAGACAGTCAGGAGCATCACAGGCGGTCCAGCCTCCCTGGATTCTGTCTGCTCAAGGCTGCTCATGCCCCCCATTTGTTATGACAACCCCAGCCGCTTGTGGGGCTGTGTTGCCTCCATTGAGAACTCTAGTCCATGGCGTGGCTGCTTTTACCTGACATGCACAGATAGGACGCACCCCTCTAACCCACCAAGCTGGGTGGGGTGGTGGGTGTGGACCCTGGATCAGGAAGCTGGTTGCCAGGCTCTGCTTCATGGCCCCTGGGGCTCCACCTTCTTCTGCATGATGTCTGTCAGAGAGAGAGAGAGAGAGAGACGGTCCCTGCTGAAATCAGGGGACCAGAGCCAGACCAGAGGATATTAACATGACCGAAGCTGTCTATCATAGATTGCACACTCTGGGCAGGAACTGCCTCATGTGATCCCCGACTCAGCCCCCCAAGGTGGCACTTTTGCTACCCCTATTTTACCAGTGAGGAAGCTGAGGCTCAGAGAGCTGTGGTCGCTTACCTAAGGTCACATCGACTGGAAGGAACAGAGCTGTTGGATTTGATCCAGACCATGCTCTGAGTGCTCCATCCTGCAGCCCACGGTAGGCAGGCACCTGGCACTTCACACAACATCCATGATCCTCCGTGGCAGTACACCACAGAGCAGCCCTGCGGAGAGGGCGCGTTACCTTCTCCATGGGACCTCTGCCTGCTCTGAGAATCCGCTCCTTCCTCTGTAACATGAGCAAACTAACTCCCAGCTCAGGTGTTGAGTGACAGTGTATCTGCAGCACTCTGTTGCTCTTTTTATCATTATTTACATTTGATAGATGCGTTTTAAAGCTGAAGCTCAGAGTGGAGGTGGAAAGGAAAAGAGCCAACTAAAAAAATTTGTTTTTCTTTTTTCAAATTGTAAGCATGCTTACTGTAGGAAAATGTTTAAATGTTGACAAAGGAAAAAGTCTCCAGTCTGAATCAGACTGCACTTTGAGGTTCTCTTGCCAGGATTTTCCATACATGTACAGCTATACCTATATTAATGAAAACTGGATCGTATTCGGCTTTATTTTTCCATTCACAAGAAAGCATGAGAGTTTTCTTCCTCAGTAAATAGAGATCTCAGCATCCCAGGTGGCCCATTGGTAAAGAATCTGCCTGCAATGCAGGCGACGTGGGCTCAATGCCTGGGTCGGGAAGATCCCCTGGAGGAGAAAATAACAAGCCACTCCAGTATTCTTGCTGGGATAATCCCATGGACAGAGGAGCCTGCCGGGCTACAGTCCATGGGGCAGCAAAGAGTCAGACAGGACTGAGCACAAATAGAGAGCTTAATCGTGACTTTTCATGGCCAAGTGAGATTCCACAGAATGGATGTACCATGATTGATTTACTCTGTCTCACCTATCAGGCCCCAGGCTGGTTGTTCATATACTACTTCGTGAAGCAACTACAGCACCTCTGCAAGGCAGACTTTATGAAGGCTGTGCAGAATGTGCCCTGCACAACTGCAGGGGAAGCCATTCATGTAGATAGCAGTCCTGGGCTTTATACTGCCCGTTAGAGATGAGGACGCTGCTCTGTGGCTCAGAGCCACAGAGGTTCCTCTGAGGTCGCACAGAACATGGGTGGTACAGCCTGGCTTGGCTATCATCTCTTCTGCTTCACCCTCTGTGTCACTTCAGGTGCTAAGGAGGTAATCCTGCTCTGTTTAGGGGTATGAATCAGACCAGGATGCCCTTTAGGAGTTCCTGCCTCTTGCAGAAATTGCATATTGCAAGTATGTAGCCCCCTCACCTTGCTCAGCAGGATCTTACAGGGAAATTTGTAACTTTAAATACCTAATTAGAAGGATTTAAAGTAAACAGTTAAAGTTTTTATCAGAAGAACCTGGGGGAAAGAAAGGAATACAAAGTAAGTAGAGAATGTTAGAAGTGTTAGTCACTTTGTTGTATCCAACTCTTTGCTACCCGGTGGACTGTAGCTCACCAAGCTCTGTCCCTGGAATTCTCCAGCCAAGAATACTGGAATCAGTACCCATTCCCTTCTCCAGGGGGTCTTCCCAACCCAGGGATTATACCTGGGTCTCCTGCATTGCAGGTAGATTCTTTACTGCCTCAGCCACTAGGGAAGCCCAGAGTAAGTAGAAGAAAAGAACTAATTAAGATAAGACATGCAAGCAATAGAGAAAATTTTCAAAGTGAAAATTTTGTATTATAAAAGATAGCAAAATTTATAACACCTTGACAGGACTAATGAAAGGAAAAATGAGAGAAAATACAAATTACTGATATCAGAAATGAAAGAGGAGATATGGCTACAGGTCCTGTAGACATTTTTAAACATGAGAATAAGGAAATACCATGAACAACTTCAAACTAATGTACTTGATAATGTAAATTAAATGGGCAACTTCCTAAAAAATACTACATAATTTAATTAAGCTAACTCAAGAAAAACTAAATGGCTTTGTATTTCCAAAAGAAATTGAATTCATTGTCAAAGATCTTTCTCCCAAGAAGACTCCAGGCCCTGCTGTTTCACTGGTGAATTCTACTAACTGTTTAAGTATAAATAATGTCAGTCTTCTTGTTCAGTCGCTCAGTGTCCAACTGTTTGTGACCCCATGGACTGCAGCACACCAGGCTTCCCTGTCCTTCACTATCTCCTGGAGTTTGCTCAAACTCATGTCCATTAAGTCAGTGATGCCATCCAACCATCTCATCCTCTGTCACCTCCCTTCTCCTCTTGCCCTCAATCTTTCCCAGCATCAGAGTCTTTTCCGATAAGTTGGCTCTTCGAATCAGGTGGCCAAAGTATTGGAGCCTCAGCTTCAACATCAGTCCTTCCAATGAATATTCAGGATTGATTTCCTTTAGGATTGACTGGTTTGATCTTGCGGTCCAAGGGACTCTCAATAGTCTTCTCAAGCACCACAGTTCAAAAGCATCATTTCTTCAGTGCTCAGCTTTCTTCATGGTTCAACTCTCACATCCATACATGACTACTGGAAAAACTATAGCTTTGACTAGATGGGTCTTATCAGTCTTACACAAAGTCTTTTAAAAATTAGAGGAAGTAAGAGTATCTGAGGACAGTGACAACTGTATAGCTTCTTCTTATCCCAGTTTTTTTCTGCCAGCAAGATAAAACAGGAAGGGAAAAGTATATTCTACACAAAACTGTGCCTCCTGGATAATTTGAAGACAGAAAATGTTGAAGCTGCAGATAACTGTGACAGAAAGAAAAACCACCAATCCCAGCACACAGTATCTCCTGCAAAGGCAAGCTGAGAAAAACTGTGGGACAGATGGAAGACAGAGGCTAGCAAAAGGATCTGGGAGTGATTTGGAGCAGTCACCAGAAAGATTGAATCTACTCTCAGTCTGAAAGTCCTAGAAAGAACTGTGACAGATCCTTTAGCAGGGACTACAGGGGTTCAAAGTCAGTGTGATTTCAAGGGGTAAGGACCATTTAAAGGCATAGGCACATTTTAAAGGAGCCATCTGAAACACAAACCTTGCAGAGAAGAAAAGAGGTGGGGGGCAAAAAGAAAGAAAAGCATCCTTTTGTAGGGAGATGGTAAACACATGCATGGTGAAGGGAGCCCAAGAAAAAGAGATAAAATGTAAAGACCTGCAAAACAAAAGAGAAGCAGGGACTTTCCTGGTGGTTCAGTGGCTAGGACTCCATGCTCCCAATGCAGTGGGCCAAGTTTCAAAGAAATAGATAAAATCCTCCAGGCTTCCAGGCAAGAAAAGATCAAATAACTTATAATAGCAAAAGCATTAAACTAGCACCATTCTTTTTGAAACCAACATACAAAGCAAGGCAACTATGGGATAACATTTTTTAAAATTCACATTAAGAAGTAAGAACCAGGATTTAATATCCAGCCATGTCTTCATGTATGTTATGGCTATATATGTTATAGGTAGTATGTTAAAGCTATATAGAAAAGCCATTTTTAATATGCAAGAACTTAGAGACTTCTTCTGATGTTCTGACATTCTTCTATTAGAGCATGAGTGTCATTCAACCCAATAATGACTCTGGTAAAACTCCAGAAGAAGACTTAGTGTTAAGCTCTTAAAATATATAAAATATGTATTAATATGTATGTATATGTATAAGATCAAAACAAAGGTGGGGAAGATGATAGAGAACTAGTGTAGAAATACGCTGCATACTGTTACAAAGTAGAGATCATTCAACCAAAAAATAGAAAGAGGAGGCAAGAGAAGATAGAAAAAACTCCCTGATGTATGAGTAGTAAGTGGTGGTAAATACTGGTGGGTGTGGGGGACCTGAAAAGACAGGTATTAAAGGTTTAAATAAGAGACTAAGGGCCTAAGAGCATTAAAAAGGGTACAAGTATGAAGTTAACCACCAGAATAAAAACATTGTTGTTGTTCAGTTGCTAAATGAGTCCGACTCTTTGCTACCCCATGGACTATAGCATGCCAGGCTCCTCCGTCCATGGGCTTCTCCAGGCAAGAGTTCTAGAGTGAGTGGTCGTTTCCTTCTCCAGAGGATCTTCTCAGACCAAAAATAAGGACCAAACCTGTGTCTCCTGCATTGGTGTTTTTTTAAACTGCTGAGCTACCACAATAGCTACATAAGCCTTCCTAAATAATAATTAAAAAAAAAAAACAGAATACACAACTCATATACATATAAAGTATACGTAATTATATATTGTCAGTCAAGACCAAATGTATCAGTCTTGTCAGTAAAGGTGAATGACCTTAACTCATCTATTGAAAGAAAAAGATTTTCAATTTGACTCACAAAGTAAGACCTATACATAGGCATACCGTGTTTTATTGTGCTTCACTTGTTTTATTTTTTAATTTTTTACAAACTTATGGTTTGTGGCAACTCTGCATCAAGCCACGTCTACCAGCACAATTTTTCCAACAGCACTTGCTCCCTTCATGTCTCTGTGTCACATTTTGGTAATTCTCACAGTATTTCAAACTTTTAAATTATTATTAAAACTAGTGGATGAGGAGTTGCTTTTTTGAGTGAGTAAAGAAAGCAGTTTCTTGAGATCGAATATACTACTGGTAACGATGTTGTGAACTTTGTCAAAATGACAGCAAAAGTGCTGGAGAAGACTCTTGAGAGTCCCTTGGACAGCATGGAGATCAAACTAGTCAGTCCTAAGGGTAATCAACCCTGAATATTCATTGGAAGGACTGACACTGAAGCTCCAATACTTCGGCACCTGATGCGAAGAGCTGACTCATTGGAAAAGACCCCGATGCTAGGGAAGATTGGGAGCAGAAGGAGAAGAGGGTGTCAGAGGATGAGGTGGCTGGATGGCATCATGATGCAATGGACATGAACGTCAGCAAACTTTGGGAAATGGTGAGGGACAGGGAGGCCTGGCATGCCGCAGCCCGTGGGGTCACAGAGTCAGACATGACTGAGCAGCTGATCAACAGTAAACATAGTTGCTAAAGCAGCAGCAGAATTTAAGAGGATTGACTCCAACTTCGAAAGAAGTTCTACTCTGGGTAAAAATGCTATACAACAGCCCTGCCTGCTACAGAGAAATCACTTGTGAAAAGAAGAGTCAATCGATGGCTGCAAACTTCATTCTTGTCTTATTTTAAGAAATTGCCACAGCCGCCCCAACCTTCGGCCACCATCACCCCGATCAGTCAGCAGCCATCAACATCGAGGCAAAAAGACTACGACTCACTGAAGACTCAGATGATGGTTAGCATTCTTCAGCAATAAACTATTTTTTAATTAATGTATATACCTTTTCTTAGGCCTACTGGTATCGTTCATTTAGTAGACTATAGTGTAAACATAACTTGTATATTTGCCGGGAAACTGAAAAATTCCTGTGACTCAGTGTGCTGTGATGCTCAGTTTGTCCTGGTAGTCTGGAGCTAAACCTACAGCATCTCTGAGATCTGCTTATCTATTCTGTATACGAGAGACACACCCAAGACAAAGTGGCTCACAAAGGCTATAAATGAGGACAGAGTAGCCTTCCACATGCATTAAGGATGACAAAGGATAATACCTTTTAATGTTACAAACCACAATTCACAGTGAAGATATAACACACACACAAATGTATGCACCAAATAACACAGCAGTAATCTTTATGAAGGAAAAAAACTGCAGACAACGCAAGGGGGCATAGAAATAAACTAACAATAAGAACTTTACTAAACACATTTATCAATAAAAGTGCAGGAATGAAAACAATTACATTCCTTGTTCAGAAAAATAAGAACAGCAACAAAATGAACTAAAAGACAGCTCAAGGAAGGGAATAATAAAAAGCAGAAAGTAATGAAGTAGAGAACTGGGTTTTTTTTTTTAATAATAAATTAAAATTCTAGGTTTTTCAAAATAAAAATAGGCAAATCACCAGATGATCAAGGAGGGGGGAAAAAATGAGGTTGGGGGGGTAAAGAACATATAAATAGCAAAATAAGAAATTACAAAGGGGAAATAACCATTGGAGCAGAAGACATTTTTTAAAATCATAAGAGATTACTTTGCAATCCTCTTTGCATATAAATTTGAAAACCTAGATGAAATGAGTATTTTCCTAGGGAAACGGAGATTGCTAAAACTGACCCCATTTGACTTAGAAAGCTTAAGCAGGCCAATTTCCATAGAAGAAACAGACAACGTTACTGAAGAACAACCTCAGAAGAAAACATCGGCCCTGATGGCTTCTCAGAGGAATTCTACCAAACCTTTGAGACCAGATAAGATAGGCCCAGTGCCCTGTAAATTATTCCAAATTATTGAAAAGGGAGGAAACTTACCTAGTTCATTATCTGAAACACATAGTATTGAAACCTAAACCAAATAGACAATGCCAAGAAAGAAAACTACAGATTAATATCACTCATGCACATTGATGCCAAAATACCAAATAAAGTATCAGCAAACTCAAATCTAAAATATTAGAATCCAAAATCATATTAAGGTAATATACCATGTCCAAGTAAGATTTATTCCAGGAATAATAGAAGATTGATTTAATGCTAAGAAAGCAATTAATATCACACACCATATTAATAGTCCAAAGTAAATCATAAAATTATCTCCATAGATGTGGAAAAAGTCTTTGAAAAATTCAACACTCATTCACTATAAAAAATAATCAAGTAAATGGAAATTAAAGGATATTTTTTTAAATAGGTGTGTGCAGAAACATTTTAAAATTAAAGAGAATGGTTGCCTACAGTGGTGAGTGGAAAAGAGATAGAAAAAGGTGAGGAATTAAGAAGTAAGGAGAAGGAGGAACACCTCTGAGTATTTATCTTTAATAGCTCTGACTGAGAGCCACAGTAGTGTTTCACAGAGCACCCAAGACAAATAGTTACTTTTTTGTGGGTGGAACCAAATGTAATACAAATAGTAATGAATGAACTTACCTGTATTACAAATGCATAATGCAATCATTCTGAAAAGAATGGGAAAGAAAAGAGCTAACAAAAGTGAATTTCAGGAAGCAGTATGTTGACTGAACATTGCAAAGCTCAAAACATGTTCCATATCGTACTGAAATTCCTAGAGAGTATAATAAGGCAAGAAAAAGTGAAAATATTAAGATTATAAAGGAAGAATAAAAACTGCCTTCATTCATAAACAACATGATTGACTACATAGAAAATCGTAAGAAATCTACAAAAAAAAATTACCAAGTGAATTTAGTAAGGTCACAGGATAGAAAGACAATCAAAAATCTTTGGTATTTTTTTATACCAACAACAAACAATTGGGAAATTTTTATATTCTGCTTTTCACAAAATGTAATTTAAAAATGAAAAGGTAAGCAACAGACTTGGAGAAGATAATCATAATTTTTTGTTTCATAAAGGGTTTGTATCCCAGATATATTAAGAATTCTCACAACTAAATAAAAAGGAGCTAACCCAACTGAAAATGGGCAAGAACACAGGAGGCGCCTCACAAAAGAAGATGTTGATATGTAGGGAATTCCTTGATGGTCCAGTGATCAGGATTCCTTGCTTTCACTGCTGAGGACCTGGGTTCAGTCCTTGGTTGGGGAACTGAGATCCTGGAAGTCCTAACATGGGCAGAAAATAAATAAATAAATAAAATTTTTAAATAAACAATAAAAAGATTTATGAATGGACAATAAAGATATGTGAAGATACTTCACATTGTTAGTCATCAGGGAAATACAAATTAAAAACATAATGATAAAACACTTCATACCCACTATAATGACTAAATTTAAAAGACTGACAACATCAAGTGTTGACAAGGATGTGGAGCCCCTGAAACTCTCAACTGTTGCTGGTAGGAATGTAAAATGACAGAGTCACTTTGGAAATCCGTTTGGCATTTCTTAGAAAATTAAACATATGATTCCCATATGACCTGGTAATTCCCCTCCTAGATAGGATGAACAAAGCTAATCTAAGGTGAAAAAAAAAGATCAGTAGTTGCCCAGTACAAAGACAGGGGATGAGGGTGGGGAAACAGAGGGGCAGGAGGGGGTGGAGGAAATGTTCTCTGTCTTCACTGCAGTGGTGGTTATCTGGGTGCCTCCACTTTTCAAAGCTCATTGAATTATACACTTAACATGAACACTTATGGTAGGTAAATTAGCCTTTAATAAGGCTGCTTTTTAAGGTAGAAGATAATCAGGATAAATGTCTCTTGAACATTTACCTTTTTAAATGCTTTCCATATTTTCACGTCATCCCACTGAACTCTGCCAACTGCCTTATTAGGTAGGAATCCATTGTTCCCATTTTCTAGCTGAGGAGACAAGGGTAGAGCTCACAGTAAAGAATGGGGATTTGAACCCTTGGCCACCATGCTGCAGGGCTAGAACATCGGACTCCCATCCTTGACAGTAATAAAGCCCATCCTGAGGCTGTGCTATCAAGCCCCCTATTGGGAGCAGTCAAGAGAAGTGAGTGTGGACCTGGGAGATGAGAAGCTCAGAGGAGAAGGTGGTCTGGGTGGACCATCATTTGTCCAAGCCCTGACTCCTAATTACTTACATAGGAATCATTGGTTCTTTTGTCACCCTAGACTGGCTAAATTAGAATCTCTCGGTGGGCCTGAGAACCTGCAGTTTAATAAGAATGCCTCCCACCACCACCTCTCCTCATCTACCCCAGTAAGAATAGAGACATGTCTATGCAGAGGAGGGTCTGGGTGTCAGACTAACCTGGGCTTGAATCTTGACCCTTCCAGACACTTGCTTCCTTCTCTCTGCCTCATCTTGCTCATCTGCACAATGGGTATCCTCGTAGAACCAGGAACATGGGGTGGCTGTGAGATGTACATGATTCAAGGAAGAATTCAGCACAGTACTTGGCACAAAAGAAACACTTAGTCCATTTTAGATGAACATAGCAATTGAATGAGGCACTGAACTCCACTCAGCCCCTTCTCTCTGCTTCCTCTCCAGGCCCTGGCCTGGCCTTTATCGCCTACCCCAAGGCCGTCACCATGATGCCCCTCTCCCCTCTCTGGGCCGCCTTGTTCTTCATGATGCTCATCTTCCTGGGCCTGGACAGCCAGGTAAGTGGGGACCCCAGGTGGCAGTGGCAGCGGGGGGCAGGTGCTGCCCCCCAGGAACAGATCTGGGGCCTGCACACCACATCCTGGTTCTGGCCAGTTGGGACCAACCAGATCATAAAAGACCTGGGAACACAGAAAAGCATCTGCTTCCTTCCTTGATCTCCACATTGGGGCCCCCATGACATGCCCCAGGTGGCCACCTGGGTGAGTCGTGGGTACCACCACCAGCTCCCGCTCCCCCCACATCCGCACCCCGCCCCCACCTGCCTCTGTTCTCCTGCCTCTCCCAGACCCACCCCCACTTGGCAGCCCGCCTTCCTCCGTGAAGGATGTGGAGTTAGAACCAACAATTTATGTCTTCACATTTTCCTTTCTGTTAACGCAAATGTGTGCACTTGCATCTTTTCGCCCCCGCCCACCCTCCCACCCTCTTTCAATCCCCTCTCTGGTTTTCCTGCTGGAACCCTGTGGCCTCCAGTCTCTCTTCATCTCCAGAAATCAACCCTTGGCCCTGCTGCTGTATTGTGGCTGGCCTTCCTAAGAGCCCCAGAGAAGGTCTTCCAGCCAAAGCCAGGCGCTCTGAGGCCCTCAGACAGGGGTGTCTTGGCGAGGTGCTACCTGTGACCTTGAGCGAGTCACGCAGCATCCAGGCCCCGTGGTTGGTGTGTCTGTCAATCCAGCCAAGTCCTATTTCTTCCCCTGGATGGTTTCTCAGAAACTGCTAAGCCGAGCTGCAGAATCAACCGGGTGTTTTTGCTGATAACCGTCCCTCCATTGTCACGGCAGAGGCCTCAGGAGGGATCAGCAGCTTGTGTGACAGTGACAGGCCTGTCTCCGCAGAGGGGTGTGGGGGCCGGGCCTGGGCTCTGCGAGCCCCTGGGCTGAGCCAGACCAGCACTAGGGCTGAGATACTCTGTTTGCAAAGGGCGCCTAGGGCCCCAGGGTGGGGGGTGGCTGCTCAGACCATCCCCAGGTGTGCCTGGGCTGTGTCCTCAGTTTTCAATCATGATAACCATATGGGCTGGGGCGGGGGTGGGGGGGGCTTCTGTTATCCCCATTTTACAGAGGAAGAAACTGAGGCTCAGAAAGGCCAAGTGACTTGAAGGGATATGCACCCAGGTCTCTGCACTGCGTAGACCATCTGCTCTGATGCCTCTTAAGTTTAAATGCTGGATCAACAGCGTCCCCTGAGTCCCCTTCCTTTACCTGGGGACCCTAGAGAAAGGACGAGCACAGCTAGTCTTCCCCTAGAGACAGGACAGCCTGGAGGCCAGGAGCCTGGGCGTTGGCGTCTAGACTGAGTTTAAGTCCCAGCTCTTGCCAGCCGTCTGACTCTGGGCTCTGCTGCAGTCCATTCCCACAATGAGGATGGAAATACCTTCCCTGGGGAGATAGACATGGACCAGAAAGGACATGGAGCCAAGCAGTGGCCCCAGGGACGGGGGTGCCCCCAAATAATGACCTCCCAGTGCCCCACGGTAGTGACTGCCCAGCCTCTGGAACAAGATCACCCCGTTCAAATTCAGGCCCTAAAATGTTAGACCTTTGTGACCTCAGGGCAAGTTACTTACACCACTATACTTCTGTGTCTTCTTTACAAAAAAGGGACAATGGTGGAACTTAATACATAGAGATGAAATAAATTAACATCTGTTAACTACATAGAATTGAGCCTGGCACACAGCAAGCACCGTGTGTTCACCACTGTTGTTATTATTCATTTATCAAACATTTTCTGAGCATCTGCTTGGTGCCACTTGAAGTAGATGTCAGTGACATGGCCCCTGCCTTCCAGGGTCTCACCTTTTTGTAAGGAGACAGATCTGAGCAAGCATGGACCCCACAGATGAGGGGTATGGACTGGGCCTGGAATAGGGGCTGGGGTCTGTTCTGCCCAAGTTGAGGGCAAGAAGAAGCAATCATGAAAAGGCTTATGCAGGAGATCTGCCCGCAGTGCTGGGAGAACTTGGGGAGGGGGTGAGGGATATGCTGGGCTGTTGGGTCTGGGTGTTGAGGGTTGAGTAGGAATGTCGCTGATCTCACATCTGGCCCTGATCACACAGATGCATAGTGGCTCAAGCTCTGCCATCTAAACTTGCCCAGCCCAAACACAAGAGCTGGGCATTAGCTCCCCTGATTGCCCTCCCCCCAGCAGAAGGCAACCCGCCCACCGGAAGCAAAGGGCAGGGGCTCTGTCACAGGCCTGGAGGATGAAGTAAGTCAGGCCCCCACAGACTGACCAGAGCCCTCAGCTCTCAAGACAGTTACCCAGACTGCCATCTCGCTTCCCAGGCCAAGACTGGATCTCATTTATTTCGTCCACCCCAGAACAAGGCCCAGCACATGGGCACGTGACTGGCAGCATAAAGGACAAGGAATTCTAGCTTTAGAGTCAGGAGACCTCATCTCAAGGCCTGACTCTGCTGCTTCCTTGCAGAGAGACTTTGGGCTGGTCACCTCCCCTCTCTGAGCTTCAGGGTCCTCTTATGTTGAATGGGCCTGCTGGCATTCTGTAAATGCAGGGGATACTGTTTTTATTCTTGGGTCCTCCATCAGGGTGAGGAAGTGTGGGAATGAAGGCGAGGCCCGGTGGGGAGGGAAGCCCAGGCTTTAGGGCTGCTGTGCCTGCCTGGAGCCAGGGCCTCTGATGGCCTTTCTCTGGAGCTTTGCACCATCATTTCTGCCCTGTCCAGTTCGTGTGCGTGGAGAGCCTGGTGACCGCCGTGGTAGACATGTACCCCAAGGTCTTCCGGAGGGGCTATCGGCGGGAGCTGCTCATCCTGGTCCTGTCGGTCACCTCCTACTTTCTGGGCCTTGTGATGTTAACGGAGGTGAGTGATAGCCACACGGGTAAGTGATGTGGACAGGGTAACATCAGGGGTAAGTGCCTGGGCTTTGGTGGCGCTAGTGGTAAAGGACCCACCTGCCAGTGCAGGAGACATGAGACGTGAGTTTGATCCCTGGGTCGGGAAGATCCCCTGAAGGCAGACATGGCAACCCACTCCAATATTCTTGCCTGGAGAAGCCCATGGACAGAGCAGCCTGGTGGACTACAGTCCATGAGGCTGTGAAGAGTCGGACACGACTGAAGTGACTTAGCATGGACATGTTTGGGTTAGGCGGATCTGACATCACGTCCCAGCTCTGACCTTGACTGGCTGGGTGACCCTGCCTCCAGGTCCGGCACTTCTTGGGGACTCTGTGTTCTCGTGTTTGTAATGGGTCATCATGAGACTCCATGGAAGTTCTCGTTCAGCACTTGTATAAGTGCTCAGCTCCAGGTCTCCATCACCAGAAGGAATAAAACTCACAATGAGAAAGGCTGGGTTTACCTGGTCATTATAAGCAGCCATGGCAACCCACTGCAGTATTCTTGCCTGGAGAATCCCCATGGATTCTTGCCAGAGGAGCCTGGCAGGCTACAGTCCATGGGGTCGCAAAGAGTCAGACATCACTGAGCAACTAAGCCCATGAGCATCCAGATGCCCCGGCTACCCCTTTTAGTAAAACTTCTGAGTGAAGGAGGCAGTGTCTGCCAGATAACCCTCAGCTAGTGACTCACTGTTCTCAAGTTCAGAACAGGCTTCATCACTGAGGAACCTGGACACCTTCAGGTGCTATGTGTTCCAGCTCCCACCTTCTGCATGTCCCGTCTTGTCTCTGCCAGGCCTGTGGGCAGGGAGGGGCTCATCACACCCCCAAATTCAGACTGTCTCATAAAGCCACGATTCTCTTCCCTCTTCCCTCCTGTAGCATCCTAATAGATACTTTCTTAAGTAACTTGGGAAGGCAAAATTAGGTATCTTTTTACCCACACTCACAAAATTAATTTTACGAACCAAGCCGCTCTCCACCCCTACCCCCCAAATAACCAGAAAACTGTTGCCACGAGACACAAAGGGGTTTTGTAAGGCACGTGGAAAAAGTGAGGGAATTTAGAATCTGTCAAAGCAGCTCCCGTGGTACTGGGGTCAGTCTGCTGATCTTCGTCATTCTCTGCTTCTCAACTCAAAAAAGCCACCTCCTCCTGGAAGCCTCCTCTGCTTTCCTTCCCACCCAGGACTTCATTCTAAGCTCGGACCAGTCTCCATCTGGACATTACAATGACCTGTGTGTTCACCTGCCCCACCAGGCCCCAAAGTCCTCAAGAACAGGAGCCGGCCTGGATCTGTTCTGTGCCCTTGGGGCCTGGCCCGGGGTGTGTAATCCCTGCTCCTAGTCATTGTCACATTAATGGGAGTGATAATCAGCTTTTGAGCAAATGAATGGTGCCGCATTCCCCCCTGCCTCTCTCCACACAGCCAGTGAGCAGGGCCTCATTAAGTGCTGATTAATTACGCCAAGTAGAGTCTTCTGTCACGCTCAAATTGGGGGCTTACCTGATGCCTTCCAGAGGCTGGTGGGGCTGCAGGAAAAGCAGGCATTCGTGGGCGTCCTCGGCTTGCAGCAGGCCGGTGGCTGGAGGGCTCTCCTGGACGCCAGCTGGCCAGCCCTGGGACCCTGGCTGACGGAGCCCGTCAGGGAGTCAGCGCTCTGCCTGCCCTGGACGGGGGATCAGCAGACACGCAGGCCCCATACACCCACCTTTGCCCTCTGCGGAGGCGTGTCTATGAGTGACCACACCGGGAGCTTAAACCTGCCAAATGGGCCGTGGCAGATTCAGTAATTGCTCGGAGGATCTTCTCCCTCATTTAAACACATTTAAAGCTCCGCTCTTGGGGGAAAATAGCCTGCAAATATCTGCTCTTCCACGGAGGTGAGGCGGTGGGCGGGGAAGGTCTCAGGCTCTGCAGCTGGACGCCTGGGCCCGGTCCTCAGGCCCACGGCGGGGTGACCTCTGGTGACCGGTGGGGCGTGTTCTCACTACCCCGGGCCTCAGCTTCCCCACATGAGCACTGAGGACACCAGCAGCCCCGGCCTTATGACCACACGAGGCAGGACCTACGCATGCTGCGGTGTGGATGCGTAGGAGAGGGCGAGGCTAGAGGCAGGGAGGCCTGTGGGGAGGCCGTCACAGCCTCCTGGAGGGAGGTGCTGAGCCTGCCCGGCCTCCAGTCTCCAGTTTTCTGTGTTGTGGCTAGCATCCAGGGAGCAGAGGCAAGACAAACCTCTGCGATCCCAGCAGCCCCTTACGGTGGTCTAAGGGGGCCCAGCCATGGTGGGTGTGGCGTTCAGAATGCCGGAGAGACCAGTCTGCCCTGGTGGCCGGGACTCCAGGGTGGTAGGTGACCACAGGCTGGGGCGCCCTCGCCGAGGCCAGCTGGCTAACCCTGCTCTCCCGTATGTCTGTCTGTCACTCTTCCCCCATGTCTGGCCTCCCACCCCGCAGGGCGGTATGTACATCTTCCAGCTCTTTGACTCCTACGCCGCCAGCGGAATGTGCCTTCTCTTTGTGGCCATCTTCGAGTGCATCTGCATCGGCTGGGTGTACGGTGAGTGGAGGCCGAGCCCGCCACCCCCCAGTGCCCGGGACCTGGGTGGGCTGGGCTTCCCTGTAGCCCGTCTCCATCTCCATCACCCTCTTACCTCAGGCACATCTCGGGTTCTCCCACCTGTTGGAAGACCCTACTGCTTGTATACACTTTTGCAGCACAGGGAGGGGTTCCAGTCTCAGGCACTGTAACCTTGGGTCCATCCTTCTGCCTCCGAGGCTCAGTTTTCCCATCTGTATAATGGAGAAGTCATCACCGTGGCTCCTGGTAGGAGGGGGTGGAGACAAACCAGCCAGCCCAGTGACCGGCCCTCGGCACCTGCCTTTCGGCCTTCCTATTCCCCAGACTGAGTGAGTGGATGAGAGTTGCTGGGCTTGTGAATAGATGCCCACCAGCCCTAAAATCTGAGCCCCGACCCCCACCCCACCCAGGCAGGTCAGCCAGCCTGACCCCGCTCAGAGCGACCACCTTCCACCTTTTCCCCAGAAACTCCTGAGTGAGTCCTGGGCCTCACCGCCTGAGTCAAGAGGGGTCTCTTCAGAGCCCCTTCCACCACAGTTTATCCTAACGCTGCACATAGCTAACACCCTGGTGATTTTTAAGCAGCAAGTAGGGTCCCTGCCGCAACTTGTCTCTGGTCAGGGAAAGCAGACACGCATCGCCTTTCCTCTGAGTCTTGTACAGAAATTCTCTGGGGTGTGTGTGTGCCCGTCTGCTTTATTCTGGACAGGAAGCAACCGCTTCTATGATAACATCGAAGACATGATTGGCTACCGGCCGTTGTCACTCATTAAATGGTGCTGGAAAGTCGTGACCCCCGGGATCTGTGCGGTAAGGGTGCTGCCAGGAGCCACCTGTAGCCCACCACTCCCCTACTTCTCCACCCCCCGCCCACTTCTCCACCCCAGAGGCCAGGCCTGGCTGAGGCCAAAACTGAGGAGGTAGGTGATGTCCCCCTGGGGGACCCTCTGTGCACTCAGAAGTCCAAGGCAACTGACACCTTTCCAAGCCAGTGTTTTTTTGGGGGACAGTCTCTGGGCTGGGCCAGGGGGCCTCACTAGGACCCCAGTCATGCCACCAGCTTGCTGTGTGACAGTGAGCAAGTCACCTCTCTTCCTGGGACCTCAGATTCTAAACCTGCAGCCTGGGCAGACAGCGCCCACCTCCATGGGGGCTGAGGGTCCCGTGAAAGACATCTGGCTCTGCTGTTAACAATGAAGCAACAGCTTGAGGATAGTGAGAGACTCACGCTCTGCCCCTCAGACCAAACTGCGGAGAGGCCTTGGTGAAAGGATGTTTAATTAAAGAAACAAAACCGCTGCTCTTCACCCAGTCCTTGGCACTGGAAGTATCTCAGAGCATCTTCACCAACCATCTTAGTTTTGAAAGTCAGCTTTGAAACCAGCCCTGAGAAGTAGCTAGAAAAAAAAAGTTAAAATTTCTGACTGTTTGGAGGCTGGAGGTCAGGCTCCTGGGGGGGGGTCGAGGAGGGTCTCCTGGGACCTGTGGGGTCTGTTCCCTGTGCTTCTCGCTGTGGACAGGCAGGATGCCACCTCTCCGAGGCCACCGCACAGGGTCGACCGTCTCCCCTACCGGCCGCCCACACCCAGGCTGAGGGCCATCCCGGGGACCTCTCCCCATCTCTCTGCAGGGCATCTTCATTTTCTTCCTGGTCAAATACAAGCCCCTCAAGTACAACAACGTGTACACCTACCCCCCCTGGGGCTATGGCATCGGCTGGCTGATGGCCCTGTCCTCCATGCTCTGCATCCCGGTCTGGGTCTGCATCAAGGTGTGGAAGGCAGAGGGGACACTGCCAGAGGTGAGCAGCCCGGGCGGAGGGGTCAGCGAGGGTGGCTGGGAAGTGGGGCGGGGCGGGGGGGAATGTGACACAGGGCAGGGCTGGCTATATGCTAGAAGGGCTGTGCTGGTGAGTGTGAGTGTGGTCACGGGAGTCTCTGGGTCCCCGCTTCCTCATCTGGGCCACGGGCATGATGAGAATGTACCCCCACGTGTCTCCTGGGGAAGGCTGGCCAGCTCCTCCATGGCAGGGGTTCATCAGTACTGTTGTGCGGAAGCCTGGAGATTGAGCTGCTTCCCCTGAGTTCAGCCTCGGTTTTCCCATCTGTAAAATGGGTCAGCAGTAGTCCCTCACTTACAGCGGTTGTTTGAGGACTCAGTGAGTGCATAGAGGGACAGCACTTGAGCCAGGACTTGGGGGGAGAGAGGGGCCAAGTGTCGGCTCTTGGTGTTCTGTTGATCCCGTTCATTAAGGACCCTGTTTCCAGGGCACGGGGAGAGAGTCTGACATCTGGGGGCATCTGTCCTGTGCCGTCATCGTGCAGAGCTCTCTCTGTTCTGCGTCTCCTCTGTCCTCAGAGAAATTCAGTCACTCGCCTAAGATCAGACCACCAAGAATTAGCAAACTGACCATTTTCAACAATTTTATTGAAATATGTTTTCTGTATCATGAAATTCACCCATTTCTGATATAATTCAATGGCGTATTTTTTGTAGCAATGTTCTGTGTCATGCTGTCACCACCATAAATCCATTTGCAAACATTTTTATTTATTTATTTGCATATATTCTTATTTATTCATAAGATTCCCAGTGCCTGTTTCCAGTAAGCCCTGTCCGAAGCCCCAGACACCCAGAAATCTCTCTGTATATGCTTCTTCTGGGCGTTTTCCTGCCAATGAAATCGTGCTGTCCATGTTCTCCTGCTTGTTTAGTGAATTTGGGCCCCGGCCCGTCATAGCCTGGACACCCTGTCTCTCTCCACGCTCCTTTCCCACCTGCTGGGGGATCAGGAGGTCTGAGTCAGCTTCACGCCCCTTTTGCTAACCACGTGCTCTGTGCCAGACGCTGCTCTAAGCCGTCGACAGTCATTAGGCTGCCGAGTCCTCATAGGTGTCCTGTGAGGTGGAGGTGCTTCCTGTCCCCATGTCACAGGTGAGGAAGCTGAGCACAGAGGGGAAGCCAGTTACCCCAGGGCACGCAGCCTTGGCGTGGTGGAGCAGGCACCCTGAGGCTGTGCCTTCATGCCGCATGCCCCTTGCCTGGCTCCAGCCCCAGTGCAGCACCCCGCCCCGGCTTCTCAGGGCTGAGCTGTGTCTCACAGACATGGCCAGTGTGCCGATGCCCCCCAAGGCGCGTGCCAGCCCAGAGTCAGCTCCAGCCAGCCCTCCTGTCCACCCAGGGGAGAGCTAGCACCCAGCCAGGTCCCGGGAGCAAGCCGAGAGGGAAGGTCCCTTTCTCCAGCCTGTTCCTGCCCCCAGAGCAAGGCCAAGTCCTCCGCTCCTGCAGGGAATGTAGGACAAGGGCAGTTGTTGATTCTGACTTGGGACCAGGCGTGTCCAGAGGAGAGCTGCCCTGGAGCCCAAATACCTTGGCCCCGGCTGGCCCCTGCCAGTGAGTTCATGTCCCTCCATTTCCAGAAGAGCTTCCCAGGTGGCGCTAGTGGTAAAGAACCTGCCTGCCAGTGCAGGAAATGTAAGTGATGCGGGTTCTGTTCCTGGGTTGGGAAGATCCCCTGGAAAGGGAAATGGCAACCCACTCCAGTATTCTTGCCTGGGAGAATCCTATGGACAGAGGAGCCTAGCAGGCTACAGGCCCGTAGGGTGTCAAGAGTCGGACATGACTGAAGACACATGCACACATTTCCAGAAGGTTCTGCCAGCTGATGGGAAGGATCTGGAAGGAAAGATGGGGGTCAGAGAGTTGCTCTGAGGGCAGGTAGTCTGTGCTAAGAGCCATGCACAGGTCAGCAAATCTGAGGACACCTCAGGAAAATGACGCTCGAGGCAGGTGCCGCTGTGAACCTCTTCGAAAGACGAGGGACCGAGATGCAGAGGGTTAAGTTCTTGCCTCAGTGAAGCGGTGGAGCTGGGAGTCCAGCCCAGGCACTCGGCTCCAGAGCCCATGCTCCCAGCTCCTGTCCTCTGTCAAGATCCTAGCACCTTGCCTGGCACCTAGTAGATGCTCAGCATGATGGTATTATGGGGGAAGAGGGGCATCCTGCCTGTTAATCCCTCTTGGGCAGAATAGGCCCAGCCTATTAGGCATGGCAGGATCTGCACATGAAAACAGGACCTTGATTGTAAGAAACCAGCGCGCCAAAGTCCTTCCAGCCTTCTTGGGGAAAGGGCCCAGGAAGGACCTCCCACCTCCTGGCCTGACGTCTTCTGGAGGTGCACATGAGGCTGAGGTGGGGGTGGGGGGGGTGCCCAGGCAGGATCAAGGGGGCAGGAGCGTGTGTCAGGGGTAGAGTGGATGATGGCCACCCCATCCGCCCAGCACCCTGTCTGCCGGCCACTCTGCGGGGTTGAGGCCTTAGCAAGAACGTTTCCATCTTCAGACGCACACCTCCTCTTCCCTAGACGGGGATGACGGGCATGATGACGGCCTTCTATGGGAAACATACCCATTTATGCAGAAACCACTGTATAGACGGCCCCGGAGGTGCTGTAGCTCACCCTCACAGCAGAGTCCCCAGGAGGAACTGCTGGCCCATCTCACAGGTGGGACAGTGCGGTGCGGTGGTGTTAGGTGACTGGCCTCACACGTATCAAGGCCAAGCAGGGCCTCAGAGCCCAGCGTCAGCCTGCCCAGGAAGGAAGGATGCAGCCTGGGTATAGCTCCTGCGTCCTGGCCTCCTGCAGTGGGCCAGGTACAGGGCGGGCAACTCTGCTCATCGTCTCCTTCCTCATCCAGCGCTGGCACCCTGTGGTCCCCGTGTTCCCGGGTGGGGGCGGGAAACAGATCTCCAGGCCGACGCATCGCCCAGGGCAGAGCTCCAAGCCCGGCCTGCGGTTTCCGCAGCACGCCCCACCCCCCGAGGTGTCTGCTGTGCAGTTGGGAGGCGCCGAGGCAGGCCCCCCGGGGACCCCAACAACCGCTCTTCTCAGACAACTCTTTTCCTCTCCAACCGTGTAGAGATTCCGCAAGTTGATGATCCCCAGCGCCGACCTGAAAATGCGGGGCACGCTTGGGGCAGGCCCACGGACGGTGGCGGTTAATGACTGTGACGCCAAACTCAAGGGCGATGGGACCGTTGCGGCCATTACAGAGAAGGAGACGCACTTCTGAGCGCCCTGCCACCTCGATGGCCCTCCTCCTGCTCCTCGCCCCCTGCCGTCCACCGCCGTGTGTACAAATGAATACCTGAACCCCGTTCTTCACCTAGTGGTAGAGGCTTGCTCGTTTCTGGTTTTTGTTTGTTTGTTTTTTGCACAGGATTTATTAACAAGTTAATTTTAAGGTGGCCGTGCCCACTCTGGTTTCAAGTCCTGCCCCCTCCTCATCCCACCCCCACAACTGCCATGTGAGTAACGATGTGAAAAGATAACCCTATACAGGGACTTCTCATGTGAGGAGGGTGTAACAGCATTCCCTCGGGGTTAGGAAGAAGCTGTACCAGAGGACCGGACTTTTTATCCTCGGGCTACGGGGTGAGCGGGTGGGAGCGACGTCTGCCTCCTCCATCAGCCTCTGAACCGACCTGTCCGTGCCCCGCGTCAGTCCAGTCTGTCTGTCTCCACACCGCCAGGCTTCCCCTGAAGCCCCTCCCCTGCCCGTCCTCCCCGGCTTCCCGGAGGTGGTGGGTTTGCAGACAGCAAGGCTATGTCAGAGAAGAAAACGTCCCGACCGACTCAGGACTCCTGGGCGGCAGGCCCCCCTCTGCCCTGGTCCCTCCGAGTGACCTGGGCTCTTCCCAGCCCTCCTGGGTCTCCCCGGTGGGGATGGCTGGGTCAGGTGAGCTCTGGGGGTTTCTGCCTGGCCTGGCCGCATCTCTCCATGGATCCTTTGCATGCCTCCTGGGCGTGCAGACCTGCTGTTGATCTTGGATTCTTCTGAAGACTTGCCACTCGTCACTCCCTTCTTTAAAGCAAGTTTAATCCGGAAACCACGTGGCTTGATTTCCTCCGTGAGAGGTTCCTTCCCGTGGAGACCCGCAGACGGCAGGGCTCCTCCGGGCCGTCTGCTCACACGCTCGGCTCTGCCGCTCCATCCTCCTCTGCGGGCTGGCTGGAGGCACCTGGCTGATGGTTCCTGGGCTCCGTCCTGGTTGCGGCTGTCTGTCCTACCACTGGCCCTGCCGGGGTCTGTGCCATGTGACCCCTCCACCAGCCTCCTGGGTCAGAGCTGCAGTCGGGCCTGGAGCCGGTTTCATCCTCTGATCCCTTCTTCATCCCCCGACCTCATCTCCTCCCTCTGACCATCCCCCTGCCCTCTTCCCTCTCCTGCATTCCTGAAACCCCCCAGTCCCTGCCCACCCTTCCTGCCACTAGCAGAGCCCTGGGATCTTCACAAGGCTTCTCCTCTACCTTTTCCCCAGGACTGGCCCGCCTGCCTCTCTGGCCAAGGGGCTGAGGAGCCTCAGCGCTCACTGGCGTGGAGCCCTGGGCTCTCATCCCCTCCCTCGCTTGCGCCGCCCCGGGGTCTGGGGCAGCGGCTGGCACTGCTCCGGGCCTCCCTGGCTGGTCCCCTCTCTTCCTTAATTGGATTTGATGTCGAGCCCCTGCCTTGGGTCCTGAGTTACCTGGGGACAGGCAAGGTGCATCCTTTGTCCTTCTTTCTGTGCCCAGTCTTATGCGGTGGCAATGCAAGCTTTCTCCAAACAGAGGATTTAATTTCCTGTAATAAACCTGCGTGTCTGATTCGCCCAAATGCCCAGCTGCTCAGCCCCCAGCGGTCCTCGTCTGAAGCCCGCGTTTGCTAAGAGAGAGGCCAAGCGCCCCCCACCACCCAGGCAGGTCGGGGTGTCTGGTTCCAGGGCCCCCCCTTTTGCACACACAGCCCGGCATCTCCCTGACCTGTCTGATCTGGTGGACCCCAGAAATGGACGCAGGAAGATTGGACCCCTGCCTGTGTCCATCCTCCTCGGCTCTTCTCACAACAGGCTGGGGCGGGGTCTCCCCACTGCTGCTGCTACCGGTTCCCCACCCACCGCGGTCACCGACGCACTGCCCCTCTGCCTCGCTGGGGACGCGCTGTTCGTGTGGCCCTTAACACGTCACTCACTATACGGGACTCGTGGGCCAGGGCGGAGGGAGGGCTTTTGTTCTTCGCTTTTTATAATTTCCTACTAGTACCTGGGTAACTTGGGGAGGAGGGCAGGGAGGGAAATGTGGGGGCAGGCGAAACGTCATCACGGTGACTCTTTTTGATATTCATTAGAAACAATACATCCTTTCTGAGATATTTACAGTATTATTAAAAAATGAAAAAGGTTGTACTGTTTTGCATAATGAACGTTTTTATGGGGTATTCAAAGGGTACACGATTGTCTGCTTACTCATTTTTAAAAATTAAAGGAAATGAACCAACTCTCTGTGGCTCTTCCTGGCGGAGTGGTTGTAACTCATCAGATGATTCTCCGGGTTCTCTAACTTCTGTGATGTTCCTGCAAAACCGTCTGGGTTCCACATTTGGGGGCTGTAGTTTCAACTGAGGGGGTTATCAGTTAGAAACACCCAGGGCTGTTTCAGAAGCCCACACTACCTTTCATGTGATCTCCATACAATGAATGTCTACCGTCTGCTAAGTGCTTTACAAGAGTTCTTTCTAATCCAGCCACAACCCAACTTTGTTTATTCCTTCCCCCAGGTTGGCTGAGAGCTGCAAATTTTGGAAAACAGGATTTGGTGTTCGGTGGGCTCTATTGAGGACCCACATGTTCCCTGCGTGGACCTAGGTCTGGGGGCGCTGAGACAAGGGGAAGAGCCCTTAGTCGAAGTGTTTCTGCCCTTACCTGTCCCGCAGAACGTGCCTGTGCCACTCCAGACTCGGGGCGCGCAGGGGGAGAAGTGCTCTGCCTCGTCCGGTCTTCTCCGGCCAGTTGAGCTCCGCAGTGCAGCCCCGGGCAAGTCTGCCCACTTGTCTGGGCCTTGGCTTGGCCGTCGGTAGAGTGGTGACGAAAAGGTGACCCGGAGAGGAAACGTAGCCGGCTCAGGATTCCCCCAAAAGTCCTCTGCCTTCCTGTCTCGTACTCAGCCCCTGGCACCCTCTCAGGCTGTGAAAACTCAAGTGAGCCCTTGGCCTGAGGGCACCTCCTGACCCCGTAGGGAGCCGAGTCAGGCTCTGCTGCCAACTCCTGGCCTCCTCTGCCTCTCACTTTAGAATAAGGTCCTCTTCGTGAAGGAGACTGGGAGGAGCCACACAGACACTGCCCTCAGAGCGTCAGGCTAGGTGCACGGTCAGAGCCACGCCCCACGAGAGGCCGCAGGGCAGAGTGTGCCAGGGACGAGCGCTCGGGCAGTGCCGGGACAGGATCAGGACAGTTTGTTGAGCACCTGCCACGTTCCAGGGGTCACGTGGCATTACCTTGTCCGAGCCCCACAACAGACCTCACAGGTAAGATTTACTCATCTCGTTGCTTATACAAGGAACTAATGTTCAGAAACTAAATAATTTGTCCCCCCCCCACCACAAAAAAAAAATGACACCAGGGGCTTCCCTGGTGGTCCAGTGGTTAAGACTCTGACCTTCCAAGGCAGGGAACGAGGGTTCAATTCCTGATCTGGGAACTAAGATCCCACATGCTGCACAACTTTAAAAAAAAAAAAAAAAGACACCAGATACACCTCGTGGAAAGTGGAGGAGCTGAGTAGGATCACGGTTTGCCAGGTCTGCGCGGGGCCCACACGCCCAAGCACTTGACCAGGGGCTGAGAACTGGAGTTGCATAGTGAGGGATGGAAAGAACTTGCCGGGCAGGGAAGCCCATTTGAGATGGGAAACAACTTGAGCAAAAGCAGAGGCAGGAAGAAGTCTTTGGGGATACGCAGTGATGGGAAGCCAGCCAGACTGCAGACCACCTAAGGTGGTGGGCAAGGCGGGTCTGGGCAAAGGACTCAGCAGGCAACTTTGACCTTGAGAGACTGGAACGAGCTTGGCTATCCCTAAGAGAGCCCCCCACCTGCCCCCATCAGTGTGTCAGACCAGTTATAACCAACATTCGACTTTTCTTGTTCTCCGGTGGATTTTCTCTGCCTTTCTTTTGAGTGTCTTCCCCAAGTGAGCCGTTTCTAGAATGGAAAGGCTCTCTTAGCCCCACTTAGCCGGGTGACTAAGAAGAAGCCTGACAGAGGGTCTGGGCGTGATCTGTGGGTGCCTGTGGGGGGAGGCAGGTATTTTCCATCAGCCTCAGAACGACCCTGAGACTGCAGTTCATACCCACTTTACAGATGTGAAAACTCAAAAGTCCAAACTTAAGAGAAATGAGTGGAGGAACTTGGCTGACATCACACAGACTGAGCTGGAATTCAAAGCCAGGTTTACAAAACCCAGAGCCCCTGTTTCTTCTCTATACTAGACAACTGTTGGGTGACTCAGGGCTCCAGCAGGGGAGAATGAGCTAGGGGGCTTCCCCCACCCCTCCATCACTGCCCTCCCACCCAGAGTCCTTGGCTTAGACTGGCTCCGGTGGCAGAATCAGCCACCAGGTGGTGCTGTTGCTAAACCCAACCCCCCTCCCCATGGTCCAGGCCATGACCAGTGAGGTCAGGACCAGAGCAGAGACTGGAATCGAGACAAGAGGGTCCTGAGGCTCCGCTCTGGGTGCCCAGAAGAGGGACAAAGAGGCTCCCCGTGACAGAACAGCCACCCTTCTTATCCCAGCCCATCCAGAGCTCCTGCTTGCAGCCAGACACACCTGCCTTCAATTCTCAACAGCCCTGGGTGTGTGGCCTTAGGCAAATGACTTCACCTTTTTGACTTCAGTTTCATCATCTGTACAACTGAACAAATGGACAGAATAAGCTGCTCTGGCAGGGATGTTGAGGGTGTGTGTCTGGCACATGAAAAGAATGTGCTGTTTGTTACATGTAGCTCTGCTTAGCATGCTGGTATCAGGAGACCTGGATCCTGGTTTTGAACTCACTCCATGCCTTGGACAGTCATTTTGCTTCCCTGGGCCTCAGTCTCTTCATCTGTAAAATGGGACTAATAACAGAAACTCTCTCTTTTGGTTATTCTAAAGATTAAATGAGATAGTGGCTATATGGCATTTGTTTTATAGAGCTTCAAATAAGCAGGAAAGGTATTAAAGATATAATAGGGGTTGTGGTTAGGTGAAAATGCAAATGATGATAAAATCTGAGGAGTGCCAGGCAGCTTCTCAGGTGCTTACATGGCACAGGAGACAGACTGTGGGTTTTCTCTGACCATGTGCCAGCAATTACACAGGCCTGTCACCAGGTACCTGCCTTGGTACCTGCCCCACCTCCCCCCAGTCCCCACCTTGCTTCATCTGCCCCAGGGTCCTACCCCAAACCCATTTAGACACAAAGATATAGCACAGAAATGAGAAGGCCAGATCCTGAAATATAGATGATTATTATCTCTGGATGATAAAGTTTGGGCTGATTTTAATTTTCATTTTCTTCTTTCTATACCATCTAATTTTTCCTTTAACAAAGAACATCTATTGCTTTTATCTTCCAAAAAATAAAATCAATAAAGCTATTTTTAAAAATCCTCCCCTCACCACTGGGAGGCTGGTTACAAATGCAGGCCCACAGGGAATGGAAAATGATTCTCATGTGGTTGGAAGAAATGATGACAGGGAGAAGGGGGGATTTGCCACTGCACACAGTCCTCAACCTCAGCTCCAGCCTCTGCTGGGGCCTCTGGGCACCCCGTGAGCTGAACCTCAGGAAGGAGAAGAAGCAAAGGGGGCAGGACCCCTCCTCCAGGCCACATAATCCTCCAAACATTTATGGACATGCCGGCGGCTTCATGCTTGTCACAGGGAACTTGTCACAGCAAACTTGTCATAGCTGCTGGAAGGGAGAGGGAAACACACACAAGCAAGGAAGCCACGCTTTGTTGAGGACTAACTGTGTGCTAAGTACTGCTGCCCTTGTATCTCAATGGACCTGCCCTCCCCACACACACCCATTGAGGGAGCTGAGATTATCAGCCCAATTTACAGATGAAGAAACTAAGGTCTTTGCTTATATTTTTTTTTTTACTGCTTTCTGAATAGCTGCTCCTGGGTGCCCATAGGGATATTTCAGACTCGAATTTCCCAGGTGAATTCATCTCCTCCAACACCCACACCCACCAGTCTGTTCCTCCCTATCTCAATAAATGACACCACCCTTCTACCACTTCCTTCACTCAACAAATATTGATTGAGGACCCACAGTGACTCTGCCCTCATGGTGCTTACATGCTAGTGGGAGGACCAGCCAGTGATTGTTTTTAATTGAAGTCTAGGTGATTTATAATGTTTCAAGTGTGCAGCAAAATGATTCAGTTATATATGTGTGTGTGTGTGTGTGTGTATGCTTTTTCAGATTCTGTTCCATTGTAGGTTATTACAAGATGACAATAAATATCTTAAAGAGTAAAAATAGACAGTTTATAAGATGATAAATGATAGGGCTAGAAATAAAATAGGGAGGAAGTATCAGGAGGGCCCAGGAGTGTGGAGTGGTGTTGGAATTTAAACAAGATGATCAGGGCAAGGGAAAGAAGAAAGGGGAAGGGAGTCTGTCCTGTCTGGAGCTTGTCTAGAGCTTCTGTCTGGGGAAGAGTGTTCTGGGGCAGAGGAAACAGCATGTGCAAAGGCCCTGGGTGAGTGCTTATCTGCACTCTTCCCAGAGTGAGGAGGAAGCCGGCATGGCTGAAGCGTGGGGAGCAAGGGGACCGTGTAGAAAGGAAGTGGGAGAGGCGGTGGGCAGATCGCCAGCTGGGAGGCTGGTGTCCATGTGAGCTAACCCAGCGGGAGAGGGACAGAGCCTTACTTCTGTTTCAGTGAGACCATCTGGCTGCTGTCGGGGGCATTGCGTGGAAGTGGGGGGATCAGTGAGGAGCGTCATGTAGGCAAGAGATGAGACAGAGAAGGGTGGATGTGGTCAGATTGTGGCCATATTTTGAAGGCAGGATTTCCTGGGATTGTGAGGGGAGTCAGGGATGCCTGAGATGTGGAGCCAGTGGGTCAAGTGAGACTCTGCTCCTCACTCCCCACATTCCACCAGTCAGCCGGTCTCCTCAGACCTTGCTCCTGGAAACCTCTCAGATCCACTCACTTATCCGCTCCAGCCACTTCCCTGGACCATCTACCCTCACCTGGCCGCTGCTGTGGCCTCTTGCCTGGTCTGCACCCAGCCTCCCCGCTGTATTCTCCCCTTGATTTCCTGCCCATCACCCCTGTTAGAGCTCCTGACTGACCGCTGGCTGTCAGGGAGGTTTCCTTCGGCCTGGGAGTTACTCCCCAAAAAGGGAAATCAGGGGGCATCAGTACTGATAGAGAAAGGGAATGATGCTGGGCCACCAAATCCCCAAAAGTTCTCCAGCCAGCCATACCTAACCACTAGGCCAGTTTCACAACCAAGCGTCACTCAGAGGGGCAGAGAATGGCAGCCCCAGAGTTGGCAGGGAAGGCTTCCCAGAGGCTGTGGCGGTGGCTGGGCCCTTGAAGAAACCCAGAGCTTAATGATTTCAAGAGGCTCCGGCATCTCTCAGACACGGGTTTGAGCGCTGGCTCTACCACTTCCCAGTCGGAACCCCAGACTTGGCCAGGGCTACAGGGACTACTCGGAGACTGACCACAGACTGTTTGAGGACCCCCATGGGCCGTTTAACGCTTGGTGAGAGAGAAGGGATCCCAAAGTGGAGGTCTTGGAGCTGCAGGACCTGGACCATGCGGAGAGGCGCCTGGGCAACGGTGTCAACTGTGGTGGGCGGGGCCGGCAGGCCGGTGGGCGGGGCCGGCAGGCAGGTGGGCGGGGCCGCAGAGGCGTTTCTCTTTCGGTGGCATCTCAACTTCCCAGGTGGCTCAGCCTTATAGAATCCGCCTGCAATGCGGGAGATGCGGGTTCGATCCCTAGGTAGGGAAGATCCTCTGGAGTAGGAAATGGCAACCCACTCCAGTATTCTTGCCTGGAGAATTCCATGGACAGAGGAGCCTGGAGGGCTGCAGTCCACGGGGTTGGAAAGAGTCAGACACGATGGAGCGCCCACACTGGCTTGCTCTATCACGTACACCATCTGGATGACCTTTATCTCTTCCTTTATCTCTTTGTCTTTATCTCTCTGAGCCTCAGTTTGCCTCATCTGCAGACTGGAACCAGTTATCCCCAGGCTTTGACATTTTTTCAAGACCTGAGAGTCCCATTAGGGTGTTGGCTTAGCTTAGGATAAGGTCTCCTAGGGTCAGAAGGTCCCCCATAAAAGGAAGAGCCTCAAGGTCTGTCGTCAGATAGACTGGATTTCCATCCCAGCTCAGCCACTTACCAGCCGGGTGACCCACCATGAAACCCCCCACCTCACTGAGCCTCCACCACCTGCCCCGCCCCCTGTAAAATAGAGCCCTGTCCCTGCACACTAAGGCGCTTCAGTTCTGTCCAACTCTTCTCGACCCCATGGACTGTAGCCCGCCAGCTTCCTCTGTCCATGGGATTCTCCAGGCAAGAATACTGGAGTGGGTTGCCATGCTCTCTTCCAGGGGATCTTCCCGACCCAGGGATCGAATTCCTGTCTCTAATGTCTTCTGCATTGATAGGCGGGTTCTTTACCATTAGCGCCACCTGTGAAGCCCAAAATGGACCCCACTGGTCACCAAAAAAGCAGCCCTCTGTGCACCCAGTATATAGTAGGGGCCCAGCCAAAGTGCTGGAGAGTTTGGACTTCACCCCAGAGGCAGCTGGACCCACTGCCTGAAGGCCCCCCTTCCTGGGCGGGGGCAGCTGCAGCCCCCGATGGGTGCTTTTTATCTCCAAGCCGCAGTGGGCTCCGCAGAGCTCGGCAAAGTCCCTGCGCGCGGACAAAGAGCTGTTGTTCCCGCAGATCTAAAATTGCCTCCCTCTTGATTGCCGCTATACAAACCCAGGCGGCTGCTCGCTTCCCCCATCCAGTTGGGTCTATTTCAAGAACACGCTGATTAGCGCTGATTGCGCCTTGATGATGGTGAGCGCATCGCCCAGCCCCCTCCCCAGGCTCCCCGGGGCGTCCGTGCTCCCGCTCCGGGGACCGTGGCCCTGCCACCCACCGGCACCCAGAGGCCTTGGACCCGAGAGGGGGTGCAGCACAGTCGGGCTGGGCTCCTCATTCTGCCTCCGCCGCCGGTGGGACTTGGGGAGGTCATGTCCCCCACCGCCTACCCCCGCCCCCCAGCCTCTATTTCCTCTGCTGCAAAATTCTGTGCTCAAGAAGGCAAGGAACAAAATAGTGCCTAGGGAAGGGTGGCTTTCATGGTGGGCTTCCAGATACTGTGGTCATGATTGGTCATGAGCCGAAGGAGCATAGTTTTAGCCTTCTTTCTCTCTCTGTCTTGCACACATACAAACTCACAGAGATTTCTCTGCTCCTGCCAGTCCTTGATGCAGTGGGATGAACTTTAATCATCATTGTTTTCCTTTACTGAGCACATTGCCGTGTACCTGGGACACCTTGCCTTGTGCAAACACCACGGTCATCTTTGGCACCTATTTCATGTCTGCTTGCTGGTGAGGCTCCTGAGGCTCCCAGAGGTGATATCACTTATCCACCACAGCCCAGCCAGGGCATGGTGAAGTCTGGATTTGAACCAAGGTCATTGCAAGGGCAAAGTCTATGCTTCCCAGCACCCCAGAGCCTGCTCAGGGCTCTTGGCCAGAGTTAAGGGAAACCATGAATTAGAATAATAGAGCAGAGGTCTAATGCTGGTTATTTCTACCTTACTAGTCCTGTGTGTGATCCTGGAAAAGTTTTTTTTTTTTTTCTGCTCCAGAAATCTGTTTCTTCCTCCTTAAAATTGGGGGTCGACTCAAGGTATCCCAGGTTCTAGCCATTGCCCATGATGGATGGACTGATTCCTGGAGTAATCTGAAAGTCCTCTTTGAAAAATGTAGATTCTGGACCCCAGCCTTAGAAATCTGAAATCAATAGGCCTGGATGGGCCTGGGAATCAGTGTTTTAAGACACTCTCCAGATGTGGGTCAGTGGTTCTGTCTGACAGCAGTCAATTCTGCCCCCATCCATCCACACGCCCTATCTGCTCTACTCTCAAATGGGCCTCCAGTCCGTCTGGTTCTCCACACCCTCACACTCCCTGCCACCAGCCCAAGCCCCCGCCATCACGTAGCAGCCTCCTCCCTTCCTGGACTCCCTGCTGCCACTCGGGCACCCTCTTGTCCATTTGCTACACAGCACATTGAAGGATCTTCTCAAAACGCAAATCTGAACACCAGCACCACCTCCCAGCCTAAACCATCCATGGCTCCCCATTACTTCAGAGATAAAGACTTCTCGAAGCCCACACTTTGCTCTTTGGTCTCCAGAACCATCCAGGGCCTGGTGCCTTCCCCAGCCTCATTTTACACCACCCGCCCCTTCCCTGCAGTACTGTGGTCTTCTTTCAATGTTCAACCCACTATGTGACTGTCTGCCAGAGGACATCGCTGCTGCTTCTTAGAGCTCCACCTCTCCCTTTTCTTGTCTGGTTAACTCCTGCTCACTTATTAGGTGGAGTTAAGTCTTAACTTCCTGGGACTCGCCTGGGAGAGAGTGGGGTGCCCTGGGGTGGTGAGCTCCCCATGAAGAGAGGAGTGCAAGAAGCTTGTGAGTACTCACTTGGAAGGAGATCATGGAGGGGATGTCTGCTTTGGGTCTGAACCCTAGATCCTTCTCCCTACCTCAGAGAACCTGTGGGCCTCCAGGACAAGGGAGCCCTGCCTGCCCTCCTGGGATACTGGGAGTGAGGAGGCCATGGAGACCTGTTGGCTCCCAGAATGCCAGGCAGCCTAAGCGAAGGCCTATTGGCAGCAACAAGGCTTCAGAGCCCTGGCAAAAGGGTCTGGAGTTCCCCTCGATACCTGCCTTGGCCCCTGGGTCCTGGGCAGCCCTGGGGAGTGGATCACTGCTGACTCCTGGTTGATGGCCCTTTCCAGCCCCCAGAAGTTTCTAAGGAGCATGCATATCAGTTCACCCCTTCCCTCTCTGCTACCCTGAGGCCCCTTCTCTCTCCAGCATCCCTCAGCTCCTCCCCTTCCCACCTTTTCTTCTCATCAGCATCTCTGTTCCCTCCCCCACCCCATCTTTTTACACCCCTCTTTGTCTGGAGACCTCATCCCTCATTATCTCCCTCTCTGCAGATCCCCACCTGCCAACCCCGCTCCCATTTCTTTATGAGACAAGGGACCTCTGTCCATCCTGCCCAGGGTCCCGGGCTGGGCTGCAAGGGTCAGACCAGGCCAGGCCAGGATGGACCCCAGTGTCACCATCCTGAGGAGGGAGGTGCAAAACCCTAAGTCCTCCCCTGATGTCCTCAGTACCTGCCTGACACACAGCGGTTCTCAAGAACTATAATAAGGGGCTTGAGACCGACCTTGGTCCCAGACTTGATCTCTGGGCAGGGAAATGAACGTGTGAGCCCCTCTCAGGTTCTCCATGAGCCCTCAGAGGGAAGCAGAGGGTCTGGAGGGTTAAGATTTTCCAAGGCACCTTCACACCCATTATCTTCATAACCCTTCCCATGCCTCAGCCAGGTTGGGTGAGACACCTCAGTGTTCTACATAAAGACACTCATCTCAGGAAGGTGAAGCCATGAGCCCCTAGCCTGCAGCAGGTCAAGTCCACAGCATCTATATGGCCCCTAGAGACCTGGGTCCTAGGTCCCTAACAGGGATGGTTCTGGTTCTCCAAGGCCCATGCTTGGGACGTGGGAGATAGGCAGAATGTTTGCCCAGATTCTGGGATTCTACAAACCCCTCCAAGCCTCCCACCACCTGTTGCTAGGTAACAGCTGCTCAAGGCTGAAGGTAAAGGCAGAGGATGAGTCGAGGAAGGCTGAGCAGCTGGCTCTATCCTTCACAAAGGGGCTGGTGGAAGGTGTTCCCAGGCCAGGCCTAGGGAGAACCTGAGCCTCAGAGGTGTGCAGGGGCTTACTCAAGGCCACTGGGGGTGAGGGTTAACTCATTCTAGCACCAACATGTCAGAGCAGCAGGACCCTTAGAAATCGGCTCCGTAAGAAGACGTGTGCTACAACCCGCAGTTCCTAAGCCAGGGCAGACGTTGCTAGTGGATGACTGACCTCCTTCCCACCCAGCCCAGCCTAAGCTCAGAATTCTCAATACGGTGGTCAGGTAGTTCTAACACCGGACCAGAGTCGGCATGAAAGATAATCCTGTTTATTCTCTCTTATCTGCTCTGACCTCATTTACAGATGGATAAACTGAGGCCCAGAGAAATGTGGCAGAATGAAACATGCATGGGCCCTGGGACTCAGAAGTTCAGGTCTTAGCCATGTGCTGTCTTCTTGCTGTGTGGCCGTGGGCAAGCCCCTCCACCTCTCCGGACCTCAGGCTGTCTGCTGTAGAGTGGGTTTGATGACAGCAAGCCTGTGGAAAGAAAGCCAGGGATTGGGTGCAAGCACTCCCCAGGCGCCAAGCCCAGAGGAGGCATCCGAGGACATTTTACCCTTTCTCCCCCAGGCACACATTCAGCTTCCAGCTGTGCCAGCTCTCCCTTCCTGGGGCAG
Organism: Cervus canadensis; assembly: GCF_019320065.1. Lineage (NCBI taxonomy): Eukaryota > Metazoa > Chordata > Mammalia > Artiodactyla > Cervidae > Cervus > Cervus canadensis. The sequence continues at coordinate 5,608,250 of NC_057407.1, read as the reverse complement.
ATGTTGGCCCAGCCAGTGAGGGTAAGTGTGAGGCTGAGGCAGGGACCTGAGCTGAGCACGTGGGTCTCGGTGAAACTGGAGAGGGAAGGACACGAGGGAGCTGGGGGACAGGCATCGGCTGGGGAGGGGTGACCACCGCTGGGCCCTCTTGAGCAGCTGGCTGGCTGCTCAGGGGGCGTCAACAGCCTCCCTCCCTCGACTTCTTTTTCTCTCCCAACTCCAGACTCAGACCCCACCCCGCTCTGCCTTGTTGTGGCTGTGGGGTAGAAGCTGGCTTGGGCTCCCCCTTCACACTCACACGCTGACTCATTAGAAAAGACCTTGATGCTGGGAAAGATTGAAGGCAGGAGGAAAAGGGGACGGCAGAGGACGAGATGGTTGGATGGCACCACTGACTCGATGGACTTGAGTTTGAGCAGGCTCCGGGAGTTGGTAACGGATGGGGAGGCCTGGCGTCCTGCAGTCCATGGGGTCACAAAGATTTGGACACGACTGAGCGACTGAACAGCAACATGGGGAAGAGAAGGGAGAGAGTGGGCCTGCCCGGCGCTGCGGTGCGTGGGTCCAGCTGGTCCACCCTTTGCTGGGCACAGGCCCTCTGCCAGGGCAGGAAGGACATCGTGACATAGTCTGCCCTGCGGACCCGGTGCTGAGCATTGAGAGAGGTGTTGGCAGAGTCAGGCTGGAGGAAGCTTCCTGGGAAGATCTTCTAAACGGCAGGGCCGACTTGAGATGAGAAGTTCTGGGGGAAGTGTACCTGCAAGTGCACCTGTACACACACACACACCACATCACACAACACACACATCACACACAGATCACACATCACACACACACACCGCATCACACACACACCACACACCACATCACATACATACATCACACACATCACACATACCACACACCACATCATACCACACACACCACACACCACATCATACATCATACATACACACCACATACACATCACACACCACATCACATACACATACATCACACACATCACACACACCACACACCACATCACATACATACATCACACACATCACACATACCACACACCACATCATACCACACACACATCACACACAGATCACACACACACCACACACCACATCATACATCATACATACACACCACATACACATCACACACCACATCACATACACATACATCACACACATCACACACACCACACACCACATCACATACATACATCACACACATCACACATACCACACACCACATCATACCACACATACATCACACACAGATCACACACACACCACACACCACATCATACATCATACATACACACCACATACACATCACACACCACATCACATACACATACATCACACACATCACACATACCACACACAGATCACACAACACACACAGATCACACATCATACACACACACCACATCACACAGACACACATACCGCACACCACATTATACATCATACACACCACATCACACACAGATCACACATCATACACACACATCATACATCACACACACACCACACACCACATCACACACATACATCACACACATCACACATCACACACAGATCACACATCACACACACACACACCGCATCACACAGACACCACACACCACATCACACACATACATCACACATACCACACACCACATCACACCACACACACATCACACACAGATCACACACACACCACACACCACATCATACATCACACACAGATCACACATCACACACACACACCACATCACACAGACACACACACCACACACCACATCACACACAGATTACACATCATACACAGATCACACACACACCACACACACATCACACACCACATCACACACACACATATATCACACACATCACATATACCACACACCACATCACACATACCACACACCACATCACACATCACACAAAGATCACACATCATACACATACATTATACATCATACACACACACCACATCACACAAACACACACATCACACACACACATCACACACACCACATACCACATCACACAACACACACATCACACACAGATCACCCATCATACACACACGCCACATCACACACACCACATCACACAGACACACACATCACACACACACCACACACCACATCATACATCACACACCACATCACACACACACCACACACCACATCACACACAGATCACACACACACCACACACCACATCATGCACACACACCACATCACACAGACACATCACACACACCACACACACACACGCCACATCACACAACACACACACCACTCACAGATCACATGCACACCACACACCACATCACACACACACACCACATCACACAGACACATCACACACACCACACACACCACACACACACAGATCACACACACATCACACACACCACATAATACACACACATCATGTACCACACACACCACACACACACACACCACACATACATGCATAAACATATCACACAGAAACCACACACCACATCACACAACACACTCCACATCATACACACCACACACACACTGCACACACCACATCACACAACACACACACCACACACTCCACATCACACACGCACATCACATACCATACACCATGCACACCACACCACACACACCACATCACACACACCACACACACATGCATAAACACATCACACAGAAACCACATACCACATACTCCACCTTACACCCACACATCACATACCACACACACACCATACATACCACATCACACACACACACATCACATACCACATCACACAGATGCACACATCACACACCACACACACATGCATACACACATCACAAAGACACACACATCACACCACATACACCACATCACACACCACACAGACACACACATCACACACACATGCACACATACACACACCACATCATACCACACACACACACACCACATCACAAACCACACACACACACACCACCTCACATATCCATGCACACACACACAAACACCCCACACCACACATGCTGACTTTTCCTGCGAGCTGTTTGGCTTTTCTGCCCCTAAGATGTTTCCATTATTTCATCATCTTCTTGGTCTTCTCGTCTCGCATATGATCTCTCTGACCCGGCCGAGGAACACAGGGGCCCCCACGCGGGCCAGCACCACCAGGGCTTCCAGTGGGGCCTAGGCTGGCCAGCAGGCCCTGCGGACGCGGGGTGGCTGAGAGCAGCGAGCAGACACAGGGAGCAGGCACTGGGGCCCCCGTGGTCAGCCCTGCTGGGACTCAGGGCTTGGTCCACCAGCAGGGACAGGCTGAAGGCCTTATTGGGGGTGGGGGGCTCCCCTGACCCCGGCCTGGCAGGCCTCTCTGCCCAGCCTCTTGCTCCGGCAGCACTGGTTCTCATTGCTCCTAGTTTGGACAGAGGACTTTGTCACAGCCTCGGTGTGTCTGTTTGGATGGGCTTGGAGACTTTCACCAAATCGTCCTTGCCCAGATTTCTCTTTACATTTTGTTAAAGTCATCTTTTCACTATGACTCTGTCAGTCCCTCTCATCTTCCATTTTCAAAAGATCTAGCAGTGGCAGGGAGCCAAGAGCAGGAGGGAAGGCCTTCAGTCAGAGGCACAGGTTGGAGATCATTCGTTAATTGTTCATTAACTCAGTAAATAAAACCTTGTTGAGCACCTACTATGAGCCAGCCACCACGCTAGATGCATATTCTTGCTGTGTGGAGGACATACCTTAATGTATCCATCTGTGAGTAACCAAAACAATGGCAGTGCTGCTTGCTAGGAAGGGGTCAGTGGCCTGAGATAGTGAGTCTTAAGCCTGGGGGTGGGCTGCCCCTGACAGTGGTCAGGAAAGACCGCTCTGAAGGAGACACCACCACCAGGAGAAGGCGCCAGCCGGGCAGAGTGGAGACAGCAACATGGTCAAGAAAGGGAACAGCAGATGCAAATCCCTGGGTGTGTGTGGACTGCACAGAGGAGGCCGGGGCCACTGGATGGTGGTAAGTGAGGCGAGGTGGCAGGGTGTAGGCTGCACGGGGGAACAGGGGCAGCGGCCGGGAGGCAGGGCTGTCGGGGCGGAGACGGAATCAGGGACCAGTCGGTTTCCGCCTTGGACAAGTGGAGGCCAGTGCCGTGACTTGTTGAGGGCCTACTGTGTGCCACATCCGGCTGCCTCGCCATGAGTGCCCCCCACCCCAGCCAGGAGGCAGAGTCTACAGGCCAGATGGGGCCCTTGGGGGTGCTGTTCAGGGCAGCAGCTGCAAAAACAGCCCCTCCTTGCTGCCTTCACCTGACCCATGGCCGCTCCAGGCACGCGGGCCCAGGCAGAGATGCTCATCTGAGGCCCACCTGCTGGGGTCAAAACAAGAGCTTTCAAGAGGTCTGGCACGCAGACAACAAATTCCCTCACATCCCAGCAGTTCCACCGTTTGGTTTCCTGGACTCCTGATGCAGCTGAAGCAAACTGGGTGAAGGCAGCCTGAAACCTGGCCTGCAGTTACTAGGACCGTCACCTAGAACTTACTTTCCACGTTCCGATCAACGTGGGGCTTCCAACCCCACCAGAAACTTCTAAAAACTCTGGCTTCCCATGGCCCATCCCTGACTTGCCAGTTCAGGATTTTCTAGGGAACCCTTTATTTTTAACAGATTTCTTTGTGATTGGGAAAACACCGCTCTGGAGTAGAGACCTGGCAAGTCTCAGAACAGAGGGGATAGCTGGGGGGCCCTGTAAACAGAAAAGCTGGCAATATGTTCTAACAGACATACTGTGTGATCCTGGGAAAGTTGCTGAACCTCTCTGAGCCTCGCTTTCCTCATCTATAATGGGAAAATGGAATATAACTCTGGTTTCTGCATCCATTGAAGATTCTATATGAGCTCCGTCAAGTTCCCAGCACACAGGGGTGCTTAATCAAGGGCAGGAGTTTTCATGGTTGTCTTTGAGAGATGTCCTTCTTGTGGATGTTCAGAGAGAAACCACCAGTTTGTAACGGCTGCCCAATTGATTCTCAGGGCCCATGGAGCCAGCCCCTTGTTCCTGCTCAGATGGGTGTGCTGAAATCTCCCAGGCAGGTCTCCTTGGTGCCAAGGGTACCAGGCACTTGCTTTCCACAAGAGAGGCTAAGAGAGAAGGATCAACCCAGTGTCCCCGGCTCCCCTGTGGGTGGGGGCAAGCCCACTCACCCAGTCCCGATGGGCAGGGGAGGAGGAGCCCGAGCAAGCCTTAGAGAGAGGAAACGAGCCCCAAAGTGGGTCAGCGCTGCCCTGGACACTAACCCGCTTCCAGTCCCTCCTGCCCGCAGGCCCGCCAGCCACGGAGCTGTCATCTTGCATTCGCTCCTCTCCTGCCACAGACTTTGACCCCGATTTCTACCTCTTGCCGCTGTAGGGAGAGTCAGACTTGCACAACTTGAGCACAGCCCATGGGGAGTGGGTGGTGGGTTGCAGGGAGAGCCTTTGGCTTATGCTGGGTGTTCTAGAAGTCTTGTTCCCCTTGTGTCCCAACTTTATTTGGAGTGGGGACTATGGGGGAGGGGGCAGTATGGTGGTCAAAGTGATACAGGCTTTAGGACAGCCAGAGGCGGGCTGCAAACCTGATCCCTCCTTTCTGGGCCCTCTGTGGTCTTGCGCCATTGACTTCTTTCTTCCGTGTCTGTTTCCTCCCCCATAAAACAGGCTGTTGCAAAGGTTCAGTGAAGTAGTATCTGTGAACTTCCTTACCAGGGGGCCTGCTGAGAAATCTGCTCCATAAACAGCAGCTGTGATTCTCATCCTCGTGTAACAGAGGCTGGCGGGCTCGGCTCGGGAGCTGGCTGGACCTAGGCTGGACTCCAGGCTCTGGCCCTCGGAGCAGTGAGATCTGGGACAAGGGGCTTGATTCCTTTCATCCCCTGTTTCTTTATCTGTAAAGTGGAGACCTTCCTGGAGGCAGCGATGTTGTCACAGCCTTGTGCGGAGTAGACTGCCAGCCAGTGATAAATGTTAATAATGACAATCAGGAATGGCAGGTGATTCTATAGACGCCACGTTTATGCAGCACTTACCTGCACGCACGGCACTGGGGGTCTGGGGTGGAAGAAGACTTGTGGCTGTGGGCCCCGAGACAGAGCTTGTGGACAAGTGGATGAGCACCCAATGCAGGTTATGACCCTGCTCCATCCTCTGTGACCCCCAGCGGGGAGACCTGGAGCATCCCCAGCTCTCTGCTCTCCACAGAGAAGCCCAGGGGAGGGTGATGGCCCCTAAGCCAGCCGGCCAGGCGGGAGGACGGGGGCCCCAGGACACCATACTGCCTCCCCCACCACGCCTACTCCCCTTTAAAAGCCGTGCCCCCCCGCCAGGAACAGAGGGGAGCTGAGGGGAGCTGGCCTTGAGCAGTGCATTCAGGAGCAGTCAACAGGCGCTGGTGGCTTGGAGGGCTTCCTGGCTGTCAGTGACCCAGCAGCGCCCCTGCCACAGCTGCTGGGAATCAAGCTGCAGAGGCCACCAGATCTGAGTGGCTATTTCTCAACAGCTTTGTGCCTGCACCTCCAGGGTACAAGACAAGGTTCTGTGGAGACCCAGGCCCAGGTTGGTGGCCAGAAACAGAGGAAGGGGCTGGATGAGCTCTGTAAAAGCAGTCCCCGGGAAAGCCTGCAGGGCTTAAAAAGATACCCACCCCAGGCTTTGAGTCCCATGTCCCCCCAGCATCCCGCCGCTGGGAACTTGCTCTGCCCCAAAGTCCTCCACATGAAGTGATCGGAGCCAGTGGAGGGCCACATGATGCTGAGGTAGAGTGCATGTGTGCTAAGTCGCTTCAGTCCTGTCTGACTCTTGCAACCCCAAGGACTGTAGCCCACCAGGCCTCTCTGTCCCTGGGATTCTCCAGACAAGAATACTGGAGTGGGTTGTCATGCCCTCCTCCAGGGGATCTCTCTGACCCAGGGATCAAACCCATGTCTCTTATGTCTCCTGCACTGGGAGGCAGGTTCTTAACCACTAAGTGCCGCCTGGCAAGTCCAATGCTGAAGTAGAAATATGCCAAGTATTCTCTTGATGTGCCCAGCAACTTGGAATTTGGAGTATCACAGAAGAGTAATTAGAGGCTCAGACTTTGGGGCCAAATTTGTATCCAACTTTCCCCACTTAACTAGCTGGACCTCAGTTTTCTCATCTGTAAAATGGAAACAATAACAATAACAGTACTTGCAGAATGGTCTGAAAGTTTAAAAGTGTTCACAGATGGAAAGCGACGAGAACAGAACTTGGCATCTAGCAAAGCTTAGTGAGTGTTATCTGGTCTATTGAGTGAGAGCAGTCATGCCGAGGGTGGGGAAGTAAGGACACACTTAAAAGAAGTCCAGTGAATGGCAAGTGCATCCTGGTGCCTGGAATGATTCCAACTCACATGCTCTCCATTTCCTGCCCCGCCATGACCCCCCATCCCATTCTCCCCACCCCTCTGGTCCCCCTTCCACTGGCCCCTGGTCTCAGCACAGCTGTCTGTGCAGGCTCCTTTTCACTTCGCCTAAAGACATGCCAGAGTCTTAGCCTAAATAAGGGTGATGGCCAGGAAGTTCACAGGGCTTCCAGGGAACTCCCGTGGGAGGGCACAGTTCTAATGGCACTGTGCCTCAGGAGGCACGGGCAGATTTGACTCCCATTTTCTGCCAAAGGCTCCCTCTCCCTCATTCCTGTCCTTTCGGTGGCACTCGTCAGATTTTTGCCCTTGATTCCCTAAAGGGGAAGTCACTGTCTCTGGAGGCCTCATCCTCGCCCTCCCCCAAGTGTACCCACTGCTTAAAAGCAGAACCTTGGGGAAGGCAGCTAAGGTCACGCGAGCTCCCCTCCCAGCCTCTCAGAGACAAAAATAAAGTGTGTAACTGTCAGAAGCATTATGGAACTGTCAACGGTGTATGGAGTCACTCCTGTGAATTATTAATAAGACACGGGCCTAACTAATAGGTGACAGCATAAAAAATGACAGAATTGTGTATCAAGAGATAAAGAGTTTTGAAAATAAAAGATATGAGCTGTGGGGATTGTTGTCCATGAGTTTCCAGAACCAGGAGCCAAGGGTTAGGTGAAACCATGAAGCCCTGGTGCAGAGGGTTTCAGGACCATGGAAAGCGACACGGACCGGGGAAAAGGGGACTTGCGGTCACCATGGCTCCTCTGATCCTAGACCAGCCGTCACAGCTGTCTGGACTCCACTCTAGTGGCCTCTTGCTCCGACTGCATTGTTATTGTTGCTCAGTCGCCAAGTCATATCTGACTCTGCGACTTCATGGACCCCAGCATGCCAGGCCAACTGCATTGCCTTTGCCTAAACCATGGCCAGAGTTGGTGACCCCCCTGCCCCGACTGTGGCTTCATCTCTCTAGACTCCGGCTCACTGTTGAAACCACTGAGTCCGATGCCCCCATAATACAAGAGACACTGGGGGTGCACCCTGATGATAATTGACTTTCTCTAAGCAATTCGAGGTAACTAATCAGCACCTTGATGTTGGCAGCTGTGACTGCTAATGGAGTCAGATGCTGTCAAACTGAAGGCAATAACTGTCTCCTTTATTTAAAAAATTACTTAATTAGCATAATTAGGGCATAAATGGGCCAATATTCTTAACCCAACATGGGAGATGAATATGAATTATGGTGCCTTCGGGGTCTCTGGTAGAGTTATCAATACCAGCCAAGGGTTGTGGTCATCAGTTCAGAAAGTAGAGGAGAACAGGCCAGGTAGGTATGTGTTTAGGAGTGATGCTATGCAACTGTCCCCAGGAGATGTTGTTTTATGTAAAATGCACCCCTGTTTTCAAGGCAGTGATGTTCATTTTGGCATTTTTCCAATCCATCCTTTCATGTGTATTTACTGAGCACCTGCTGGGAAGGCAGCCAGGATTCATTCTCGGCAAAAAAAATAAAAAATAAAAAAAATGAAGTTTCTGTGCTCCCACCCCACAGACCACTCATCTCCCTTTCTGCTCCCAAGGAGCTTTGCTCTCTGCATCGTCTGGGTGAGGTGAGAGCTTGTTCCAAGTTATACATGTTTGGTAAGGGTCCCCAAGGGGCTCTGGGAGTTGAAAGAAATCAGCGCTCATGTCTCTCAAAGTCATCTGCCAAATCAATAGCTACGTGAGTCGTGTGCCATCTGAAGATGAGGGGGGGAGATGGAGACGCATCTGAAATGCTCCTGGCCACACAGACCCTGATACAGCACTTCCTAAGTGCTGGGTGTTGACCAAGACTATACACACTTTTGTCTAGTCAAAGCTATGGATTTTCCAGTAGTCATGTATGGATGTGAGAGCTGGACCATAAAGAAAGCTGAGCACTGAAGAATTGATGCTTTTGAACTGCGGTGTTGGAGAAGACTCTTGAGAGTCCCTTGGACTGCAGGGAGATCCAACCAGTCAATTCTAAAGGAAATCAGTCCTGAATATTCATTGGAAGGACTGATGCTGAAGCTGAAGCTCCAATACTTTGGCCACCTGATGTGAAGAACTGAGTCATTGGAGAAGATCCTGATGCTGGGAAAGATTGAAGGCAGGAGAAGAAGGGGATAACAGGATAAGATGGTTGGATGGCATCACCGACTCAATGGACATGAGTTTGAGCAAGCTCTGGGAGTTGGTGATGGACAGGGAAACCTGGCGTGCTGCAGTCCATGGGGTCACAAAGAGTCAGACGTGACTGAGTGACTGAACTGAACTGATAATACACATTTACTTCGGTTATTTACCATTACCTCAGTGAGGTAGATACCCTTATCACCCCATTTTATAGAGGAAGAAAGGTTCAAAATGATTAAATAACTTGACCAAAGTCACCCTGGTCATGAATTCCAGAATCAGGATTTGAACACAGCCTAAATCCTTGGTTCAGGTACTTAAATCTCAATATAAACAGGAGAGCTATGCCCTGAAGTCAAACACCCATAATAAAGGGCAGGGCAGGGTGCAGAGAGGCAGGAACATACTGGGCACCTCATATGTGAAAGACGCTGAGCTGGGTGTGGAAGCCACCAAAGGTGCCAAGATTATAGGCTCCTATAGATTATAGGGTCACTGTAACCAAGGTGCTTGTAGGCTGCAGCTAAGACTGACAGACACATACAGCTCTGAACCCTTGAGCAGTCACTTCACGTCCTGTGGGTGTGACTCCTGGCTTCTCCACTTACCAGGCAGATGCCCTTGGGTAGAGGTCTAAGTTTGGGTTCCTCTGAAAGCTAAGGCTGAAATGAGGATTCAAGTTTAAATAGTTCATTTGAGAAGCGAATCCAGGAAACCTTGATAGTGGAATAAGAAAGTGTATTAGTTAACAATCACCATAACAAATTACCTCAACACTTAGCAGTGTCTATTATCTAATGGTTTCTGATGGTCAGGAATCTGGAAGTCGTTTAGCTCAGGGCTGCTTATGCGGTTTTGGTCAAACTGTCAGTCAGAGCTAAAGATTTGAAGAATTGAGTGAGGCTGTAGCCATGAAATTAAAAGACACTTACTCCTTGGAAGACTGACAAATCTAAACAGCATATTAAAAAGCAGAGACATCACTTTACTGACAAAGGTCTGTATAGTCAAAGCTATGGTTTTTCCATTAGTCATGTATGGATGTGAGAGTTGGACCATAAAGAAGCCTGAGCACGGAAGAGCTGATGCTTTCGAATTGTGCTGGAGGACTCCTGAGAGTCACTTGGACTGCAAGGAGATCAAACCAGTCCATCCTGAAGGAAATCAACCCTGAATATTCATTGGAAGGACTGATGCTGAAGTTCCAATACTTTGGTCACCTGATGCAAAGAGCCGGCTCATTGGAAAATACCCTGATGCTGGAAAAGATTGAGGGCAGGAGGAGAAGGGGGTGACAGAGGATGAGGTTGTTAGATAGCAAAATCAACTCAAAGGACATGAGTTTGAGCAAATGCCGGGGTGTGGTAAAGGACAGGGAAGCCTGGCATGCTGTAGTCCATGGACTCTTCAAGAGTGAGCCATGACTTAGTGACTGAATAACAACAAGCGAGGCTAAAGGATTCACTGCTAAGCTCACTCTCATAGTTCTGGGCAGCTCTGGGATCCTCGCGGGCTGCTGGCTGAGGGCTTCAACACGTCACAATGTTGGCTTCTCCATAGTGCTTTCCATGATACGGAAGCAGGTTCTCCCCAGAGTGAGTGATGGGAGAGAGAGAGTGAACCAGAGATCTCCAGACAGGAGCCACACATACCATCACTTTTGTCATATTTCATTGATCACACAAACCAACTCTGATATAGTGTGGGAGGGGCTACAAGAGTTTGAATACCAGGAGGTGGGGATCGTGGGGGTCATCTTAGAGGTTGGCTGAGACAGAAAGTGAGACAGAGGAAGCAAAGGAAGCCAGCAGAGGGTGTGGTAGCAAGCCAGATCCTACTGCTGGCAAATGGAGCTTAACCCCACAGGGGGACCCTGGAAGACAGTGCAGAACATGCCTCAGCATCATCCCAACCTCAAGGTGAGGACACAGGGGTGTTTGTTCTTCCAACCCCTGCCATCATTGATTGAGAGGTGTTTCCATGGGCATCAGCCCCAGCATCTTCAGCTTTCCTTGTGCACAGAGCAAGCATAATGGCTGGTGCCCTAGTGGAATCTACTGCAGTGGTGACTGTCTCTTACCCTAAGATTCCTGGTCCATAAGTGAGGATGATAACAACACTTACATGATAGAGTAACTGTGAAGATAAGCCTGCCCAATAGAGAGTGTTCATTAAAGCCTGTGGTGTGGCTACAGTGGTACTTCTGAGCAACAGTCCCAAACCTTTTTGGCACCCAGGACTGGTTTCATGGAAGACAGTTTTTCCATGGACCAGCAGGGTTGGGGGGATGGTGGATGGTTTGGGGATGATTGAAGCACGTTGCATTTACTGTGCACTTTATATCTACTATTACGACATCAGATCCACGTTGAGATCATCAGGTGTTAGATTCCAGAGACTGGGGACCCCTGATTCTGAGGGATAGCTGTGAGGATGAAATGAGATGATGTCGACATTGCCCTCGTTAAATCTCCGTTTCCTGACTCCCATTGCTATGCTCTTTCCAGCTCACCACATCGCACACTCCAGACAATAACACTTCACGTCTATGTGTTCTGACGCTTAGAGGAGCCCAGAGACAGGCTGGGAGTGGAAATAGGCTATTTTAAAAGCTGTTGCTTTCCTAAACATCCAAGAGACACTGGAGCGGCCCAGGGAGCCCAATGGCCTACCAGCACCTCGGACAGCTCTCAGAGGCTCTGCTCGCCTAGCCAGCTTTCATCCCCCTTGTTCTTAGCAACGCCTCTATGCCGCTACAGTAGTCAAATGTCTTGAGACCCTCCTGTAGGGCACTAAAGTGTTTTGTCCGAGGCTCTGTAGCTAGAAGGGCAGAGTCAGGACTCAAAGCGCAAGTTTAACTGTCTTAGATAAAGCACCTTACTGCTCTGTGTCTCAGTTTCTTCATCGGTAACAAGGGAACAAGGTTGGCTCCAAGGGCATGTGACGTGGTTTAATTTTCTCCTGTCACTGTCGTGAAATTCTTAATAATTGTTTAACAGCGGGAATTGGCATTTTCATTTTGCACTGAGCCCTGCATCTCGCACTCAGCCAGTCCTGAGTGGGAATGACTATCACAGCTCCTCTCTACTGGACATGTGTTTTCCGCTCCAGCCCTACTCTCCAGCCTCTTCCCCTGCCCTATGGCATGAAAGGCTGGCCTTTAAGAACTAGCCCTCAGTCTCCCTTGTCCCCTGCTGAACAGTTGGGTTCAGCTGATGGGAGACCGGAGGGCAGGAGGAGGGCGGGTGCTTGGGTCCAAGGGCATGCTGCCCACCCCCCCGGGGTGTTTGTCCTGTCCCCTCCCTGAAGTTTAGCCACATCCGTCCATTGAAGCCACAGCTCCGGGCAGGCGGCCCTTTCCTGAGCTTCGGCCACTCTCTCTGTAGTCCCTTTTAGGCCCACAGCTGCTGAACTCAGGTGCTTCATCATCCTTTATTAGTTTCCCTGCCTCTTTTGTTAAACTCTCCTGAATTTCTCCATATGTGTGCACCTCCTCTTTCCCATCAGGACCCTGCCTGATACAGTCTCCCATGGAACTATCAGGAAAGCTTAGAAAAATCCCACATGTAACAAACACATTCAGCATAATTCAGAGACACAGTATGTACTAAGTGAAAATTCAGTATGATTATTGGTTATCTAGCTCCAAAGGCTTACAGCTCTTAGCCAGTATCCTAGCCAGTCACAACCTTCCCAGTACACACACACATGCACACGCACACACACACATGCACAAGACACTCTACAAAAATAGTTCATTTGATGGAGTGTAGACAACCAGAAAGAGCTGTGTCTCCAGGCTTCTGAATTCAGGAGTGAAGCTTGGAATGTAAATAGCTCCCAAGGATGTCTTGTTTCTAGCCCATGGGCTCTAGGCTGCTCTGTGATTCCCATCTTGGGTTGGTCTCTCTCTCTCTAAGGAAAACTCAAAAGGCGCTGTTAAGAAAACCACAGAGACAACTGTAGTGGTGGAAAGTCTTGGCCGGGTTGGGAGAGGAGGGACATGGAGGCGCCCTAGGCAGACCTCCCAGGAATCCACTTGCCTAAGGTTGGACTCCCTGGAATCAGACCTTGAGACAAGGATTTGAATGGAAGCAACTTATTAGCTGGTGACCCCAGGAAGCCCTTGTTGGGGAAACTGGGGAGGGAAGGAGTAAAGAAAAGGCTCACAGCTGAGCAGGTTCCTGCCATGGGCCGCTGGGGCTTCGGGCTCACCTCAAGCCGTCCTGGAGGGGAGGAAGCTGGACTACATCCTCCCACTCCCATCCATCGTCCATCTTTGGCCAGGATTGCTTCTAGGAGCGCACCCGACCTGACCTGCATGGCCAAGAGAAAGCAACTGGGTGGAGAGGGGCAGAGCCCACAGAGGGAAATACTGGCACCCCTTCCACTTGAAATGCACCCTCAGTCAGAGGAACAGGGCACAGCCTCCTGGGTTTGCACAGCCAGCATCTGAGCAGGGGTCCCTTAACATACGCTGTGTGGGGGCCTCTCACAGCGCTGTGAGGGGAGCTTGTGGGGCCAGTCTCCTGCACTTAACAGACAAGGGAACTGAGGCCTTTGTAAGATCAGACAGCTGGTAAATGAACAAAATAAATGAAAATTCCCACCCTGGTGTCCTTTAAATTCTGACAAATAGATAGACAAGCAAATATGTAGGCCTTTAAAAGGCAGCAAATGCTGTGGAAAACTTAAGGAGATAGGTGTGTGTATATATATATATGGACTATATATAATATGTGTGTGTAAAGTAGAGAGGATCCGGAATGCTGGGGGAGGGCTAAAAATAGAATAGAGTGATCAGAGAAAGATTGTAGAGATGGTAGCATTTAAGAGCTCACAGGAGGTGAGGACAGGAGGGTCCCATGTGAGGGAACCATGTCCCAGGCGAAGGGAGTGGTGAATAGCAACTGCTTAGGCAAGAGCTGGCCCGTGTGAGGAGCTCAGAAGCAGCCAGGACGTCTGTGTGGCTGAGACCAGGGGTGGGCTTCCCAGGAGAGGGGACCACTGGCCCAGATCCTGCCTCAAAGGCCACTGCAGCGGCTTTGCTTTCTACTCTGAGGGTAGTGGCTTCTGAAGAGAGGAGGGGTCTGGTCATTTAACAGAATCCCCCTGGCTACCAGGTTGAGAAGAGAATTTAGTAATGCATGAATGAGTGAGTGAGAATCCTTGTATCTCGTCACCGTTTAACCACTTACTTTATGGAGGGACAAGATGCAGGAGAGGGTGGGGAGCTGGCGGAAGCCACACTGCACACAGAGTCTGGAATCCGGGCCCCACAGACAGACAGCTGGGCCTGGCGGGAGGCTGACTGCCTTCGCTGTGATCCAGCTGCCCCGCCAGCCCTGTGTTCCCACCACCAGCGCAGCCTCAGGGGGCCGGTGTGATCATAGACATGAAAGCCAGCCCCACGCAGGGATGATGATCAGAAGCCTTGTGACAACTGTTTCCCCTCAGAACACCGCTTTCAGGAGGCCCCAGGCCATCAGGGTGGCCCTTCTCATCCTCCTCCAGCTCCCTGGGCTGCCTGCCAGCCCCCCAAGCAGCAGGCTGAGGCCGTGGCACTCCTACCGAACAGGAGAAACAGTCACAGATGCTCAAATACTAACCTTCTGCTGAAGGCAGGCCTGCTCTGAAGGGAGGAGCCCGTAGTTGCAGATGAGGCTGGTCAGAGTGTGGTCATCACAGATGCCTGACTGCAGCAGATGTGCCTGGGGCTACAATATTGAATGAGACAAGGTCCCTGCCCTCAAGGAGCTCTCAGCCAGGCTTCCAGGGTGCCTGCGTGCTTGGTAAGTCACTTCAGCCATGTCCGACTCTTTGCGACCTCATGAACTGTAGCCTGGCAGGCTCCTCTGTCCATGGGATTCTCCAGGCAAGAATACTGGAGTGGGTTGCCATGCCCTCCTCCAGGGGATCTTCCTAACCCAGGGATCAAAACTGGGTCTTCTGCAGTGTTGGCAGGTTCTTTACCATGCCAGCCACCAGGGAAGCCTTGAGGCAACTGTGTTTTTTTTTTAAACATGTTCCCATAACATTTTAAAACATAATTTTGTTTATTTATGTCTGTGCTGGGTCTTTATTGCTGCACAGGCTTTTCTCTCGCTGTGATGAGCAGGGGCTACTCTCTAGATGTGCACAGGCTTCCCATTGCGGTGGCTTCTCTTGTAGAGCATAGGCTTCAGTAGTTGTGGGGCATGGGCTCATTTGCTGTGGTTCCCAGACTCGAGAGCACAGACTCAGTAGTTGGGACACACGGGCTTAGTTACTCCACAGCATGTAGGATCTTCCTAGACCAGGGATCGAACCCATGTCTCCTCCATTGGCAGGAGGATTCTCTGCTACCAAGCCACCAGGGAAGCCCTCAATTTTTTTTTTTTTTTTTTAGGAACTTTTGTTCTTTTTAAAAAAAATTGTATTAGCGTATACTTCATTTACAGTGTTGTGTTCGTTTCAGGTGTATAGCAAAGTGATTCCGTTATACATGTATTCATTCTTTTTCAAATTCTGTACACCTATGGGTTACTTTCATCAGTGCTTTTACAGTTTTCAGAGTATAGGTCTTTTGACTCCTCAGGTAGGTTTATTCCTAGGTATTTTATTTTTTTTGAAGCAATGGTGAATGGAATTGTTTCCTTAATTTCACCTCTGAGGCAATCTTTTCAGAGTTGAGTGGAAACCCAGGAAGGGTTGATTTGGAGAATGTAGAGTGGGCTTTGACGTATGATTAGGAGTTGTCTATAAGCAAGAAGAGAGGCCTGGGCATTCCAAGGGGAGGGAACAGCTCCAGCAAAGGCCCAAGGGTACAACAGGTCATGGAGTGGTCAAGGAATTGCCAAAAGGCCAAGACAGAAGGAGCACCCAGAATATGTTTGCATCTCTTCCTTTCTCTTCTCCCCACATAGTCTCTAAAAATCCTCTTTACTGCTCAAACAATTCTGCTCTGCCCTCAATTTGCATTCCTCACCCCAATCCACCCCAAAAGTATACAAATGTTCATCCAAACAAAACACCTGTCTTCCCAGGGGGGGAGTGAGCTTCTGAGAGCATGTGATTTTCAGCACATTGTTGCCCAAGAGATGAGAGAGTGTTTTGACATTCACCCACTGTTCTAACTGGGGGTTGCTGAATGATCTGGCCTGGGTGGGACTGGATTAGGAATCAAGGAAAAGTGGTGGATGGAAAGGAAAGAGTGTGGATTCAGATTAACGAAGCCAAACACCCAGGCTGAGCTACTGAATTGCTGCCTGGGGCAAGGGGTGGCCTGGGCCCTGGGTGGCTCAGCCAGTGGCCACCCCAGGCTTGCTGAGGGTGAGCACAGAGTTGGCATTCAGAGCTGTCAGAAGCAATTAATTCATCAACAGCAGAGCGCGCTGGAAAACTGGCTCTGACTCAATGGCTCATTAATACCCGGACTCTGATCAGCCCGCAGTTGCTAATTCAAGTCGCTCCAAACAAAGGGTGGCCTCCCGAGAGCTAGGCATTAACCCTCTGCAGCTTCCTCCGCAAGACACAGTCAGGGCCGGGGGAGGGATGGGCCTGGGGTGGGCTCTGGGCCACCCACCAGCCTCCCACGTGAGGACAGCTCATGCCTAACAGCTCTGCAGGGCCAGCGCCCAGGGGCACGTACAGTATCAGGCCCAACCCCTGCCATTTGGCCCGCAGGTAGAGACACTGAGGCTCGGGGAGGTCCCGGGGCTTGCCCAAGGTCACAGAGTAAGAAAGGAACAGAGCTTAGACATGGCTGCAGGCCGAAGTCCTTCCCACCCTGCTCTTCTGTCTCCCAATCCCTAGGGCAGCCCTGTGTCCCAGTCTCTGAGCCCCACAAACAGTGAGGAAAAACAAAGCTTGGCCACGGCCTCAACCTGATAACAGGCACATGGGTGGGGCGCTTGGGGAGGGCAGCGGCCTCCAACTCACCCCCAGCCCTGGGCCTGATACAGAGATGGGTCTTGAGAAAACAGAACGGTTCCCGACTGAGTAAACGCTAATTCTCCAGGGTAATGTGGCTCAGCTGGTAAAGAACCCTTCTGCCACTGCAGGAGACAGAGACACAGGTTCAGTCCCTGGGTGGGAAAGATCCCCTGGAGAAGAGAATGGCACCCCAATCCAGTATTCTTGCCTGGGAAATCCCACGGATAGAGAAGCCTGGCGGGTTGCAGTCTGTGGAGTTGCAAAGAGTCAGACACAACCAAGTGCACACACACAAACTCTAAATCAAGCTCAATGGGAATTGTGTTTGAATCAGGTACAAACTGCTCCATAAGTTCGGAGGGAAAAGAGATCTTGGAAGGCTTCCTGGAGGACGGAGCATCAGATATGAGCCTTTAAGCAAAGGCAGGCCCTGCCTGGGGCTGTTCTGAGCATCTTCTCATTTCATCCTTACCACAACAACGCAACAATGATTATAGCCATGATTATATCCACTTTACAGATAAGGAACCCACCCGGTCAGGGTAAGTCCTTAACCCAAAGTTCCATATCCAGGAAGCAGAGGAGTTGAGACGTGAATCCAGGTCTTTCTGTCACCAAAACACAGGTCCTCATTAGCTTCTGAAGGCCACGCTCAGCCCTGCCAACTTCCCCAAGACGTGCCCACTCATTCCTGGGATCGCATGTCATTCCATCCCGAGATCATGCGTGCCCCTCCTGCTGTGGATTCCGGTCAGCTGTGCCTGTGAGCTCAGGATGTCACCATGGCATCACCCATGCCCAGCACCAGCATTTGCAGGCTGGGAGCCACCCACAGATCTCTGCCGAGGGGGCTTTAATCCACTGACCCTGAGATCTCAGAGGGCCCCCGTGAGGACTCCACAAGTGGACTCCAGCTCAGGAAGAGGCTGACTCCATGCCAGGGGAAGGCCGTGTTGGGCTGTTTATTATTGTTGTTCAGATTTGACCAGCCTCCTTCCTTCCTGGATTCAAAGCAATGCCCGTCCCCAGGGAGGTGCAGAGCAGAGAAGGGGACACAGACACGCAAGGCCCAGAGCCAAGTTTCCCGACTCCCGACTCCCCCGGAAGTGCGCCTTGACCCTCGGGAACTTGCCTCACTCGAGCTCTGCATGCTTTGACAACAGAAAATCCCCTAATAAGGAAATAATTCGACCACAGGTCTGTTGGCTTCCCAGGCAGTGCCGTGATAAAGAGTCCACCCACCAGTGCAGGAGATGAGACTCGAGTGCGCTCCCTGGGTCAGGAAGGTCCCCTGGAGGAGGAGACGGCATCCCACTCCAGTATTCTTGCCTGGAGAATCCCATGGACAGAGGAGCCTGGCGGGCTACAGTCCCTGGGGTCACAAGGAGTCAGACATGACTGAGCGTGCACACACACACACACACACACACACACACACACACACACAGCTCCATCAGCAACCCCCGCGTCTGTTCCCACCTCATCCTGTCCCCGCCGCTCTCCCTGTTCCTGACCAGAGGCTGGATGCACTGCTTGTCAGGCTAGCCTGGTGTGTGCTGGGGAGAGTGTGTGAGCACAGGGGAGTGTGTGTGTGTGTGTGTGTGTGTGTGTGTGTACCCTGCAGGACCCCTGAGCGTCTGTGTACGTAAGAAAAGATGCTCCCTGCTGTGTCTCTCCTTTGTTCTCACGCTGTGACCACACTCACAACACTTTTGACTCCAGATGTGTGGGTTTTGCACACCTCAAGCAATTCTGCAACCCCAGCTGGGAGTCCTACAGTTGAACGCAGTGCTGGCGCTGTCTGCCTGGAGTCAGAGTCAGATCCCACACATTATGGCCTCAGTCCCACGAGACTGCCCCCGCTTCAGACACTAGTCACACGTCCTGAGTGCATTTCTGTCCATCTGTGCACAAGTCCTGAGTGCATCTGTACTTCTCACCAACCAGACGGAAGTCAGGGTCCCCGTGATTCCCACCTTGGGGTTGATTATTTGCTAGAATGGCTCATAGAACTCAGGGAAGCGCATACTTTGGTTACTGGTTTATTATATCACAAAGGATATGGATGAACAGCGAGATGAAGCGGTACGTACAGAAAGCTCCAGAAGAGTCTCAAGTTTCCCAGGTGGCACTAGTGGTAAAGAATCTGCTGTTAGTGCAGGACACATTAAGAGACACAGGTTCGATCCCTGGGTCAGGAAGATCCCCTGGAGACGGGCATGGCGACCTATTCCAGTGTTCTTGCCTGGAGAAGCCCATGGTCAGAGGAACCTGGCTGGCTACAGTCCATGGGGTCTCAAGAGTCAGACATGACCTAGCAACTCAACTCCCACCACCACCATCATATAGTCCCAGCCAATCATTGACTCAATCTCCAGCCCCTCTTCTTTTCCTAGAGGGTAAGGGGTGGGGCTGAAAGTTCCAAGCTTCTGATCATGGCTTGGTCTTTCTGGGGACCAGCACCTATCCCAAAGCCATCCAGGAGCCCACCAAATGTCACATAATTGGGGGAAAAAAAACTCCTATCCTTTAGGAAGTTCCAAGGGTTTCAGGAGCTCTGTGCCAGGAACTGGGGGCAGAGATCAATCAACCAATACGTGTATATATATTTTATCTTATCTCATAGTATGTTTGTGAGATGTGTTTGTGTGTGTGTGTGTTGTCTCTCTTAGCCGAGGCTGCACCATGGGGCAGTAACAATGGTCCCCAGATCATAGTAGCTCACAACAATGAAGATTTACTTCTCAGCATCTGAGTTACTTCAAGGGTCGCCTCTGGCTCTGCACCCTGCCAGCTGCTCCCTGGGCCAAGAGTAAATGGACAGCATCTACCCGGAGTGCCACTGGTCCCCACTGCAGAGGGTAAGGAGAGCATGGAGGAACTGGGAGCTGGCTCTGGGGGCTCCCACCCAGAGGGACACACAGCTCTTCCCCTCCAGTTTCAGGGAGTGGAGCTGGTCACGTGATTGAGCCTGTTCTCATGGAAAGCGGCCCCTCCATCAGGGAGAGCCAGGAAGCACCCTTGAATGGGAGCCAGCCTACCCCACTCAAATGCAGGGCTGTGAGAAGCTGTGCGTCTCAGTTCTTGTCTCTAGTTGCTCAGTTGTGGCCAAGTCTTTATGACCCCATGTACTGCACACACCAGGCTTGCCTGTCCTTCACCATCTCCCAGAGTTTGCTCAAACACATGTCCACTGAGTTGGTGATGCCATCCAACCATCTCATCCTCTATCGTCCCCTTTCTCCTGCCCTCAATCTTTCCCAGCATCAGGGTCTTTTCAAATTAGTCACCTCTTCGCATCAGGTGGCCAAAGTGTTGGAGCTTCAGCTTCAGCATCAGTCCTTCCAATGAATATTCAGGGTTGACTCCTTTAGGATTGACTGGTTTGATCTCCTGGCAGTCTGAGGGACTCTCGAGAGTCTTCTCCAGCACCACAGTTGGAAAGCATCAGCTCTTTGGTGCTCAGCCTTCTTTAGGGTCCAACTCTCTTATCCATACACGACTACTGCGTGTCTCAGTGGCTCTTGGTGACTGTGAAAAATTACAGCTGCACAAATCTATCTGTTGGGGTACCCTGTGCTTCTGGCTGTGCACAGGTGTCAGCTGATGTTTCTGGGTGTAAAAAATAAGTGTGTAAATGGTGTGCACAAGAGCCTGTGCTTGAGTGGACAAATGGGAGTGTGTGTGTGTGTGATGGGAAGAGTGTGAGTCAGGGGAGGGTGTGAGCATGTGTGTGCAAGTTTCTGTGTGTGTATACGAGTATGGAAGCGTGTGCACACACATGCAAACATGTATGTATCTGTGTGCTACAAGCCCACGCCCCGGCACTGCGTCCATCTGCATGTGCAGTAAACGCCCCCCACACTCACGCCCCAACATACGCTCCCGTCCCCGGAGAAGAAGCCGTCACAGATGGGAGGCGAGATGCTCAATTTCCCAGCTGATGATTTAGCAGGTTCATTCACCCCTCATTTGTGGCCATCTGTCGCCTTCCACGCAGCCGCTGGCCGTCTCCACCTGGCCCGAGCGCCGAGGCTGCAGAGCGATGGCGGCAGGGCCTGCCGGCAGCTCCAGAGACTGAGGTGCCTCCCGGACCCAGGACCGGCTCTCAGAGCTGCCCCGGGGGGGAAGGAGCCCAGCAGAGAGACAGTCCTGAGCCACGGCCAAAGACAAGGATCTTCCAGAAGGGATTCGGGGGTCTCCAAAATGCATGCTTAGTCGCTCAGTCGTGTCTGACTCTGTATCCCCGTGGACTGTAGCCCCCCAGGCTCCTCTGTCCATGGGATTCTCCAGGCAAGAATACCGCAGTGGGCTGCCATTTGCTGCTCCAGGGCATCTTGCCAATCTGGAGATCAAACCCACGTCTCCTGCCTTGGCAGGTGGGTTCTTTACCACTAGTGCCACCTGGGAAGCCCCCCAAACGCCTTAGGCTGCCCCAGACCTCCAGCCACACTCTCCTACTCCCAGCTCACCTCCCCCCGCCCCCCACACAGGAGCCTTCGTGGGGGCAGAATGAGCCGGCCCCTGATAGTCACCCCCGCCGGGCTCTAGCCCAGGCTCTGTGCTCAGCACTTGACCTGCAGCGTCTCACTTAGACCCAGGACACAGAGGCTGCTCCTCGCCCTGTTCAGCCGATGAGGAGACCGAGCCGCTGCGAGGCGCACACATTCACACACTCCACCGGGAGCAAAACTGAGTCTCTCGCTAAGGTCTCCCTATTCACACTGGGGCCAGGGCTGCTCCAGGTCACCTCTTCCAGGAAGCCGCCTGATTAGCAGCCTGGAAGGGCCAGGCCTGGGCTACAGCAGGACCACAGCCCTGAAGGTGGATGCTGGTGAGGTGGTGGAGCAGAGGATACAGGTCACCCCATCCTCCTCTCTGGTAACCACCCTCCCCCTTTCCAAGAGGGAAGACCTACCCCCCCCCAACACCCTGCCACTTGGTCCTGATTTCTGATTCCAATACATCCTTGAAATGAGCTTCTCATGCCCAGGGCAGCTTTTGTCACGTCCCTGCTCAACCGCCGTCCTGGCCTGGGATGGAGTCCAGCCTCCCTAACAGCTGAGGCTGGCCCTGGCCTTGAGCCTTGCCCACCTGTCTGGCCTCTCAGCCCCACCTCCCCTCTGTTCTTTTTATTTTTCAAGTACATGTATTTATTTGGCTGTGCTGGGTCTTAGCTGTGGCCCTTGGGATCCTTGGTTGCAGCACGTGGGATCTAGCTCCCGGACCAGGGATTGAACCCGGGCCATCTGCACTGGGCGCCTGGAGCCTTAGCCACTGGGCTGCCAGGGAAGTCCCTCCTCTCTGCTCTAGCACTGAGTTCCTCCCCCATGCTCCTTCACCTCTGGTGCTTCCCTCCTCCAGCCTCCTTCACACTTTCCCAGCTCTCTCCTGCCCACCCCGCCCTCCTCCAGGGAGTCTCCCCTGCACCCCTAAGGGCCGCCTTCCCTGCCCTGCCCCATCCCTTCGTGGGGCCGCTCACCCCACAGGACGCTCGCGTCTCCCCCAGTAAACTGTAAGTTCCTGGGGGGACGCGCTGCTTCCTCAGCCACTCGCTTAACAAACGCTATTGCTCTCTCCCTGCCCCAGGCCAGGGACAGTTCAAGAGGCCGGAGATGGATGACAATAAGCACGGAGGACGAGAGGGAGACCAACTAGGCTTGGGCAGCAGCGTTCAGATAGGTGGTGACGGAAGGCTTCTCAGAGGTGGTGACAAGCATGCTGAGACCCAATAACGAGAAGAAACCAGCAACGCAAAGGTCTGAGACTCGGGGACTCCCGGCTGGGCGAACAGCAACTGCAAAGGTCCCGAGGCAGGAGTGGGTCTGGCATGTTTGGGTCATGCCCGTGTGGCTGGAGTGTGGACAGCTGGGGGCGGGCAGGGTTCAGAGAGGTACCAAAGGGTTTCCTGAACATTTTTTACTTTGAATACTCCAGACTGCCTCCTCCAGGGAACCTTCCCTGACTACACATTCCTTATGCCTCTGATCCCTCCCAGCTCTACCCTCAGTGATCCAAATCACCTCTCAGCCTCCTTAAGATAGTTTTCGTTCAATCATTCAGTCATGGCCAACTCTTTGCAACCCCATGGACTCCCACATGTCAGGCTTCCCTGTCCTTCACTATCTCCTGGAGTTTGCGCAAACTCATGTCCATTGAGTCAGTGATGCCATCCAACCATCTCAATCATCTGTCGCCCTCTTCTACTCCTGCCATCAGTCTTTCCCAACATCAGGGTCTTTTCCAATGAGTCAGCTCTTCGCACCAGGTGGCCAAAGAATTGTAGTTTCAGCTTCAGCATCGGCCCTTCCAATGATTATTCAGAGTTGATTTCCTTTAGAATTGACTGGTTTGATCTTGCTGTCCCAGGGACTCTCAAGAGTCTTCTCCAGCACCACAGTTCAAAAGCATCAGTTCTTCAGTGCTCAGTCTTCTTTATGGTCCAACTCCCACATCTATACATGACCACTGGAAAAACCATGGCTTTGACTATATGGACTTTGTCGGCAAGTGGTGTCTCTGCTTTTTAATACACTGTCTAGGTTTGTCATAGCTTTTCTTTCAAGGAGCAAGCGTCTTTTAATTTCATGGCTGCAGTCACTGTCTGCAGTGATTTTGGAGCCCAGAAAATAGTCTGTCACTGTTTCTGTTTTTTCCCCATCTATTTGCCATGAAGTGATGGGAAGATGAGACTCACTCATCTTTGTCTTGTTTAAATGATGTAAAAGCATATTATTAATACAAGTGGGCCCTCCCCTGTTCCTGGGTCCCCTGGCCAGGAGGGCACCTGCGGGATGTGGACGGGGTCCCCATCAGGACGATCGTCCTCCTTGTCTGTTCCAGTTCCACTTAGCAGGTCGCTAGGGGAGGCGAGAAGGACTGGCTGGGCTGTCAGGCTTGGTTATTTATGGAATTCAATTTCCCCGGCTCCCTGCCACTCCCAGGAGCTTCACAGGGAGGCCACAGAGAAGGATTTTGTCTGGGCCTTTGAGGGGGATTCAGTTGTCAAGTGAACCAAACACCCTCCAGAAGGCGCATGGACACTTTAGGTCAGTGTCTGGGAACAAGGGGAGGCAGAGCAAAGCGCTCTAGCCTGGGAGTCAGAAAATCTGGATTCTAGGCTGGTTCTGCCCAGTGTTAGGCAAGCCCTTCTCTGGGCCCCCGTTTCCACCTTAGTAAGAGGTGAGAGAGATTGATCTATGCCATGTGTTGATGTATGGGCTTTTTGTAAAAGCCCATACAAAGGAATGTGTTAGGCTTTGTGGGTCATCTTGTCTGTCAGAACTACTCAATTCTGCCTTGCAGTGCCAGAACAGCCATAGATGACATGTGAACAAATGGGCATGGCTGTGTTCCAAAACAACTCTACTTATGAGAAACAGGTGGCAGGCTGGCCTTGGCCCACGGGCTGTAGGATTGCTGAGCCCTGATCCAGGTGTGACGGCGGTGTCAGTCAGGACACTCTAGGAGAAAGAGTGTCTGTGTGTACTTAGTCGTGTCTGACTCTCTGCGACCCTGTAGACTGTAGCCCAGCAGGCTCCTCTGTCTATGGAATTTTCCAGGCAAGAGTACTGGGGTAGGTTGCCATTTCCTGCTCCAGGGGATCTTCCCCACCCAGGAAGCCCGTGTCTTTTCTAAAATTAATTTATTTTAATTGGAGGCTAATTACTTTACAATATCATGGTGGATTTTGCCATACATCGACATGAATCAGCCATGGGTGGACATGGGTCCCACCATCCTGAAACCCCGCCCCCCTCCCTCCCCACCCCATCCCTCTGGGTTGTCCCAGAGCACCGGCTTTGAGTGCTCTGCTTCTTGCATCGAACTTGCACCGGTCATTTATTTTACTTATGGTAATACACATGTTTCAATGCTATTCTCTCATATCATCCCACCCTCACCTTCTCCCACAGAGTCCAAAAGTCTGTTCTTTACACCTGTGTCTCTTTTGCTGTCTTGAATGTAGGGTCATCATTACTGTCTTTCTAAATTCCATATATATGCATTAATATACTGTATTGGTGTTTCTCTTTCTGACTTACTGCACTCTGTATAATAGGCTCCAGTTTCATCCACCTCATTAGAACTGACTCAGATGTGTTCTTTTTTATAGCTAAGTAATAGTCCATCGTGTATATGTACCACAGCTTGCTTATCCATTCGTCTGCCAACGGACATGTAAGTTGCTTCCATGTCCTAGCTACTGTAAACAGTGTTGCAATGAACATTGGGGTACACGCGTCTCTTTCAGATCTGGTTTCCTTGGTGTGTATGCCCAGGAGTGGGATTGCTGGGTCGTATGGCAGTTCTATTTCCAGTTTTTTAGGGAATCTCCAGACTTTTCTCCATAGTGGCTGCACTAGTTTGCATTCCCACCAACAGTGTGAGAGGGTTCGCTTTACTTCACACCCTCTCCAGCGCTTACTGTTTGTAGACTTTTGGATAGCAGCCATTCTGACCTGTGTGAGGTGGTACCTCCATGTGGTTTTGATTTGCATTTCTCTGATAATGAGTGATGTTGAGCATCTTTTCGTGTGCTTATTAGCCATATGCATGTCTTCTTTGGAGAAATGTCTGTTTAGTTCTTTGGCCCATTTTTTGACTGGGTCATTTATTTTTCTGTGAATCCACGTCTTTTGCATCTCTTGCATTAGCAGATGGGTTCTTTACCGTTAGTGCCACCTGGGACGCCCCCAGGACACTTTAGGTTGTAAGCAAAAGAATCCCAGTGCAGACTAGCTTACACTAAACATTGTTTAGGGGAGGAGAGCTTTTGGGGTCACATAAGAAAATAAAGTTCCAGGAGGACTTCAGGCATGGCTGGATCCAGGAGCTCAGGTGATATCATTAGGGCTCATTATGACTGAGTTTCACTCTCACTGTTCCTTGACTACCTCTGCCTCTAGTTTGGCCTTCATCAGCAGAAGTCTGGGATTCATTCATTCTGGGCCAGCTTTCATCATGTGCTCCTTCCTGAACTAATCACTCCTATGGGGATGATGAATTTATCCTGGTTGGCCAGGCCTGGGGCATGTGCCCGTCTCTAGAACCAGCAGTGAGTCCAGCTCCACGATATGACATGCATCATGGTATATGGAGTGGCCTCCATGGTATATGGTGTATGGAGGAGTGGCCCTCCGAGTGGACAGCTGGAAGTTCTTTGTGCAGGGCTGGTTGTTAGGGTTTCTCTTCCTGGCACCATCATCCCTTCCCGGATAATTGCATCCACCTGCTGAATGCCTCTCGGTCCCCACACCTCTCTCTCCATCCAACTCACAGCACATACCATCACCAGATTAATCTTCCCACAGCTTCCCAGTCACTCTGCTGCTCAAGACCCTTCTTTGGCTGCCCATTGCCATCAGGACAAGATCCTTGTGCCTCCGTCTGGTTCTCAAGGTCCCCCGTGATCTCACCTTAGTTGTTCTTCTCACCCTTGTCTCCTCCCCTCTTCCATGCTGGAATAAGAGTCCAAGACTTGAGTTAGTGCCACTGGTCACTAGCTGTATAACCTTGAAAGTGAAACAATATTGAAGAAGAACAAAGTTGGGGGACAGGCACTACTTGACTTTAAGACTTGCTATAAAGTTAGAGTAATCAAGACAGTGTGCTACTGATGAAAGAACAGACAAATAGATCAATGGAACAGAATGGAGAGCCCAGAAATAGATCCAGATAAATACAACCAACTGATCCTTGATAAA
Source organism: Cervus canadensis (assembly GCF_019320065.1). NCBI lineage: Eukaryota > Metazoa > Chordata > Mammalia > Artiodactyla > Cervidae > Cervus > Cervus canadensis. Next base: position 5,581,078 of record NC_057407.1, on the reverse strand, counting down.
TGAGCAAAGGCATTGAAATGGAGCAATGATAGTCCCTTCAGTAAATGGTGCTGGAACAACTATATGTCCACATGCAGGAAAATGAATCCAGATACAGACCAGATACCCTTCACAAAAATTAACTTACAGGGGATCATAGATCCTAAATATACCTACATATAAAATGCAAAATGAGAAAACTCCTAGAAGATAATATAGGATAAAATTTACACAACTTTGGGTATAGGGATGACTTTTTGTTGCTGTTCAGTCGCTCAGTCGTGTCTGACTCTTTGCGACCCCATGGACTGCAGCGTGCCAGGCTTCTCTATCCTTTACCATCTCCGAGTTTGCTCAAACTCATGCCCATTGAGTCAGTGACACCATCCAACCACCTCGTCTTCTGTCATCCCCTTCTCCTCCTGCCTTTAATCTTTCCCAGCATCAGGGTCTTTTCTAATGAGAAGGCTCTTGACAACAGGTGGCCAAAGTATTGGAGCTTAAGCTTCAGTATCAGTCTTTCCAATGAATATTCAAGGTTGATTTCCTTTGGGTGTGGTGATGACTTTTTAAACAAGACCAAAGGAACAATCCATGAAGGAAGTAATGGACTTGACTGGACTTCATTAAAATTAAAAACGTCTGCTCTGCAGAAGACGCTATCAAAAGAATGAGAAGGCAAGTCATAGGCTGGGGAAAACATATTTGCAAAAGACATATCCAAAATGCGTAAAGAACTCTTAAAACTCAGCAATAAGAAAACAAACAAACCAATTTAAAAATCATAAGATCTTAACAGACACCTCACTGAAGAAGATATGCAGATAGCAAATAAGCATATGAAAAGATGTCCCACGTCATATGTCATCAGGGAAATGCAAAATGAAATGACAATGAGTTACCTATTAGAATGGCTAAAATCTGGAACACTGACAACAGCAAGTGCTGGTGGGGATTTAGAGCACAGGGAACTCTCATTTATTGCTGGTGGGAGTGCAAAACAGTGCAGTCAGTGTGGAAGACATTTTGCTGGCTTCTTACAAAGCTAAACATATTCTGGCAATGCTATGCAGCAATACCACTCATTGTTATTTACCCAAAGGAGTTGAAACTTACGTCCACAAAAAAACTCGCACATAGATATTTATAGCAGCTTTATTCATAACTGCCAAAACTTGGAAGCAGCCAAGATGTCCATTCAGTAGGTGAATGGAAACATAAATTGAGGTACATCCAGACAATGGAAAGCTTTTCAGCGCTGAAAGGAAATGAGCCAGCAAGCCGTGAAAAGACGTATTAAATGCATATTATTACTAAGTGAAAGGAGACAGTCTGAAAAGGCTGCATATTGTGTGGTTCCAACTATATGACATCGTGGAAAAGGCAAAACTATGGAGACAGTGAAAAGATCAGTGGTTGCTTGGGAATGCGGGGTGGGGAACGGAGGTGAATAGGTAGAGCGCTGAGGATTTTTAGGGCAGTGGATACTGTTGGGTTGGCCAAAGAGTTCGTGGGATATAACAGAAAACCTGAGTGAGCTTTCTGGCCAACCCAGTGTAATAACGGTACATGTTTGTGCAAACCCACAGAATGTACAAAGCCAAGACTGAACCGTAAGGTAAACTGTGGGCTTAGGGTGATAACGTCGTGTCAGTGGAAGTTCATCAGCTGTTAACAAATGAGCCACTTTGCAGGGGAGTGCTGATACTGAGGGAAGCTTTGCTCCCTTTGGGGCAGGAGGTGTGGGGGAGATCTCTGTACCTTCCTCTTAAGTTTGCAGGAGCCAAAACATCTCTCTTTTTTAAAAAAGTACTTATTGATTCTTGGCTGTGCTGGGGCCTCACTGCAGTGCGTGGGGCTGTCGCTGGCGCGGCTTCTCTTGTGGCAGAGCACAAGCTCTAGGCCCCTGTGCTCATTAGTTGCAGCTCCCGGGGGCTCTAGAGCACAGACTCGGTACTTGTGGCACACGAGCTTAGTTGCCCCGCCGCACGTAGGATCTCCCCAGACCAGGGATCCAGCTCGTGTCCCCGGCGCTGGCAGGTGGATTCTTAACCACTGGACCACCAAGGAAGTCCCCCAAAACTTCTCTTCTAAAAAAAGTTTGTTGTTGTTTGTATTTTTTTAAAGCAAGTGACACAATGACGACTAGAGTACAACGCTATTTTTATAATGTAAACAACACACACCAAAAACATATTTCCTAGGTGTATATAGATACACGCAAATGGAAAGAAAGAATGCTCAGAAAGGACACACAGCAAACTCTTCCGGTTTGCTAAGGGGAGGAGGAGTAAGTGAGGATTGCATCTGGAAGGTCAAAAGGAACATCTGTCTTAAATATTGTGATAGTTTACAAGGAGTAAATACCAGAAATACTCGGGTAATTAAGGGTAATTTTTAAAGAGGAAAAATGAAGGAAAACAAAATAAGGAAAGAAGAGAGGGAGGGAGAGAAAAGGCAGGTTAACAGAGCAGACAGAGGGCCGGAGAGAAAGGGATGGGGTGGACGGCAGATGGAACAGAAGCGGGCAGGACTCCCCAGGGCCCGTCTTCTCCCACCTGCCAAGACGTCCCCAGCCCACATCAGCTGGGGCAGGCAAGCTGCAGCCCCAGGTCCCTGCAATGTTGTCTCCCATTAAGATGTCAGCTCTCTGCTGGCTCCTGCCCGCCCCTGACCCCGGCCTCCGGTGGAAGCTGTCTTTATTCCCCTTATCAGTGAGAACCAGCGAGGACCACATCCCTGGACCCAAGCCTGGCCCACTGATTGCAAATTGTTTCTGAAGGAGCATTTTGCAATGGGCTTTCCCTCTCCAGGGACTATTCTAGGAATGTCAACAGCTTCTGTTCGGAATAAAAATGCTGAATCCATCGCTCTCATAAATAACAATAGTGTGATTAGCTGCCATTCTGATGGCAGATAATGAAAGCAGAGCAGGCGTTTGCTGCTTCGGGATTTCCAAAGATAGAGACAGATGGATGGGTGCCAGTGCCCTCATGGGGCGTCCACTCCATGCCAGGGTTTGAGTGCCACGAACTCCTCCGGCCCTCTCAGCAGACTCTCCTGGGTCATCACGGCTGTGCCTCATAACAGAGGAAGAAACTGTGGCCTGGGGATGTCACTGAGCCCGGGTTGATTGTCAGATGCCCACAGGTGAGACCGACACTCAGCTCCGTCCTGAGAGTGACTGACTCTGATGCTTGCCAACAGGCAGGGTTTTCACTTCCAGGAGTGCTCAGGGGAGAAAAAGTCAGGATTTTCAGAAGTCTGAGCCCCACTCCCGCCTGGTCTGTCCCAGGGTCCAGCAGGCAGGTCCTGAAGAATCTGCCACTTGAGTGAGACAAGAGCCCGTGGTCTTCATGTGTGTATTTGTCTCTTCGGGCTTCCCACGTGGCGCTAGTTGGAAAGAATCCACCAGCAATGCAAGAGATGTGTGTTCGATCCCTGGGTCGATCCAGCACGGTACAGGTGAGTCCACCAGAGAAGAGGGTAAGGACACAGTGTTCCTGGCAGAGGGAACAGCCATGGGTAAGGGCCCAGAGGTGGGAACCTCTTGATGAGTGCTGAAGGTAGTCTCACAAGGCTGGATGTCCACAAGGAGTTTGGAAGGAACCCAGAGGCCCAGGTTCTCTGCCCTGGGAGCAGATATTAACGAAGTCTCAGCGCATATTGAGCCAATATTGTGTGCAAGGCTCCTGGAGGGCAGTCCCCACACCCACCGAGTGGGGAGTGGTGAGTACCTAAAGGGAGGCAGGAACAAGATCTTGGTGGGAATTGGAGCAGAAGGAATCCTACGCAGTTGGGTGAAAGTCAGACAAGATTCTTGGAGGTGGTGGCATTTGAGACTGCTAACCCTCAAGTAGAGTCTTGTTGAGTCGGGTGGAGAAGAGCTTGCAAATGGCAACCTGAGTAATTGGAGCATTTCCCACACACCAGAACAGGAGCTAGCTTTCCCCCAGCAATGTTGTCAGGTAGAAGCTATAGCTATTGTTATTTTTAAAAAATATTTCTTTCTTTATTTGGCTGCACCAGGTCTTGGCTTTCCCAGGTGGTGCTGGTGCTAAAGAGCCCACCTACCAATGCAGGTAGATGTAAGAGATGTGGTTCGATCCCTGGATCAGGAAGATCCGGTGGAGGAGAGAATGGCAACCCACTCCAGTATTCTTGCTTGGAGAATCCCATGGACAGAGGCGCCTGGTGGGCTACAGTCCTCGGGGCCACACAGAGTCAGACACGACTGAGCAACTCAGCACGCCCACACCAGCTCTTAGTTCCCACACCAGGGATCGAACCTGGGCCCCCTGCATTGGGAGTGTGGAGTACGGGGAAGTCCCTATAACTATCGTTATTATTCCCTTTCTATAGATGAGGAAACTCAAGCCCAGGAATGTGAGGTCATTTTCCAACGTCTGTCTAGCTCCACAGACTGCACATAACCCACAGACTGGACACTGTGAAGAAATGTTATCAGGCCATGTCCTTAGGACAGTCTCTGTCTGTGCCCAGCACAGCCTGCTCCTTACCTCTGGAGTGATGTCTATTTGGAAGCAGCAGTCTGTCAGAGTGTTTCTGTGTTGAGTTCAGCATGGTGAGACATGAACAAATGTTTGAATGTTCAGCAAAGAGGACCTGCCCTAGAGTGATTCAAGGGCAGGGTAACAAAATGATCTTCAGTTCAGTTCAGTCGCTCAGTCGTGTCTGACTCTTTGCGACCCCAAGGACTGCAGCACACCAGGCTTCCCTGTCCATCACCAACTCCTGGAGCTTGCTCACACTCCTGTCCATCAAGTTGGTGATGCCATCTAGTCATCTCATGCTCTGTCATCCCCTTCTCCTCCTGCTTTCAACTTTCCCCAGCATCAGGGTCTTTTCCAATAAGTTCTTTGAATCAGGTAGTCAAAGTTTTGGAGCTTCAGCTTCAGCATCAGCCCTTCCAATGAATATTCAGGATTGATTTCTTTTAAGATTGACTGGTATGATCTCCTTGCAGTCCAAGGGACTCTCAAGAGTCTTCTCCAACACCACAGTTCAAAAGCATCAGTTCTTCAGTGCTCAATCTTCTTTATGGTCCAACTCTCTCATCCATACACGACTACTGGAAAAACTATAGAGTTTACTAGACGGACCTTTGTCAGTAAAGTAATGTCTCTGCTTTTTAATATGCTGTCTAGGCATGTCGTAGCTTTTCTTCCAAGAAGCAAGCATCTTTTAATTTCATGGCTGCAGTCACCATCCACAGTGATACTGGAGCTGAAGAAAATAAATTCTGTCACTGTTTCCATTTTTTTCCCTATCTATTTTCCATGAAATGATGGGACTGGATGCTGTGATCTTAGTTTTTTTGAATGTTGAGTTTTAAGCCAGCTTTTTCACTCTCTTCCTTCACTTTCATCAAGAGGCTCTTTCGTTTCTTTAGGACCATAACAAAATGATCTTACGTCCCATTATCTCCCGCGAGGTTTATTGTAGTTTATCAAGTGGTTATGCACATTAATGTGCTGGCTCTTTTGCTAATGGAGGAATTTCTTGCATGGAGGGGGGTGTGGTTAAGGTAATAGCACCGTTTCTGAAAACAAAACACAAAGCCTTGTTTCTCTACAGGGGATGTTTTCTTAGGTCAAAGAGAGGCTTCAGAGAAGCTGGTGGAGAATCTCCCTGTTGTCCAGGGAGACAGCGTCTGTTCTGAGCAGCTGAAGGGATCAGGGTGGGGGCCTGGGTGAGGCCTGGGGAACAAACTCAGGCATGGCCTTTCCTCCTAAGCCCCTCACCCCTTGCAGTGGCAGATTGTTACTATTGTTTGGTCACTCATGGACTGCGGCCCACCAAGAATCCTCCGTCCATAGGATTTCCCAGGCAAGAATACTGGAGTGGGTAGCCATTTCCTTCTCCAGGGAATCTTCCTGACCCAAGGATCAAAACTGCATCATCTCCTGCATTGGCAGGTGGATTCTTTACCACTGAGTCGCCAGGGAAGCCCAAGGAATGGTAGAGGGGAAGTGCAATCTCTTTAACTTACAGGTGAGGAAACTGGGGCTCAGAGAGGTGAAGGACTTGCCAAAGCACACACAGAGGGCTGGTGATAGATCTGAATATCCTGATCCCGCCCCCCCAAATCAGTCCTCTATCCACAGCATCACCCGTGACCTGACAATGGGTTGACCAGGGTGGCAGGAAAGCCCCGGCGGCAAGATTGATGAACTTAATGGCACAGAGTGCTCGCTTTGGAGGCTTGGATGGGGACTCCAGTTCTGTCCTTCTCCTCCGTGACTTTGGGCCACTGACTCTCTGAGCCTCTGTTCCCCCAGTTGTCAGTGATGAGCACGGAACAGTGCTCCAAAATACAGCTAGCGGTCATCACCTTCCTGGCTCTGCTCCCAGGTAGCCAAATGCTCGCAGGCAAGGTGCTTCTTCTCTCTGGACCTCAATTTTGCTGTTGTTGTTTAGTCGCTCAGTCATGTCTGACTCTCTGCGACCCCATGGACTGCAGCACTCCAGGCTTCCCTGTCCTCCCCCATCTCCTGGAGTTTTCTCAAACTCATGCTCATTGAGCCGGTGATGACATTCAACCATCTCATCCTCTGTTGTTCCCGTCTCCTCCTCCCTTCAGTCTTTTCCCAGCATCAGGGTCTTTTCCAATGAATTGGCTCTTCGCATCAGGTGGCCAGAGTCTTCGAGCTTCAGCTTCAGCATCAGCATCAGTTCCTGAATATTCAGGGTTGATTTCCTTTAGGGTTGACTGGTTTGAGCTCCTTGCAGTCTGAGGGACTCTTAAGAGTCTTCTCCAGCACACAATTCAAAAGCATCGGTTTTTGGTGCTCAGCTTCCTTTATGGTTCAACTCTCACATCTGTACATGACTACTGGGAAAAGCACAGCTTTGACCATACAAACCTCAATGTACCCATTTCTAAAAGAAAAGTGTTTGACTTGGTAATATCTCAAGGCCATCTCCAGTCTGCTGCCTTGCAAGACTATCACTCAGAGAACCACCCTGAGTCAAAGGAAGGGAGAGGACTACAGCAGCATATTAACAATAATCGTTTTAGCCGTGTGTTGAATGTCCACTGTTAGGTGCTGGTTCTCCCTTCATGTCAGGTCTACAATATTACCACCTCCTGGCCTCCCGGCTCCAGTCCTCTCTTCTTTAATCCACCATGCATACCTGGCCTGTCTCAGCCACCTTCAGCCCTACCTTACTCTCTGCTTTAGCACATGCAGTGGCTCCCCAGAGCCAGCGCCCGCCACAAGGCGAGGTCCACTTCCTCCACGTGGTGGTGAAGCCTTCCCTGCTCAGGCCCTGCCCTCTCTAATGGAATCTCGTACCAGCTGAGCTGGCTGCTTGTCCAGTCCTCCCCCGTGTCTCGTCTCAGAGGTGCTCAATGAACATTTGTTGACTGAATGAACACATGGGTGAAATGTTTCTCTAAATGAGGCTACGCAAACTTTAGTCATTTGCAGACCAGCCGCAAGAGTTTTGCAAAAATCTGTGCATTGTGTCTATTTTTATTTACTTAAGTACTTTCCTTTTTTAGATTAAATAAATGTATCTGAAAAGGAAACCGTACATCATACTGTAACTAGAAGATCAGTATTACTTGCCAGAAATAGGTCTCCACTAAAATAGATACAAGGACAGATGAGCCCTGTGTTCAGTTCTAACTAGATATTGCTGTCTACCAGGGCTGCAGGCCTAGGGCTTCTCTCTCTCTCCGTTAACATGGGATGGCTCAGAACCGCAAGAGGTGTTTGAGACAAAGGAGCACCATCTTGAGACTTGCCCATGGACAGCAATCACAAGGATGTTACAGGGGACGAAGATAGAAGAGCCCTTTCAGGCCAAGTTATTTCATGCCAATGAAAATTATCCTAACTACTGCAAGTGGTTGCCGCCCACATTTTGGGAACTCTGCTAACAGAACCCATGCCTCTAGCCCACAAGGGCTGCATGTGAATTCTCTGGAAGGCTTCAACTGGGCTTTTAGGAAGGACCCGGAGATGATGCCTTGGCCATTTCAATTTTATAGTATGGGGTCCTTTATCTGAAGCCGCCCCTGCACAGCAGACAGACAGTCCTCAGAACTCCACTGAGATAAGAGTTTGTTGTCTGAAGCCATCTGCCCGGCAGAATAATGAGTTCCCCATCACTGGAGAGGTGCAGACAGATGCTAGACAGTTATGGGCAGGTGGGGTGGGAAGGGGAGGCAGGGAACAGGGGGTGTGATGGAGATAATTCAAGCATCAGATGGCCAGTCTATGAAACTGACCTGACAGCCAGACAGACTTTCCTTTCGTAAGTAGGCAAAACACATTTAGAGCAATGAAAATAAAGGTGAGGTAACTTCTGAACAGAAACACAGAAGCAAAGAGAGATGATTGTAAGACAGACTTGAAGGAAGAAGGGGGAGTGGAAATGGTTATTATAATTCGTTTCTATTGGTAATGTTTCCTGTTTCTCAATCTGGCACTGGATTCTTAGGGACTATTTTGGTTTTAAGCAACATAAACTGAACTCAAACCTGCATAAATGACAAAAAAAAAAAAAGGAACTTAATGAGATTTAAATAATAAAACTGTCTTCGGGCACAGCTGTGTCCAGGGACAGACAATAATCATCAGTTCTGTCACTTCCCCATCTCTCAGTTCTGCCTTCCTCTGTGTTGGCTCCCCTTTCAGACATGACCTGCTCAGTTCAGATCAGTTTAGTAAATTGCTCAGTCGTGTCCAACTCTGTGACCCCATGAACTGCAGCACTCCAGGCTTCCCTGTCCATCACCAACTCCTGGAGCTTGCTCAAACTCATGTCAGTTGAGTCAGTGATGCCATCCAACCATCTCATCCTCTATCATCCCCTTCTCCTCCTGCCCTCAATCTTTTCCAGCATCAGGGTCTTTTCCAATGAGTCAGTTCTTTGCATCAGGTGGCCAAAGTATTGGAGCTTCAGCATCAGTCCTTCCAATGAATATTCAGGACTGATTTCCTTCAGAATGGACTAGTTTGATCTTCTTGCAGTCCCGAGGGACTCTCAAGAGTCTTCTCCAGCACCACAGTTCAAAAGCATCAATTCTTTAGCGCTCATGACCTGCTCAAGGAATGACAAAACTGGCTGCCAGCAGCTCCAGGCTTAGGAACTGTGGTTGTTGTTGTTTAGTCACTCAGTCATGTCTGACTCTTGCAACCCCATGAACTGTAGCCCGCCAGGCTCCTCTGTCTACAGAATTCTCCAGGCAAGTATACTGGAGTGGGTTGCCATTTCCTAATCCAGGGAATCTTCCTGACCCAGAGATTGAATCTGCACCTCCTACATTGGCAGGCGGGCTATTTACCACTGAGCCACCAGGGAAGCCCCCACAATGTCCGAGCTCTTTCCAAATCTGAGGTCAGCAGCCCCTCGTGGCCACCTGGCAGCTCAGGGGTGCTCAGGAGGGGCTCGGCGAAGGCTTTTCCTGAGGTCCTGGCAGTGGGCTGGGGCTGGCTTATGGGTGGGCATGAGTCCTTGGCCAGGAGAACGTGGCCCTTGGGCCTGGGCAGCTGCTCTGGGTGGGCCCCCCACCCCGCCCCCCGTGAGCGATCAGCCACACACATTTCTTAAGTTCAGTCTGCCTGAAGGTTGCTTCCCCAGGCCTGGAAGAAATCAGTGTGTGAACAAGATTGCTGGAGGCTGAGACCTCGGACAGCTCTCCAGTCAGATGCTATGAGGAAGCCCACGCCACCAGCCACTGGGTGGACGCACTCATGTGCTTTGAGAATTTGAGGGAGCCCTCAACTGGTTTTAACCTGTGCCCGCAAGCTGCACAGACCCTTAGACTGTGAGGCAAGCAGAAGTAACGCCATGGCAGGCAGCTTAGATTAGGAGTAGGCCTTCCTACTTCTGGGTGGTAAGATTATCAGGCCACCTGGATACAACCAATCAGCTTAACACTGACCGCTGTTTGCCAAATAGGAACGGGGCGGAAACCCCCGGGAAAGTCCCGCGCGTGTGAAAGTTTTGAGTGTGTTTGACCAATGAAATTGCTTTGCAAACTTGTAACCAATCCGCTTAAACCAACTACCAACGGCGTGTGCTCACCCTATAAATTTGTGTAACAGCTTGGGCTCGGGGCTCTCTGACCCCGCACCACTGCGTTGGATGCAGCAGGAGCCCTGACTCGAGTCAGCAATAAACTTCCCTTTTTTGCGAGTTGCATTGTCTTGGAGGCCTTCTCTCTTCCCGCTTGGGGATTCGGACATCGGGCATAACAAGATGTCACTCAGCACCAGGGCCCTGGCCAGGCCCCGGTCACCCCCAGACAGGCCCTCCTTCCTGCTGTGGCTGTCGGCTTCCTCCTCCCAGGGCCAGTTTGTGGAGCAGGAGCCCAGCCTCTCAGCTCCCCTCCTGCCTCGAGGCCCCTCGAGGACATCCAAGGATTCTGTGGTGGAGATCAAACTTCTGGCCGACAGTCCTTTTAGACAAAGTCCCAGGAAGAATTATCAACCCAGGATCCATCACATGTTCCCCCCAGTGAGGTTGGGGTGATGTGCGATGACTGTGCCCAGGTCACATGCTATCTCTGAAAGGAGGAAACCCCATCCAACCTGATGAACACGAATGAAGGAGGGGAGGTCCCCAAATCAAAACCGAGGTGCTGTCACCCAAACTGAAATGAATGTCAGGCAAGAAAAAAACAGCTTCTGTTTTTGCTACCCTCATAACCTCACTCCAATCTGTGCCCTGCGTTTCCATCCAGACAGCATCTGTCCATCCTTTGGCCCTTGGTTCAAATGGCATTTCCTTGAGGAAACCTTTCCCAAACATCCCAAGCAGGACTGGGATGGATTCAGGTTGGATCCCAACCTGAATGTGCGTTCCTGGCAGAGCTTGTCCGCCTGGGCTTGTGTGCTTATTTGACAGTAGCCTGTCTCCCACCCTCAATCAGGACCACCTAGGGGTCTGTGACCTGTCTTGTTCCCCATACTGTCTCCAGGGCTCAGAACAGTGCCTGGCAAGCAGGAGGAGTTCAATAGACACTGAAGTACAGGTGAAGGTCATAGCATGGGAGCTGGTGACCAGTGATGGGGGAGGATGGACCAGTCAAGGAAGATATCAGGATTCCATGCTTGTGGGTGAGAATGGGGGAAAGAGGCAGGAGCAGTTAGGGTCACCTTTAGGAGACCCCACAATGGATGATAGGCTTGCATGCGTGTTAAGTCGCTAAGTCGTGTCCAACTCTTTGTGACCCCATGGACTGTAGCCCACCAGGCTTCTCTGTCCATGGGATTCTCCAGGCACGAATACTGGAGTGGGGTCACCACGCCCTTCTCCAGGGGATCTGCCCCACCCAGGGATGGAACCTGCATCTTCTGCAGCTCCAGCATTGCAGGCGGATTCTTAGCCGCTGAGCCACCTGGAGAGCCCATGGATGATGGGGGTGGGGGTGAAAGTGGGGTGGGGGATGGCAAGTCTATTGGCAAATGCCAGCCCTGGGGGGAGGAGATCCTTTCTGTGAGTCCTTGGGGAACCTGGAGGGAAGGGCAGTCGCGGCCCCATTACCAGGAGTCTTTGTGAAAGGAGTCGAGGGGAAGGGAGGGAGGCCTCAGGCATGGGGTGAGCATTGACTGGGAAAGAGGGGTCTCTGGGGAGGGCCTCTCAAACCCTAAGACCTGGAAGGAGGGTGGGCGTGCTCAGCTCCCATCCCTGGGTGTTGCTCCAGGCTGTGTTTCCATTCTTAATCATCTGTGTATCCATCTGTCCATCCACACACTGAGCCAGTTGTGTCTCCACCACCGCCCCATGGCAGCAGGCAGGAAGTCCTCCCCAAGCCGCATCTCCCTGCCAGGTGCACGCATCTAGCCTGGGACCCACAGCCTGGGCGCTCCAGCTCAAAAACTTCCCGGGGTCAGCAGGCATGGGGGGCGGGGGGAGCAGCCCCTGGGAGCAGAGCAGAGAGGGGGCAGGGGCTCACACTCCATCCACCCCCCAAGGGGGCCTGGCGACCTACGGGGAGAGAAGAAGGTGACAGAGAAGAGAGACCGAAACAAACCAACAGAAGCAGGTCGGCAGGGCTGGAAGGAAAAAAGCCCCGAGGGAAATCCTTATGGCAAAGGAAGGGACGCAGAGACCCAGACAGCCGGGCCGAGCCGGGGAAGAGCCCACCAGACGGAAGGCGAAGGAAGAAGGAGCGGGAGGCGGGGAGGGGGGAGAGGGGAGCGGGCGAGGCGGACGGGGCGGGGCCGAGAAGAGAAAAGAAAAGGAGAGGACAAGGGGGAGACAGGGGGTGGGGAGAGAGGAACGGGAAGCGGGAAACGGGAGAGGGGAGGCCAGGAGGGGAAGGACGGGGGTGGGACCAGGGGGCCGGGGGGCGGGGCGGCCTGGCGGCGCCCCTCCCCGGGCTGGGCGGGCTCCCGCGCCCCGGCCCCGCCCCCGCGCTCCCCGCCCCTCTCCCCCCAGCGTCCCTGCGCCCGCCCTCGGAAGACCGAGCGCGCGGCGAGGTTGCGGGCGAGAATCGCCGAGCGGAGGAACGGAGGAGCCGGGGAGCGCAGCGCGGCCCCAGCGGGGAGCGGCCCCGCGCCCGGAGCGCACCGGAGCGGCCGAGCTGCCCGCGCAGCGCCCGCCGCGGGCAGCGCAGCCCCGGCCGCAGGTAGGAGAAGGGCGGCCGGCGTCGGGGCGCCGAGTCCGGGACGGCCGGACGGCGAGGCCGGGCGCCCAGAGCCGCCGCCGCGGGCCGGGCGGGTTGGGGTCGGGCTCGCCGAGTTTCCAGCCCCCCGCGCCTCGCCCAGCCTCGGGCCCACAGGAAGGAGCCCGAGGCGCAGCTCCGACAGTCGACGCGCACCCGGGCCATCCCTCTGGGACGTGCGAGGGGGCCGAGGGAGCACGCACGAGGGTCGCCAAAATCTCCGGCTCTTTTCCAAGGGGTCACGGGCCCCTTGCCTCCCCTCCCCCGCCCCCCGCAAGCTGGCGCTAAATTCTGCAGGAGCCGTCGAAGCGCCCCGTTCACCCGCATCACCCCCAGGGGATGGCGGGGGACCCGGGATGGAATGATAACGTTTGGCGAGCCGTGCGCCACTGCTCGCGGGGTCAGCTGCGCCGAGGTCGGGCTGTGCCCCTCTTCTGTTCCCTGCGGGCTCCGGGGACCAGGCGACTGGGGAATGGGACATCTCCTTTCTGTCTTCGGCAGCTTAGGCTCTCAAGAAACGTTGGCTAGAAAGTACACCGCAGCTTGGGCTTGAGCTGAGCGCACGGAAGTCCGCGCCGCTCTCTCCGAGCGATGTAGGATTGGTTGGGGGCGGGGGGTCCCTAGAAGGTTTGAAGACTGTGTCTGTCTTCTTGCCTTACAACCTGACATTTATTTTCTGGACACTGGAGAAAGAGGCGACCCTGCCACCCCCGGGACAATGACGATGTCTCCATGGGGCGTCCTCTTGTACCCACACGTCCCTATGGCTGGCATCCACAGATGTTCTAGCTTAGCTTGCTTTTTGAATAAGGAACCCAGACCCAGCAGCCCCATACGGAGGCTCTGAGCTGATCTCTCCAAACAGGCGTGAATCCTGGGGAGAAAATTGGGATTTTAAAAGCCCAGTTATAATGCCCAGTGTCTGCCTGATGTGGGGCTTGAGCTCTCTGTCCTGTCCCAGGAAGCTCAGCCTCGTCTTCATGAAGAACTGGGGAGGGGGGCACTGAATAAAATGGCTCCTGAGCTTTGGTGACACCCCCAAGTCAGGCTAAGTCAGCGGACTCTGGGGGCAGTCCTGATTTGTGATGGGCACGGTGGGTGTTGGGTGAGAGAGGGGAGTGTTGGGTGTTGGATATGGCCTAGATTCTCTCGTTGGCAACTTTGGAGGAAATGCATTCATAAGAGAGCGTGAAATGCAGTACCCCAACTCCGAAATTCCAGAACAAAGAATGTCAGTGGGAACCGCAGGCGTGTGTCTTCTGCCTCTTGGCGGTCTGTGTGAAGGGTCGACCCAGCCCCTGCCCTCGTCCTGGCAGAGCAGCCCCAGACCCCCCACCCCAAAGGCGAGGAGGGTGCAGGTCCCTGGACAAGTGAGAGGGACCTTTTCCCAGGGCGATGGGGCAAAATGGCCGAGCCTCCCTTGAGCCTCAGGAAGAAACTGTTAGGCAGGCTGCAAACAAAGAAACTGCTCTCTATCCAGCCAAGCGCTGGCTCAATGGCCAGCCCTTAGAGGACGAACCATGAGTCCCCGGCAGCGGGAGGAAACCCAGCTTGTCTGGCGGGGCATCTGTAGCGTGGGGCGATCCTTGAGAATTACAGGAGAGAGGCGGCTGCTGCCGGGGAGAAGCGGGAACCGTCTCTGCTGACACTCTGCCTGTTCAGTCCCGGGCTGGAGGCTCGGTGAGAAGCCGGTTCCCCCAGGATCTCAGGATGGGGCTGGGAGGGGGCGTCTAGAGGCCAAGTAGGAGGAAACGCGGAGGGTAAAGACTAGGAAGGAGCAGGTCCCTCAAAGCTGAAAGAAGCACAATTGCTTCGTCTGTCCCTGGTTCTCACATGCATGGCGACCCGGAGCTCCAAATGCTGTGAATGTTTTTACCGATCACCCAGGACCTTGCAGGCGCTCAGTAAGGATCTTAGAATAAAGCCAGCACAGATGGAAGGTGAGGACAGGGCGAGCATGGACCTCCCTGCATCGTTGAGCAGGAAGGCTATGAAATACAGCCTCTGAGGCCACAGCCAGGAGCGAACCCTGGATGAATGGGCTTTGAGCAGGGCTGAGGCCGCTTTCCGCAGGTGACCTTGGGCAAGCTCTCGTCCACATGGGGAGGTGGGGACGGAGTATTGAAAGCTGCCGTGTCCCCAGCTTGTGATTCCTACAGTGACCTTGTGCAGCAGGTACTGTCCTGACCCCCCAGTTCAGAGGTGAGGAACCTGTGGGACAGAAAGGGAACGTGACTTGCCCAAGGTCACACAGCCAGGAGGAGGTGGGGCAGAGGTTTGAACCCCACTCTTCTGACTTCCAGGCCAATGCTTTGTCCCCTTGATAGGTCTTTGGGCCTTGCTTTTACCTCCACGAAGCAAGGTGGTGGGCCAATGGTCAGGATGACTGACAGTGAGGCCCCTCTGGGCCACCCTCCAAGCAGTGGCTGCTGCCCTGCCTTCCCAGCATATGCTGAGAGCATCTTTCAGTAAAGCACAGCGTCGAGCGGCTTCTTGCCTTCACATAAAGACGCTATTCCCGCACTTGGCTATGAGCTCAGTAGCTGAGATAGAGATGTCCCAAGTCACTTGGAATTTAGAAATGTCTTTTTGTCCCCTGCAGTGTGTGGATCACAAGCCAAGCATCAACCCCAGTTGATTAATCCTTGCCTGCTGCCTCCAGCCCCGCAGCATCCCAAAGTCCACCTGCTTTGTCTTGAGAGCAGTGGGGTGGTACCCAAGCCCCTCCGTGTCACCTAGCCTGAAGCAGGCCTAGCACTTCTTCCCTTTGATCACCTGAACCCCAGGTGGAGACAGAGAAGTGTCTGCTGCCCTTTTCCTGTGTCAGGACTGCCCTTTCCATTCAGCCAGGCCAAGCTGCTCGAACGGTGGGCAGAGCACACCTGCCATGATAAAAGCAAGCTTGAATTGACAACAACTGCAAAGAGCAACAGCCCCCCCTGCCCCCAGCAAGAACATCATCAGATGCTCAGCCGCTGCTCTGTGGCATTCCCTGGCGCCAGCTCCCCATATGAGCCCAGAACCAGGGTGGGGGGTGCACTCTGCACCACCCATTCTCTGGAAGGTGGTGGGAAAGAGCATGGTACTTGAGAGGGGGAAATGCTGGGAGGCCCGATGTGGACCCCAAGATAGGGCTTCCCAGGAAATGTGCCTCTGTGAGCCTTACAAACATCCAGCATCTTTACTCCGAGCTCACCTGAGGGCCTCCGGAGCAGAGGTAGAGATGGAGTGAGCGGGGAGCCGGCTAAAAGTGGAGACAGGGTTGCCTGGCATGGACCGTAGGTGTGAACACAAGCTGTGATATTTCAGCGCAGACTTGGATTCAGTCATAAACAGGAAAAAAAAAAAAAACTCTACGAAATGTGGTTCCAGTGATAGTCTCATCAATAACAGCCACAGCTAAGAGTTAGTGCGAGCTGGTGATATGCCAGGGGGCTGCGCTGTGTGCCTTCCTGATAGGACTGTGTCTCATTTCCACAAAACCCCGTGAGCTCCATAGTGGAATTGTCCCCGGACCGATGAGGAAACTGAGATGGAGAGAAGGGACGGCACCAGCTGCAAGACCGCTGGGCTAGGAGCTGGCCCAGGAGCCCAGGTGCAGCCACGTGGCGCTGACGCCTCTGCCACGAAGGCCTTGGCCCCGATCGTGTGGCCAGGGCCGCGACACCCTGTTTAAGGAGCTGCCCGTTAGGAAACACCTTGCAGTTCATCCCATCAATTGAGCTTTGCCCCAGCTTAGGAGGCCGGTAGTGTGATAGCTGCTATTTGCCAGCTGGGCAGGTTGAGGTACAGAGAGATGAATTTGTGCCCAAGGTCCCTTGGCTGCTAAGTGGCGGGACTGGGGTTCGTGCCCAGGGGTCCCCGTATTATACCGCGGATTTGTGGCCTGTGCTTTAGATTCACTTAAAGCTGGTGTTGATATTGTGCACCCAGCCACATTGCCCTAACTCTCAGGTGCCCCTCCACCCCAACTTGTCACCACCCTCTTGCTGCTCTGGAAGTCACCGGGAGCAGCCAAGGAAGCCATCAGTTCTGTTTACCGTGATCTGACGTGACACCAAAGTGGCATGCGATTTGATGCGAGCTGCCTGCAGCGAATGGCCTTCTATTTTTACATTTCTGACAAATTGGAAATTACAAGGAGGCCAGGTCTTGGCAGAGCGATTGGCTGGAGCCCTGTGCAGGCAGGGGGTTGTGCAGCTAGGTGGAACGGGCTACATTAGGGTGTCAGGGGCCCTCCTGGCTGCAGAAGAGGGTCCCCAGCTTCCGGGGCCGGATGGCATTGTGGCAGGCGGGCCGGGCTGGAGGGTGCACGCATGAGCTGCTGCTTTGGACAGTGGCCTGCCGCTCCGCCCACCTGTCAGCCGCACGGTGTCTGCGAGATCGGTGTCGCCTGCCAGCTCTGGAGACAACTGCGTTCTGGCCAGAGGGACATTCAAGGTCAGAGATGCCCTGAAAGACAGTGACAGCAGGTTGCTTTCATGGCCTTATTGTTTGGTGAGGAGGTTCTGTGCAGGGAGAAGGCAGTGGCCACAAGGAGGGTGAGCAATGACATTTGGTGTCAGGATTGCGGTCTTCTGGAACTTCGTCCTGATAGCAATTCTCTCAGTCATCAGAGCAACACTTTACAGTGTACGAAAAGAAAGAAAAAAAAGCTCTTGTAGTGGTCTTTCTTTTGCTCCTGTCTGAAGTATTCCAGGGGAAGAAAATAGGGTCCCTGACAGAGAAGAGTCCTCTGTCCAACAAAAAGAGGCATTTGCTATAAGTGACTTTTCTCAGAAAGCCCTTATCAGAATGACCTTGACTCAGATGCACCCTCTTTGCACACGTGTGAAATACGCACACACTTAATGCTTACACAGATGTGCATGGAGTGGTTTCTGTTGATGTTTGCATCAGCTGGGAGCTCCAGGGGAAAGTAATATTACTATTGTTTCCATTTTTATCTATCTCCACTTTTTGGATGGGGAAACGGGCTCAGCAAGCCCTGCACCCCGTCAGCCTGACCTCTGGTTTCCCAGTTGAGGGGCGTCACCTTTCCTAAGCCCGAATCCCGGTTCATCAGGGAGCCGCTTGGAAGGAACCTCTGTGGGAGGCAGGTCACAGCACCGGGGTCAAGCCTGCCGGACAGCGTGGAAAGGCGCGGCGTGAGGTTTTGGAGGAAAGGGCCCCAGATCCTGTTCTTGCCTGCCCTGAGCTCTGGCCCGCCGCTGACACGTCCTCCGTTGTGTCCAGATTGGGGTCTGAAGTGTGCTCGTTCGGCCGGGGCGCCCGAGTGGTGGCGGTGCCTGGGGACAAGAAGGATGCTTGCTGTCAGACGCACGGGCACAGCAGTGCTCATCTACACGGATCTGAGCCCCAGGGGCCCCGTGAGACCATCCAGAAGGATCTGAGGGCCTTGGTAGGCTGGAAAGTTGTGGGCAGGTGTTTGCACGTGAGCCTCGAGGTGGTTTGGGACCTGCCGTGGGGCTCAGAGTTCTGCCCGACCGAGAGGGAGGGGAAGGGGTGGGTAGGGGATGGAAACCACTTGTCCTGGACATTATCCACTTCCCCTCTGCCCTCGAACTGCTGCCTGTGCTGAAGGTGCTTGTGGAATAGGATGAGGTCTGGGGGAGGCCAGGGGAACTTGGGGGTTTGACACGTCCCCTGGCTGCGTGGCCAGCCCGACCCTGACCAGCGAGGCCGGAGCACTTCCCGGGCACCGATTGTGGGCTGCCCGAGGTGGTGAGAACAGTGCCAGGGGGCCAGCGGTGCCATCCCTATCGGCCGGAGGACGACCCCAAGGCCGATGGAGGTGGGGTTGCTCCGCCCGAGTTACACTGCAGAGTTCAAGCCCAGGTCTTGCTGGCGCCGGCCCCCTGTGCTTTCCCATGCCACCTGCTGCCTCCGGGGAGCACCCGGGTGGGATCGTCGTGGGGGGAGCCGACACGAAAGTGACCACGGCCAGAGGCAGCCGCTTCCCATGTGCTGTGTGCTCTCCGTCCTGCGTCCGGCCCTCGTGGCCACCCGAGCCTCGAGCCTCTTAGCGCTCCTGTTGGCTGTCTCCAGAGCGTGTGGTCAGGGACTCACCTGCAGTTTTTGTAAGTGGGCTTGGGCATGGGGAAGAAGTAGTCTTCCTGAAGGAATCTGAATGCACTCGCTGTATTGCACGGACACGCTTTTAACAGGTTGGCTCTGCGCCGTGCCACCAAGTCATCAGACACGTAGGAGACCCAGTTTTGAGCTCCGACTTTTGATGCAGGCACCAAGCCCAGTATTTCATAAGCCATGTTCCGGGATCCTCAGTAGGTGACCGAGCCCGGGGCGCTCTCCTGGTTGCCCAGGTTGCTCCGTCCTGCCGACGGACACCTGAGGCCTGGGCTTGTATAGACCCCAGGAAGTGGGGGGGAGCGCCACCTCCCTTGTGGGCTCCCTGGGAGCCTGGGGAATGGTGGGCTGGGTCCTTCCCCAATCTGGTGCTTCCCCTTTCTCTGCCCATGAAGCCAAAGGCTTTGGATGGGACACATCGATTGGCCGCTCCGTGCGCCTGGTGCCAGCTCTCCGAGCGGGGAAAAGGCAGGCTGCATGCCCCACTTCCTCCTCCATTTCCCCCATGACAGCCTCCCTGAGACTAATGACTGGGAATGTAAGGGCCCTTTCTCCAAATGGCAGAGAATGCCGCTAATGACAGAGCAGATGCAGCACTGTTAATTATGCCGCGGGTATTAAATGAAAACGCCAGCCCCAGAGGAGTTAAATAGCGCCACTGGGCTGGCAGCAGCCGTGCCTGAAAGCAGTGCCATCAGCCTGTGCCAAGGCAGAGCTGCCCCCTCCCCAGCCTGCAGCCAGCCGGGAGTCACAAAGCCCCTGGTCACACCGGCCCCCCTCCCCAGCATGGGGTCCGCAGCGGGTCCTTGGAGCTGAGACGTTGGTGGCTGCTCTGGGAGATTTTCTTAGAGGCCTTTGGGGAGGGGGGTGGTCAGAGGCCGATGTGGGCCAACAACGGGACCAAATAAAGCTTTGGGCACCTACTGTGTGCCAGGCCCTACTGTGGGTCATGCAGATAAGCCAGGAGCAGAAACACTGTCTTCTGGGGTCTGCAGTGCCCCACGTAGTCGGGGACACAGAACAAGTACTTAGTTCTTGCTTTTGATTGTTTCTGTGACTGCTTGAGGGGGAGCCAGAAGCCACACAGGTGGGGGCCGGAGCTGGCCCGTCGTGGGCTGAATGGGGTAGAAGGGCAAGGCAGGGGGACTGGCTCGCTTCCTGGGCACCACCAGCCTAGCCTTTCCGGGAGCAGGGCTTCTCACTTGCTGGTGCTCATGGGCTCCTTTGCCTCCGTTTGTACATCTGCAAACTGGGTTTGGAGCTTCCCACGTGGCTCAGTGGTAAAGAACCCACTTGCCAATTCAGGAGACGCAGGCTCGATCCCTGGCTTGGGAGAGTCCCCTGGAGGAGGGCATGGCAACCCTCTCCAGTATTCTTGGCTAGAAAACCCCATGGACAGAGGAGCCTGGTGGGCTACAGTCCGTGGAGTCCCGAAAGAGTTGGACATGACTTAGAGACTAAACAGCAGCAAATCGGGCACAGTGAGGGCTGTGATGACTGCAGGCAAACCTGTCTCTGAATGAACCCTAGCCCTGACCGCGGCAGGTCACGGAGATCGCAGCAATGTCTGAAAAGTGACATTGTAGAGGCAGCAGGAGAGAGTCTGGTCACCAAAGGCCACTTCTGGTTCTTCTGGTGGATTCAAAGTGTCACTCAAACCTTCAGACCGCCCCAGTAGCTCTGGTTCCCTGCCTCCTGCTTCTTGGACCTTGAAATCAGTTTCTTAGGTTTTTCTAGGCCAGGGAAAGTCACAAAAGCCACCCATTTCTGATACCTCTGTTATAGGTGGGTAAACTGAGGCCTAAAGAGGCGGGGTCAGGGGCCCACAGGTGCTAGGGCCCAGAGCTCCTAACCCCTAACCTGGTGCTCCTTCCCCTGCCCCAAGCCCAGCACCGCTGTTGAAAAATTATTAAATAGAGTTGGTGGAAGGACTCTGGTTGCCATGACAACGGAGCCTGTGTCCTCGGGAGATAATGGCGTTGCACAAGGCAGAATGATGTGTGTTGAATGCTGATTCGGGAGCCGCTCGAGCGAGCGATGGAGTGAGTGGAGGCTCTCGTGTCTAGGGCTCGAGCTTCCCCAGAAAAGAGGCTGGGGGTGGGGGGTGGGGATAACTGCAGGGAAACTGGCTTTGTCTGGAAGCATCCTTGCTGCAGCCTCGCAGGACGGGGTAATTTTCTTCATTTGTGGAGGTGCAGCGTGAGGTGCAGAGGGGTGAAGTGACATCACCAGGTCACACACCTGTGCACAAGATGGAGCTTGGCTTCAAACCTCCAGTGGCTGCAGGGAGTCTGGACTGTGGAGGCCCTGGGAGGGGGACAGCTAGGGGGAGGGCAGTCGATGAGCTGGGGACACAGTGTACTCAGAGTACCTAGACCTCTCTAAAGATTGTTAAGGAGACTCTCAAACACAGTGCATGTGATGGAGCAACAATTCTAGACCAAGAGGAATGGGAAACAGTAAGTCCAAAGCCCACCCTCTCACTTCCTAGCTGCGTGACCCTGAGCAAAGTCACTTTACCTCTCTGAGCCTTGGTCTCCTTACCTGCAAAATGGGGATAAGAACAGATCAATCTCATACGATTGTTATGAGACCAAATAGGGTAGGTGGGCAGAGCATCAGGCCCCACTGCTGAGCACCAACCAAAGGGAAGAGGCTAGACAGGTGTGTTCCCAACCATATTTGGTGTAGGAAGATACGGTGTGCGATATGGTGTAGGAAGAGTAGGTGTAGATGGTAGGATGACTGAGACTGGCTAAAACGAGTACAAGAGCAGTAAATAATGGGGATCTTCATTGCAGACGTAGTGAATGTCACCAGAACAAACCCACAGCTTCGGTCATTAAAAACATGCATAAGTACTTTGTGTTTGGAAGGCATGATTGGTGTATACCTCGCTGTAAATGCACCGAGCCCGAAAACCTGCACGCGCATCATGCCGGGGGAGTTGTGTCTATTCTCTGCTGCTCTCCAGGTGAGCCCGTGGAAAATAAACACTCTCACCCACGCTCTTCATCTCTCCATCCCGAACAGCTGGGGCAATATATTCCCTTCCCTACTTGGGGGTCGGGGAGCATGGGGTTAACACCCCGAGGAACCCCAAAGTACATCATTTGCATGCTGGCAAAGAGGGGAGGCGAGCTGGCAGACAGCCCCACTCCATTTAGGAAGCAGAAAGCGGGTGCTGGCCTTGGCGTTTGGCTGTTTCAAAAGCACGGTTGAGAGCTCGGATCCTAGTGACTTAGAGGCAAGCGACCATTTTGTTTGTTCCCTGTCTGAGCACGTCCACCCCCAGAGAAGCAACCTGGTCCTGGATTCCCCGGAGAGGGAGGGTCGTCTGCTCACTGCTGCTCCTGAGGCTGGATGGCGGGGTGCGTGTGAAGCAGTGAGCCCAAGCCCCCCACCCCCCAGACTCTGACTGTTCTCTCCTTGGCAGGCAGGAGAGGGTTGGGAGATCCATTCCATGGACAGATGAAGACAGTTGACATTTAAGGAGGTTTGAGCAGATGTGCTAATTGTAGGGATAGGTACCCATGTCCACTTGGGGACTGTGTTTAGTGAGCAGTTTGCTCTGAGAATTTGATGTGGTCAACATTGACAGTGACTTCACCATTCCCTTTTATCAACTGCCTGTGGGTTAAGATAACTGTGGCATCCTGCCTGGGACTTTTTCCCCATAGCTCTCTTGGGGGAAAAAAAGATAGTAGCCTTAATCAGGTGATTTATTATAATTTCTGCCAGGTAACAAGTATTGAGTACATACCAGGCTCTGTGTGAACCACTTTTTGTAGTCTCCCCAGGTAATCCTCATAGTGGCCGTAAAAGTAGACATTGTCACCTCCGTGTTTGAGAGGTTTGCAGTCATGCAGCTTATGAACTGAGATGGAAAACCAGGTTTTCTCACCCACAGGGCCAGTGCCCTCAAACACTGCCCTATTCCATCCTGGCTCTTGACAAATAAACTTCTGAATACCCTTGACCTCCTGAGCGGAAGTTACTCCTGAATTTCTTCATTGTTCCTGGGACTTAAGACCATTCTCTCAATAAAAATCTCATTTCCCCAAATGGGTGGTTTCTTCTCCCTACATGGAATTTTTTCTCTTGACAAAAATGGGGTGGGGTATTCATACGATGAAGATTTCTTTAGAAAGCTTGGTGAATGAATCAAGAATAGATGCGTTGGCTAAAGTGAGCATTCGTTGGAGTCTTTCAAAAACAAAATTGGCTTTCTCTTGTAGGAAATACTTGAGACCCAGGAATCTGACCCTTAATCGACTGAAAATACACACCCTCCTCATTCTTGAAAAATATCCTAAAGCAGTGTCTCTCAACATTTTTTTAAATCCATCTGAGCTGTATTAAAAGAACAGTAGGATTTGTTGTTTCCCAAATATAAACTCATAATGCTGACCTCGCTTTTTTAGCCACCCTCCCCACAATTTTGCATATTTCTTAGCAAAGAGGCAACAGCGGCCCCTCCTCCTACCACTTTGAGAAAGAGCTGTCTGGCATGACTAGACTGTGCCCTATATATTAGAATTGCAAACTCGAAGGCCATGGAGGGCTGGGTGGGTCAAAGAAATGAATGAAGAGGTCAGGAGCAAGGTGACAGTCATGGTGGGACTTGTAATAAACTGGTAAATACACACCTTCTCCCCCTCCCAAAGCGCTCAACCAGACACACGTGTGGGGCCTGTTCTGGCCCGTGGGCAGGCGATTCGAGACCCCTGGTGGTTCTTATGACTTTGTGTGATGTTAATTTAGATAGTTTGTTTTCGGGGCTTTGGCCCATGCATCTCTAGAGCGGGGCTGAGAAAGCCCGCCGGGGTGTCCAGAGGAGGAAGCAGGGTCGCGGGTGCGGACGCTTGGCAAGGGGACCATGGAGCTGCCGAGGGCCGCTGTCACCAAAGTCCCGTCCTGTGGCACTGGGTCAGCTCTCCACGTCAGCTGTGCGTCTGCGGGGGACTAAAAACCGTTTTGTTCCACTAGTGCCCGAAGTATTGTGTTTTTCTTCTTCCTGAATCTGAGTTCTTAAAGGGCCTTCATCCTAATGCCCTTCAGGGTCCTTCAAACACATCTTGAACAGGAGGGAAGGGCCGTTTAACCCTTGGGTTTCTCACGAGCGTGCCTTCCAAGGCAAAGAGTGGTGTGTGTAAAGAATGCTGGGCGGGTGTCTTTTCACTCTCTATTTCCTGATCTGAGTTCATCCTTTCTGGCCAGGGGAGCAGGGGGCGCTTTTCAGAGGCGTCCCCTGGAGCAGAACCACCAGCACGCCCCACACCGGATGGAGGAAGCGGGGTCGGGGGCGATGAGACACTCGGTGATTCTCAGGGGTGCCTGGAGCCCGCCCTGGCTCAGCCAGTTAGGCCAGCTGGAGGAAGCTGTGGGGAGGGAAGCCCCGCGACCTGGTTCCAGTCTCAGCTTTTCAGCCACTTGCCTCCTTGGATTCTGCCAGGGTCTCTGAAACTTGGGCTCCCTCCCTCCTCTCCCTCCTCAGGTTTTTGGCCTTCACGGGTGGCGCTAGTGGTAAAGAATCTGCCTGCCCGCCTGCCGATGGCAAGAGATGGAAGAGACTGCGGGTTCAGTCCCTGGGTTGGGAAGATCCCCTGGAGAAGGAAATGGCAACCCATATCCAGCATTCTTGCCTGGAGAATTCCATAGACAGAGGAGCCTGGTGGGCTGCACTCCATGGGGCCTGCTGGACACGAGTGAGCGACTGGGCAGGCACACACAGGCTCCTTCCCTCCTTGGGGTCTCGGGCAGGTTCCGGGAGACACGCAGGTTCCGGGAGGTCACCAGAGCAGGGCAAAGAGGAAACCAACAGCACCCCTGGGTCTCCCTGCTCCCTTCCGTCCTTCCTCCTCTCTCCTCCCCTCTCTTCCTTCCGGCCCCTTCTCCCTGTCCCCCTGCTGCTCTTCTCCAGTCTCTATCTCTCCTTCTAAACCTCATCTTTGGCATCTGAGGCTTTCCTCATAAGAAGCAATCAAGAGCCCATAAAGCTCACTGAGTGAGCTCATCTCTTCTGATCCTGTGACCTCAGGGTGGACCCTGACCCCGCCGGGGGCGGGAACACAGACCCTGCCAAAATCAGCAGAAACTCCCAGCTGGGCTGGTCCCTTGCTTTCTGGAGAGCCCGTTGTTCAAGCTCACCAGCACACCCCTGCTTTGGCAACGGGAGGGGCGCCACCTTCTCCGAAGCCGACGTTTCTTGAGGACCTGTGATAACAATGTCCCCATGGTGGGACTTGGGAGAGCGTGTGTGTGTGTGTGTGTGTGTGTGTGTGTCGGGCACTGCATGAGCTGCCGTGGAGGGAAGCAGAGCCACGTGAAGACGCGGGTCCCGTTGGTGCAGAGAGGACCAGTGGAGCTGGAGAGGCAGGGTAGAAGAATCAGTTAACTCGTCAGGACAGAAGGCAGGTTGTGTAGAGGGACCGGGCCTTCCCCATCACCCCCAGCTCACTGTCCCTCCGCCCACCACGTACTCAGCAGATGGGTTCTGGCCATGTCACCATCAGATCAAATCTCCCTTCTCTCAAAGGTCCCCAGGCTCCCCCTGCTCTGTGCTCCCCGTGGGGTTGTTCAGTCACTCAGTCGTATCCGACTCTGCCACCCCATGGACTGCCAGCGTCCCTGTCCTTCACTCTCTCCTGGAGTTTGCTCAGACTCATGTCCATTGAGTCGGTGATGCCATCCCTCTGTCTCATCCTTGCCTCCTTGCTGTGGGGTGGGGGTTTGGGGGAGAGGATAAAAGCATGGGAATTGAGCAGATGCCTCCAGACCACAGACTGGGGCAAGCTCCTGTCCCCCCACGGTCCCTGTGTCTGTGAGAATTAAAGACGAGCATCCGTGAGGTGAATGAAGGCCACTCAGTCGTGTCTGACTCTTTGCCACCCCGTGGACTACACGGCCCATGGCATTCTCCAGGCCAGAATACTGGAGTGGGTAGCCTTTCCCTTCTCCAGGGAATCTTCCCAACCCGGGGATCGAACCTAGGTCTCCCACATTGCAGGTGGATTCTTCACCAGCTGAGCCACCAAGGAAGCCCACGAATACTGGAGAGGGTAGCCTATGCCTTCTCCAGTGAGTCTTCCCAACCCAGGAATTGAACTGGGGTCTCTTCCATTGCAGGCGGAGTCTTTACCAACTGAGCTCTCACGTAAGCCCACTGAACTAAAGCACTGGATAAACCTTTGGCATGATCACTGTTCTTGTTCCGGGACACAGAGCACCCCCTTCTCCTGCTTTCAGAGCCCTTGACCATTTCTGCCACCTCCCCAGCCAGGCTCCCTAAGGGACCCCAGATTCTCGTCAGCCAGACTCAGGTCCCTCCTCATTGTCTGTAAATACATTATGCCTTGTCCCCATCTGCTCTGCCTGGGGTGGACTAGAAGTGTTAGGCTTAGGGAGAGGAGCAAAGGTTCCGCTCCTGCTTCTCTCACTGCGATTATAGAAAGAATGTCCCACTTGTGTCCCATTTCCACCAGCCCTAATGCCATCGTCTCCTGGTTTCTTGCCTGAATCCAGCCCCCGGCCACAGCCGGGCGCCATCCCCCCTTCTCTGGGCTGTGGGAGAACTTCCCCGAGTGGATGTCGCTTATCCGCATGCCCAGCTGTCACCAGCACTCAGCGGCAGGACCCAGACTCCAGCTGGCGTCTGGATCGCTCTGCACCCAGCGTGGGACCCGGCTCCCTGGAGGTGCGCGGTCGATGCAGGTTGGATTGGATTGAAAATTGCCTCGACAAAGCGAGGTGCACCGTCAGGCATTGCAGACAATTAGGGGCTAGAACAGATGTTAGCAGGCTGTGGACCATGTGAGCGAGGCAGGCGGGCTGAGATGAGAACCAGGATGAAGTCAGGAGGGTGCTTGCGGCCAGAGCCTGACTCCTTTCCTTAGACCAAAGCACAGAACGGTTAAGGGCCTGGCTCGGTATCACACAGCCGGTAACATGCAGAGTGAGGATTCAGACCGGGGTCTGCAGACTCCAGAGCCTCCAGCTGACTGCGCATCCTCCCCTCCCGGCCCCTAGAAAGGCCTGCTTTTCTGCGAGCACCGGCTGTGTCTGCAAGCAGAGGAGAGCTGGGGACTCCTGAGGGGATTGCCACCCCTGGGCCAGCTGCCTCCCGGGGGGCTCTCTAGAGCCCAGCCCTGGGGGCCCGCTGACAGCTGCTCAGCTGGGATCCCACGTGACCCTTTGTTGGCTCCCAGGACACCTGCAGGGTTTGCCCGGTGTGACCGTGGGGACCAGTTAGCCTTCGCGGAGCCAGACCTTGGGGAGGTAGTGTCAGCAGCCACTCTGGGCTCCTTGTCCTTGGGGGTTTGCTCTGAAGGGAATTACGTTCTCTCCCATCCTAATGGTGGGCCTTTGGGGGAGTTCTGCAGGCATCCAACTAGAGATAGTGGAGTGGGCTGGTTGAGGATGTGGACACAGGAGACCAGCTGCCTGGGTTCCAGCCCTGCCCACCCCCCCCCACCCCAGTTCCTAGCTGGAAGATCTTCGGCAAGTCCCTTTCTCTCTCTCTCTCTCCGCCTTGGTTTACCCATCAGTAAAATGTGGGGGAGGGGTGAGAGTGGCGAGTTATTGAGCTGGCTAACATCTTACGGGAAAACTTGAACAAACTTTTTGACCAACCCAGTGCTCTCCATAAAGCGCTTAGAGCACGCCCTGATGTGTTAAGTCCCCAGCTCACTTTCTTCTCGTACTTCAAGCTCTTCTGTCTCCTTCCTTCTTTGTTAACAAAAAGTTGGGGACAGTTTCCTGCGTGTATTCACAGACAGAAGAGCAGCGTGACTTATTTCACCTTTGCATGGATGGCATCGCCGACTCGATGAGCATGCGTTTGCGCAAGCTCCGGGAGTTGGTGATGGACGGTGAAGCCAGGCGTGCTGCAGTCCATGGGGTCGCAAGGAGTCAGACACGACTGAGCATCTGAACTGAGTGATGGATTTAAGAAGCCTCCAGCAGTTATAAAGCTGATCTTTTTCTCACTCTGGTTGCTGGGGTGGGATGTCCTCTAACCTTGTACTTTCTGATTTGGGATACACCCTAGAAAACCAGACTTGCAGGCTCTCTGAGACTGAAGGCAGGAGGGCTTGCCCCTTGATTTCCTTCCCTGTAGCAGGCCGAGGGGCCAGGCAGACGCCTCTTCACGCCAATACGTCTCTTCCTCCCCAGAGCCCAGAGGCAGGCTCAGAAGGTCAGGGGCCACGTCCATGCGCTTCAGAGCATTTCACACAGGCCAGTGTCCAGGAGGCACCTGCTAAGTGAGCAGAGGGCCAGGGTTAAACCCTCTGTGACCTTGGGCAGGTTATTTGACCTCTCTGAGCCTCAGAACCATCATCTGCAAAATGGAACTAATAATCATTTTAGCGTCACTGTATTATGATTTGCTGGGCTGGGCCCAGGGCTGGAAAATCTCAACCTAGTGGTCATAATGTATAAAGTAATTACCTTTGGCCCCATTTCCTGACGAAGAAACAGACAGTTAGAGAAATTACATGGCTTACTTGAAAGTCACCCTGGGATGTTGTGGAGGAGCGGCGTCCAATACTGTTGAGAACTTCACCTGGAGCTGCAGATGGCCTCTCAGGGTTGTTGAAGCAGCCGAGAGGTTTGCACCAAGACACGGACCTTCCTTCCTTCATCTCTGAAGTGAGTGTACAGGAGGCTGAGATCTGGGGGCCGTGGGGGTCTGTAAGGGTCATATGACTCCTGTGCTGTGTGACCTCAGACCAGCCCCTAGCCCTCTCTGGGCCTTTGTTTTCATCTGTAGACTGCTGCTGTAGACCAAGTCCGGATCAGGAAGGAGGCTGGCTGCCTTGGTCCCAGCCCCAAGCCCCGCTTGGACTGAGAGTCCAAAGATGAGGGCCTAATATCTGGACTCTCAGGCATCTGTTTTGCGAGGCAAAAGATTGACTTCTCACCCCCAGAGTGGGCTCAGGTCTCTGGGGCCAAAGTCCTGAGGCCTTGGAGACCCTCTCCAGCTTTTCCATCACAGAAGCTTCTCCGGGGAGCCTTCCCTGCCTTGCAGGGAGATTCATAGCAAGGGCTGCCCATAGCACCCGCCTCTCACTGCACAGCCCAGCCTCCCTCTACCCCTCTGCACCGAGCATCAGCTATTAATTGGGCCACTTTTATATGATGATTTTCGATTACAAAGCAAGCACTTCCGTGGCCATTCATCTCTCTGAATGGCCATCTAAGCTGCTGTGTGTCGAGAACTTCCTGTGCACCAGGCCCTCTGCTTTCCCTAGACTCATCATCTCACTTCAGTGTCGACACAATGATCTGTGAAATACAGGGGTCCAGGTTTGCAATAAGGAAACTGAGGCTCAAGCAAAGTAAACATCTAGCTCCTGGTCACCCAGGGATTTGAATCAAACTCCATGAGATAATCAGGGTCACCCATAACCTACACCCTTGGGAGCTGCTGCGGGCACCTGAAGCCCTGGGACACGTTAAAATGGAGCTTCTGGGATTCCTTGGTGGTCCAGTGGTTAAGAATTCACCTTGGAATGCAAGGGACATGAGTTCAATCCCTGGTCTGGGAGGATGCCACGTGTCTCGGAGCAACTGAGCCTGTTCACTGCAACTAGAGAAAGCCCAAGTGCCGCATAGTTCAGTTCAGTTCAGGCACTCAGTCATGTCTGACTCTTTGCGACCCCGTGGATTGCCGCACGCTAGGCTTACCCGTCAATCACCAACTCCCGGAGCTTGCTCAAACTCACGTCCATCGAGTCTGCACAGCCAGAAGTAAATAAATAAATAAATAAATCTAAAAAAAAAAATGCGGCTTCTGATTCCATGGGTCTGGAGCAGAGCCCAGGACTCTGCATTTCTAACAGGCTGCCAGTCTGCCCTCGGAGAAGCACACTTTGAGTAGCAAGTCTCTGAGTAGCTGAGCCATTTGAGTTGAGACTCCTCTACAGTAACTACCCCAGGGTGGCAAGCCTCAGTTTACCCATCTGTCAAACGGGTGACATAGGCCTCGGCTTCTTGAGGTGAGGTGAGCACTTGGCAGACCTAAGAGATCTGAGATAAGTGCCTGGCACAAAAGAGGTGTTCAATAGATGCCAGCTCTTCTCTCTTCATTGGAACTGTTCTGGGTCTGGGTGCACAACAGATGCCCAATAAAGCCTTGTGCAATGGACCGAGCCTAGCGTTTCTTCCTAAAAAGCAGAGAATAAACCATTATGTTTCCCTTTGGCATGCGGCCAAACCCAATATTAATTTTTTTCTTGAACCGCAGAGTTTCGGAAAGAAAGGAGAGTAGAGCAGCGAATGCGGTCTGAAGCAAGCCTCTGTAATTTCTGTAATTACAGAACGGGAAGCAACACAAAGCGGGGGTGCAAGCGCTCGCAGCGTCATGGGAGGAAGCGGCCCCCCTCCCAGGCCCGTTGCCCCCCCTCCTCGCCCCTGCAGAGCCCCCCTGGCTCCCAGTGGGCTCTGGGCCCTGCCCCGGCCCTAGACAATGGCGGCCTGAGACTCCGTCTTGGCCTTTCTGCCTCTGCCTAGGTCCCCACCCCACGCAGCCGCCCTGCCCGTCCCTCTGATGCGGCAGCGGGACAGAGGGGGATTGTCCCAGGCAGCTGCCATGTGCTCCCCTCCCCCCAGCCTGCCATCTGGCTCTGGAGTTGGACTGCTTACGGCCAAGCCTCCAGCAAGGCCCTGGGGGCCCTGCCTCCAACGTGGATCCCCTACTACTCCTCACCAGCTCTGGCCTTGCCTTGAAGCCAGGGTTCAAGTCACCATCGTCCCTCGCCTGGACTCTCAGCTCTTAAGGAGCCTCCCCGCATCCACCCTTGCTGCTCTGCGGCCGCTCCTGGGCAGCCAGAGAGGACTCCTAAATGTAAGTCAGGCCAGCCCTGCCGCTACGCCCTCCACTTTCTCCCTTCCCCTTTACGATGAAATCTGAGCTTCTCACTGTGGTCTCTGAGACCTTGCATGATCTGGCCCCTGCCTGCCTCCAACTAGAACTGCCCCCTCCTGCCCTGGACTCCCGCCCCGCTGGCCTCCACGCTGGCTCTCAATCATGCCAGACTTACGCCTGCCTTGGGGCCTTTGCACTTACTCTTTCCTCTGCTTGAAATGCTGGATCCAAGATAATCACATCTCTGGCTCCTGATTCAAACTGAAAAAAAATTTTTTGTTGTTCAGGCTAAATAATAAAACAAGCCCCAGGGCCAGTTTTGACCCAATTTGCCTGATCTAACGCTCCCAAACGCAACATGTTTTCTTTTCCTTACAAAGCGTGCTTCCTGCTTGGTTTGGCCTCATTTTTATCCATGGCTTTAAGACCTGGTCATAGAGCACGTCAAGGAAGGATGGAACATCATGGGAGCATCTTGAGCACTGTTCTGTCTCGAATCTCTTTCTCGAACTCCATCCTTCACAGAGCCTCCCGGAGGGAGTCTTCTTCTGTAATGTGAACTTGATCCCACTGTCACCCCTGTCCCATCCCTGCAGCTGGTCCCCCTAAGTTCCCTAGCCTGAGTTTTGAGGCCCTTCACAAACTGACCTTCCTAGCTTCAAATCTCCCAACCTTTGTTCAGGGGTTTCCCTCTACTGTGGATGCCATTTCCCTCTTTTTGAGCCTAACAACCACATATACAGCCTTCAAAGCCCGGTTCAAATGTCCCTTCATCTGGGACACCTTCGCTGGCTGAATTAAGTCATTCCTTTTAGGCCTGTCTGCTCCATAGACTCCATAGACTCCCATAGACAGAGTATTAGGAATAGCTGTGGCAGAGCTGTTTCTCTTTAGAGGCCATGACCTTGTGAAGGTCAGGGATCTTGTCTTACTAATCCTTGCCATCTGAGTGTCCAGCCCAGCTCCATGCACACATTAGGCCCTCAGTAAATAGTTACACAAGAGAATCTATCTGCTGGTACCTGTCAGTTCACTGATTCAAACTCTGGTGTAGCTCGGAATGCAGAACGCTTGGAACAGCGGTCCCACCACCAGTTCTTGGCACGGGCTCAGTAAATGCTTGAATGAATGAATGAGGCGTGCAGGAGTAGGTGATGAATACAGAGGACTCATTGCTTGTGGTCTCACATTAACCGTGCCCTCTTGAATGCTGCCTTGCTGGAGTTCAGTTAATGACAGACCTGGAGGAAGACGTAGCTGGATTCTTGCTCTGCAGAAGATTGCCTGGTGAGGAAGAACTGGGAGACGCTGGAGGAAGGTCTTGGCAACGTGCCTCAGATCCAGGGGTGGTGAGGCCTGTCCTTCCACCGGCTCCACCAGCAGATAAAAGAGGAGGAGGGGCGAGACCTGCAGAGCCGTCCTCCAGACGCCCTGGACCTGCAGAGCACGCGTGCTGCTTTCAGGAAAGAAGAGGTGACAGCGGCCGAAAGGTTGCTTTTGCTTCAGAGAGCATTCGCTTTGTCGAAACACGGGTTCCCTCGCAGGAAACAGGCACGTGCCTGTGCTTTCTGCCTGCCGTTCTTTGTGACGGGGAGGTGACAGGAGAACCAGCCGGGTCAGGAATTAAAGTTCTCCGAGCAGCAGGGTATGAACAGTGAGGCGGTTTCCTGGAACAACTCTGGTTTATTAGCACAGGGTCCCAGGCTTTTTCATGAGTGTGTATGTGCTCAATTGTGTTGCGACCCCATGGACTATAGCCCGCCAGGCTCCTCTGTCCGTGGGATTTCCAAAGTCAAGAATACTGGAGTGAGTTGCCATTCCCTTCTCCAGGGGATCTTCCCAAGCCAGGGATGGAACCCATGTCTCCTGCATTGCAGGCTGATCATTTACTGCTGGACCACCTGGGAGTCCTTTTTTCACCAATGGGGACCTTTTATCATTTTCCTCCCATCTGTAAGATGTTCTGGATTCTTTTTTTTTCTTACCAGATTTTATTTAATACAGAAAAAGATTTTTTATTTTTAATTAACCAAACATTCAAAGCTACCACTGCTGGCTTCTGATTGGCCCAAGGTGATCAGCTAGACCACTCTGAGCTGGTATAAAAACAGCCCAAAGCAAAGGGCTTGACATTTTTATTAACTAGTATTCCCCACGGCAACTAAAAGGTTGATTTCTATCCAGCTTCTGAAAATGCTTCAAGTTGCTCCAGGGCCTGAATAATAAGCTCTCAATAAATGTTAGCTGCTATTCTTATTACTGCTATTATTGTTATAGCATCATCATCTTTGTGGCCTTCTGGGAAGCGGAGAACACCAGATTAAGAGCCACGATCTGTACATGGATGGCAGCAATCACAATGCAAATGGCCAAGATTCCCTTTTCCGTCGCTGTGAGCCGGGTGCGCTTTCTCATGCTTTGCAGGCACGTCTCATTTCATCTTCCCCACAACCCTGGGAGAGAAGTGTTTTCCCCTTGTTTTACCAAAGAGGACCAAAGAGGTGACATAGTTTGCCCGAGGTAAGTGTTGGAGGGATCCCTACGGTCTGTCTGAGTTAGCCCCAGGCTGGTCCTTGCAAGGAGGCCCTTCTCAGTGTGACTCTGCAAAAAAAACCAAAAAAAAGCTGTCAGTTGTATTAATTCCTGACTTTATTACATGCTATCTTTGATCCTTCTGGGCTTGGCATGAGAAGGTCTTCAATGTACTCATGGAGAAGACAACGGACTAAGCCTCCTGGTGAACCAGAGTGCGCCTCCCCCAGCCCTGAATGGTTCTCTCAAAGGATGTACACACCCACCCGCTCTGTTCAACACATCCTGCCATCTTTCCGTCTGTCTCCCCAAATGGAGTCAGACGATCCTGTGGCTCAGTGCATGCACCAGTTTCCAAAGCCCAGTAGATTTTGGAGTTTGGTTGGAGTTGAGTCTCTCTGATGAGCAACAAGTCAACCCAGAGTGGAGGCCAGAAGCTGGTGTTCCCATGGGACACAGAGGGTGTGTGCAGAAATTTCAGGATTAGAGCGGGAACCCAGGAGCCAACATAAGCAGAAGCGGGGGATTTATTTTACAACCATGAAAGTGTTCATTGCTCAGCCTCCTGTCTGACCCTCTGCCACCCCATGGACTGTAGCCTGCCAGGCTCTTCCGACCATGGGATTCTCCAGGCAAGAATACTGCAGTGGGTTGCCATTCCCTTCTCCAGGAGATCTTCTCGACCCAGGGATTGAACCGGGTCTCCTGCATTGTAGGCAGATTCTTTACCATCTGAGCCACCAGGGAAGCCCCATTACAACCGTGGGGATGCTTTATAAACTCCAAGAGCAGGAATGTAGCCGGTCTTAAGAAAGCCCAGACCTGCAGAATAGAATGCCTTGAAGACTCTGTTTGTCTTTTGATCTCTGATTTCCTCCCAGCTCAGCAAACCATCTCTGCTGCTCCGAGGACAAGGTGGGCAAGGATGGCTGCCTCAGAGTTCCCAAGTGGAGGGGGAGACTGCCTTCTTCCTCCAGTTGCCAGGGAGGGAGCCTTGATTGACTGGTAGGATCAGGTGACTAGTCCTGGTGCAAAGTGGTTGGATCGTTTTTGAACAAATATGGAGGCTGGTTCCCACAAGGTCAAATTGTGGAGACAGTTAAGGGCATCGTTGTCTTTTAACAGTTAATGGTTGATGCTTCCTCCCCCAAAGAGGGTCGGCTTCAGCCTCTCCCCACCTGCCTGAGGCTTCTCTGTCCCCTGGATGTGCTGGTAGACCCCAGAATCAGCTGCCTCCAGCCTGTCCTGATATTTAGGGGGCAGTCACCCCAGCCTGAGACTAAAGTTCCCGGCGACATTGCTCTGCTCAGGCCGGGGTCTTAGACGGGCACCGGAGACCGGCCTTGAGAAGGAGAAGCAGGGTTGGCGGTCAAGTGTGGCTTACCGGAAGGTGGTCTGGCTCTCCGTGAACCCTGGGAAGAGACACTGGTGTTTGGTAACCGGGGACCGCATGTGAGGGTGGGGGGTGGGGGGCCGCGAGTGCACAGCAAACGGGGTGCCCTCGTGGGTGGGGGGCCGAGCTGAGGGGAGGGGCCGCTGGGATAGGGCCGGGCCCACACTGCACGTTGCTTTGGCCCTGCTCCTACACCCGGGCGCCCACTGACCAGCGCTCACGTGCTCCTTCTGCTCTGAGGGTTCCATAAGTTTATTCTGGTGTTTTATTTTTTTAAACGTGGAATGTTATAGAAACCCAGAAAGGCACGAAGAAGAAACCAGAGCTCAGAAACTACACAATGTGAATATCTTAGGGTATATCCTTCTTCTATTTTAGTTTAGTTTTGTTTTTTTTCTTTCATGAACAGTTGGGAGGGGGTGGCAAACATAGGGTCACACTAAATGAACTGTCTTGGAACCTACTTTCCTCGCTC
The DNA here is from genome assembly GCF_019320065.1 of Cervus canadensis. Classification (NCBI taxonomy): domain Eukaryota; kingdom Metazoa; phylum Chordata; class Mammalia; order Artiodactyla; family Cervidae; genus Cervus; species Cervus canadensis. Next base: position 5,546,097 of record NC_057407.1, on the reverse strand, counting down.
TCTGCCATGTTCTTAACGTGATCTGTGATGATATTCCTGCACATATGGACGGAGGACACAGAAAAGTAGCCACTTCGTTTGGTTCCCCGAGGGACCCTGAGGAGCTGGGGCCCCTCTGTGGGTTTCTCTTTTCCTTCTGATAAAATTATGGAACGTCTTCCTTGCCTCGCCTTTGTGCCCACCCCCCACCGTGGTCCCAGGGGCAGCAAGCCCGCTCCTGCATGTTCCCAGCATCCAGGGAACCAGCGCCTGGTCGCATGTACCCACTGCGGTCACCCGGCTGGGTGCCCGTCCACGGCTCAGATGGCAGGCTGCCTGCACCCCCGCTGCCTGCACCCAGGGCTGCCCGCAGCCTGTCTGCCGGCTCACCACCCTGTCTATCCTCTTTGCAGGCTCTCACCCCGCGATTGCAGAGGGAACTGTGGTGGAGCTGACCCAGCAGAGAAAACCATCAGGTAACGTCAACAACCAGAGTCCAAACAGTCGTCTGTGGGGTTCCTTTCTGAACCATTTGGGTGAAAAGCACCCTCATAGCCATTAAAAATTCCTTTTAGCCGTAATTCTATAAGCCAGAGAAGATTACCCCTCCCCCCATTTTATAGGTGGGGAAACTGAGACCAGAGCAATCAAGAGTAGTTTGGAATTTTGGTTGCATTGGGCTACTCTCCAAGTGGGCTTCACAGGCGGCGCTAGTGGTAAAGAACCTACCTGCTGATGTAGGAGGCGTAAGAAATGCAGGTTCGATCCCTGGGTCAGGAAGATCCCCTGGAGAAGCGAATGGCAAGCCACGCCACTGTTCTTGCCTGGAGAATCCCCATGGACAGAGGAGCCTGGCGAGCTACAGTCCATGGGGGTCACAAAGAGTGGGACAAAACTGAAGCAACTTAGCCTGGACAGTATTCTCTGAGCAGGACACATCGCAGACGGCACGCGCCACAGATGGCCAGCTTGGATGCTGGTCCAGGAGACGTCAGGCCATACCCTCACTCGCTGACCTTGGAAACAAAAGACACCTTCCTCCTGAGCAGGAGCTGGTGGAAGGAAGAGGGGAGAGCCCTCTATGGCCCCCGGCTTGTGCATTATTTCATTCTGTTATATTGGGGAGGCTCTAGGATCTTGATACTTTCAGTGCCTATCGCCCCAACCCTCTGCTCTCCTAGGGTGACCTTGAGCTGCAAAACTGCTGTCCACGTGGACCGGGGCTGACATTGCACGTCCGTCTGCCAGGACTCCTGCGTCCAAACTCCGAGACATGGCAACCGACGGCAGCAAGGTGGCCGACGGGCAGATCTCCACGGAGGTCAGCGAGGTCCCCATGGCCAACGACAAGCCCAAAACCCTGGTGGTCAAGGTGCAGAAAAAGGCGGCAGACCTTCCGGACCGGGACACGTGGAAGGGCCGCTTTGACTTCCTCATGTCCTGCGTGGGCTACGCCATCGGCCTGGGCAACGTCTGGAGGTTCCCGTATCTCTGCGGGAAAAACGGTGGTGGTAGGTAGCTGGCTTGGCGACTTCCTGGTGGGGGCAAACCCCCGTGGAGGTGTTTTATGGGGTGACCTGGGGGAAATGGGTCCCCTAAAGACTCCGAGGGCTTCCCAGGTGGCACTAGTGGTAAAGAATCTGCCTGCAGTGCAGCAGACATAGATTTGATCCCTGGGTTGGGACGATCCCCTGGAGGAGGAAATGGCAACCCACTCCAGTATTTTTGCCTGGAGAATCCCATGGACAGAGGAGCCTGGGGAGGCTACAGCTCATGGGGTCACAAAGAGCTGGACACGACTGAGCGACTAACCAACAACAAAGACTCCAATGGAAGTGCCAGGCCCCACTTCCTGTTTCTTATCCTTTTCCTAAGAATTCCAAAGGGCAGTAGCCCTCTGTCGATGATACCAAAGAGTTCACCTCTACATTTTGCAAAGTGCAGGGCCTGGGTTTTGAGCACAGGACGTCCTCAGGCCTTACTCTGGCTTTGGGGGCTGCCGTGGTGGCAGAATATAAGGCAATTGTGGCAGGGACCCCAAAACACCACCACCCCCAACTCTGTGATGCTCCCTCTGACTGACCGGGTTTCTCGGAGCTCTGGGGCCATGAGTACCTCTGTTCTTGACCCCACAGGGGCCTTCCTGATCCCCTACTTCCTGACACTCATCTTCGCGGGGGTCCCCCTCTTCCTGTTGGAGTGCTCCCTGGGCCAGTACACATCCATCGGGGGCCTGGGGGTGTGGAAGCTGGCCCCCATGTTCAAGGGTAAGTGTGCAGAGTGGGGCTGCGGGCTGTGGTCATGCTCCTGCCCCCACCTCCGGGCCCCAGACGGAGGGAGCTGTCAGGTCATGTCTGGATAGAGAGGAGCCTTTGCTGGAGGAAGGTGAGTGCTGGTGATGATGGTCAGGAGAAGTCCCAAGCCAGCGGCCCCACCCCACGTCAGCCCGCCCTGTCCTGCGAGCTCATTGCCCCAGGAGGGGCTGGGTACGACCGTTCACTTCCTTGCTCGGTGCCTGACGGACACTCAGGTGGACACACGGAGGGTCGTGCCTGCCTGGCTGACCTCAGCCCCTCTCCCCTCCCCTGCCTCCAGCCTGGGCTGGGCCCCAGCGGCAAGTCCCGGCTCCCTCACCCGCCGTGTAGCTGTGAGCTTAGCCGAGTCCCTGCCTCGCTCCGGGGTCTAGTGAGATTGGCGATGTCAAGGAGAGCAGCACCAGTGGCAGGAGCTGGGCCGGCTTCTGCTAGCACTTTACTAAACGAGTGTCACGCTGGTGCGTCTGCTCCCAGGTGTGGGTCTTGCCGCTGCTGTGCTGTCCTTCTGGCTGAACATCTACTACATCGTCATCATCTCCTGGGCCATCTACTACCTGTACAACTCCTTCACCACGGTCAGTGGCCCCTTGGCCTGCCCCCACCCTGAAGAAACCAGACCCAGGCCGGCGCCCCCATCCACTTACCACCATTCTGCCCCTAACAGGGCCATTCCTCTGGGTGGGGGTCATGGTTTGTCTTCAGCTGCCCTGGTCTCTCCAAAAGTCATAGCATTGTTAGCCCATCTTATAAGGACCCAGACAGCCTGGGTTCAAATCCTGACCCCTGGTGTATACCAGCTGTGCAGCTTCAGGAAAGACACTTAACCTCTCTGAGCCACATTGCCCTTGTTTACAAAATGGGGCTTAAAGTAAAACCTACCTCATATGGTTGTATGAGGCTTAAGGAATACATACGTGTAAAGTGCTTAGAGCTGTACCCAGCAAAGAACAAGCATGGTAAATGTTTGCTGTTAACTTTGATGTGCAGAGCTCAGATGGGTGAGGTCACTTACCCAGGGTCATGTGGCCGGGAGGTAGCCCCAGGATGGACGTGGAAGACCTTATGGTACAGCTTGGAGAGCTGGTTTTCGAGAGTGTAAAGCTCTGACGCTTAGGAGCTGTGTGATCTTGAGCAAGTTGCTGCCCCTCTCTGATCTCTAAAATGGGGAGCACAGCATGACCAGCACCCAGCAGCTTCTGGGAAGAGGAGATGACATGATGGCATGAGGCGGCTTGGGGGACCGTGAGGATGCAGGGTATGTCCTGGGACCACTGTTGTCAGCTCCTGGGGCTTATGGGGCTTGTCTGTGCGGCTGTGTCTTTGCAGACGCTGCCGTGGAAACAGTGTGACAACTCCTGGAACACAGACCGCTGCTTCTCCAACTATAGCGTCATCAACACCACCAACATGACCAGCGCCGTGGTGGAGTTCTGGGAGTAAGTGCAGGGGGCTGTCCATGAGGTTGGGGGGGTGTCACTCGGGAAGAACGACTGTGAGAACATCAGTGAGCTATTCGTTGCAAGCAGGAAAGTGACATGATCAGACAGAAGGCTCCCTGGGGCTGGAGTGGGGACAGAGCAGAAGAGGGGATGGGGTCTTGCTGGAAGGCCGCCGCAGACACCCAGGTGAGCCATCCTGGAGGCTGAATGAAGGCGCTGGCAGGACCCTTGAGCACACAGCCCTTTGTCCCCATTAGTTTAATTGGCACACAGTCTCTGCCCAGCTCTTGGAGCCCAGTGATCAGAGTTGTCAGCAGCATCACGGAGAAAGCTATCACCTGTGTCCATGCCCTGGGCACCACCAGGTCACTCCAGCCCCCGCCAGCCCCACGTGACTTTGTCTTCCCTCCCGTGTTCCACCAGGCGCAACATGCACCAGATGACAGACGGGCTGGATAAGCCAGGTCAGATCCGCTGGCCCCTGGCCATCACCCTGGCCATCGCCTGGATCCTGGTGTATTTCTGTATCTGGAAGGGTGTTGGCTGGACGGGAAAGGTAAGGGGTCTGCACAGTGGGGACCTGCGGGGGATGGGTTTTCAGAGGGGGATCTCTGCACTGGGGGACGAGTCAGCTCCAGGGAACCTCATCCAACTCTGAGTTAAGCAGGTCCCTTCATTGCTCTGTGCCTCCTCGGTTTCCTTTTTCCTGTAAAATGGGAATAATAACGTTACCTACCTTCTGGGAAGTTGTAAGGATTCAAGGAAACAGTGCGTGTCATGCTTTTAGCACAGTGCCAGGGTCTCTCGAGATTCCCCTGGGCTGGGCAGAGTCATCGCAAAACAGAGGGTAGATGTGGCTCCTGGACCATCGGGTGGCGGGACCTCCTGAGGGACTGTTTTGTATAATTAAAAATCACAGTGTTAGGAGACAATCAAACAGCATTCAGTATACAACACAAGAAACAAAGTGGTTTGTACTGTATGTTTTTTAACTTTAAGCATGTTAATCGAAAAGGCAGGTATAGAATTGAGCCTTCTTTGTAGGAAAATGGAGTCATATATGCGAAGCCTCAGAAGAATACATTAAAATATTAACATCGATGCACTCGTGTATTTGTTGGGCACTTATTGAGTGTCTACTATATACCATGGACATTCTAGCCACTGGGAAAACAGACATGAACACAACAAGTCCTGTCCCTCATGTAACTTGTGTTCTATGGGCTGTTGAAAGGAACTTTAATTGTGTGTGTGTGTTCATGTGGAATTTTAAAATTTCCTTGTCAAACATGTATTACTTGAATACTTTAAATGAAAATTAAAAAACTGGAGGGATAGAGAAAGGGAAGACATGGGTGCTGACCTATTTGATTCAGATACCAAGGAGGGGCTTCAGAAAAGTGGCCATGCAGGGCAGGTTAGGAATCCAGGAAGGCTTCCTGGAGGAAGATGAACCGGAACCAAGCCCAGAGCCACAGCAGGTGTGGATGTAGGTAAAGTGGGGAGGGGGAGAGTCTGGGTGTGCTGGAGGGGTGTGACCCTTTGCCCCCTTTCCTCCTAGGTGGTCTACTTCTCCGCCACCTATCCCTACATCATGCTGATCATCCTGTTCTTCCGTGGAGTGACGCTGCCCGGGGCCAAGGAGGGCATCCTCTTTTACATCACGCCCAACTTCCGCAAGCTGTCCGACTCCGAGGTGAGCGATTCTCCTGGCCTCACCTCCTGGCCTTCCTGGAGGGCCCGCACTGAGTTAAGAACACACCTGAGTCCCGAGTCCCCATACCAGCTTTAGGGTAAGTTATCGCACGTCTCCAGGAAAAGACCCCAATGCTGGGAAAGACTGAAGGCAACAGGAGAAGGGGCGGCAGCGGGTGAGATGGTTAGATGGCATCACCGACTCAGTGGACGTGAATTTGAGCCAACTCTGGGAAGTAGTAAAGGACAGAGGAGCCTGGCGTGCTATAGTCGCAGAGTCGGACGTGACTTAGCGACTGAACAACAACATCGCATGTCTCTGACTGTCTTTTTTTTTTTAAAGTATTTTTTTTATTGGAGTATAATTGCTTTACAATGTTAAGTTCGGCTGTACAACATATATCAGACATGTCTACATATATCCCAAGCCTCTGAAGCTTCCCCCTCCCCCATCCCATCCCTCTAGGTGGACTATAGTTTTTTGTTTTTTTTTTTTTGACTTGTTTTTTTTTTTTTTTTCCAGTGGGTTTTGTCATACATTGATATGAATCAGCCATGGATTTACATGTATTCCCAATCCCGATCCCCCCTCCCACCTCCCTCTCCACCCGATTCCTCTGGGTCTTCCCAGTGCACCAGGCCGGAGCACTTGTCTCATGCATCCCACCTGGGCTGGTGATCTGTTTCACCATAGATGGTATACATGCTGTTCTTTTGAAATATCCCACCCTCTCCTTCTCCCACAGAGTCCAAAAGTCTGTTCTGTACATCTGTGTCTCTTTTCCTGTTTTGCATATAGGGTTATCGTTACCATCTTTCTAAATTCCATATATATGTGTTAGTATGCTGTAATGTTCTTTATCTTTCTGGCTTACTTCACTCTGTATAATGGGCTCCAGCTTCATCCATCTCATTAGGACTGGTTCAAATGAAATCTTTTTAATGGCTGAGTAATATTCCATGGTGTATATGTACCACAGCTTCCTTATCCATTCATCTGCTGATGGGCATCTAGGTTGCTTCCATGTCCTGGCTATATAAACACGTGCTGCGATGAAACATTGGGGTGCCATGTCCTCTTATGCAGATCTGGTTTCCTCGTGTGTATGCCCAGGAAGTGGGATTGCTGGGTCATATGGCAGTTCTATTTCCAGTTTTTTAAGAAATCTCCACACTGTTTTCCATAGTGGCTGTACTAGTTTGCATTCCAACCAACAGTGTAAGAGGGTTCCCTTTTCTCCACACCCTCTCCAGCATTTATTGCTTGTAGACTTTGGGATAGCAGCCATCCTGACTGGTGTGTAATGGTACCTCATTGTGGTTTTGATTTGCATTTCTCTGATAATGAGTGATGTTGAGCACCTTTTCATGTGTTTGTTAGCCATCTGTGTGACTTCTTTGGAGAAATGTCTGTTTAGTTCTTTGCCCATTTTTTTGATTGGTCGTTTATTTTTCTGGAATTGAACTGCAGGAGTTGCCTTGTATATTTTGAGATTAATCCTTTGTCTGTTTCTTCATTTGCTATTATTTTTCTCCCAATCTGAGGGCTGTCTTTTCACCTTACTTATAGTTTCCATTGTAGTGCAAAAGCTTTTAAGTTTCATTAGGTCCCATTTGTTTAGTTTTGCTTTTATTTCCAATATTCTGGGAGGTGGGTCATAGAGGATCTTGCTGTGATTTATGTCGGAGAGTATTTTGCCTATGTTCTCCTCTAGGAGTTTTATAGTTTCTGGTCTTACATTTAGATCTTTAATCCATTTTGAGTTTATTTTTGTGTATGGTGTTAGAAAGTGTTCTAGTTTCATTCTTTTACAAGTGGTTGACCAGTTTTCCCAGCACCACTTGTTAAAGAGGTTGTCTTTTTTCCATTGTATATCCTTGCCTCCTTTGTCAAAGATAAGGTGTCCATAGGTTCGTGGATTTATCTCTGGGCTTTCTATTCTGTTCCATTGGTCTATATTTCTGTCTTTGTGCCAGTACTATACTGTCTTGATGACTGTGGCTTTGTAGTAGAGTCTGAAGTCAGGCAGGTTGATTCCTCCAGTTCCATTCTTCTTTCTCAAGATTATTTTGGCTATTCGAGGTTTTTTGTATTTCCATACAAATTGTGAAATTCTTTGGTCTAGTTCTGTGAAAAATACCGTTGGTAGCTTGATAGGGATTGCATTGAATCTATAGACTGCTTTGGGTAGAATAGCCATTTTGACAATATTGATTCTTCCAATCCATGAACACAGTATGTTTCTCCATCTGTTTGTGTCCTCTTTGATTTCTTTCATCAGTGTTTTATAGTTTTCTATGTATAGGTCTTTTGTTTCTTTAGGTAGATATACTCCT